>NC_142098.1:30162037-30471296 GCF_054644295.1 Miniopterus natalensis
TCAGAGTGGTTTAGACAGAAGTAAATAAGTGTATTATACCTGCATAGGATCGAACCCCTGACTTGCTCTCAAACCTAACCCTCCATGCTCAGTGAATTCCAGCCGTAATAGCTTCCCTTCTGTTCCGAGAGCCTGTTCTTTTTCCATTGAATGTTTTGAAGGTCTGTCACTCTCTTTCTGAAACAAGCTGGACCCAGTTCATCAGATGGCTACTTCCTGTCATTCAGGCCCCCCGCACAAATGCCACGTTGTCACTGGCATCTCCTTTGACCACTTTATCTAAATGGCACCCCTCTCCCAGTTGCCTGGTATTGACTCACTCTGTGCTAGCTTCCTCATAGCACTTTTAAACACCGAAAGCAGTGATCTTCAACCCTTTTCATCTCATGTCACGCGTATACTAATTATTAAAATTCTGGGGCAGCCCGGCCGGGCGTGGCTCAGAGGTTGAGCGTCGACCTAGGATCCGGGAGATCGGGGTTCGATTCCCAGTCAGGGCACATGCCTGGGTTGCGGACTCGATCCCCAGTTGGGGGCGTGCAAGAGGCAGCCGGTCAATGACTCTCTCATCATGGATGTTTCTCTCTCTCTCTCTCCCTCTCCTTTCCTCTCTCTGAAATCAATAAGGATATATTTTAAAAAAAAAATTCTGGGGCACACCAAAAAATACATTTTTTTGCTGATCTGACAAAAAATAGATATAATTTTGATTCAAGCATACTGTCCAGCTCTTGCTGTGTTGGGTGTAGTCATTTTTTTATCTGACACTCAAAGGAAAAAGAGGTCAGTGCCCCTGACTAAATAGACAGGTATTGCATGTTTTAAAAATTCTTCCAGTACACCTGTTGAAAATCGCTGGTCTGCAGCAATTTTCCTTATTTATTTGTTTATTATTGCTTCCCTCACTCTAACATTGATTCAGCAGGGGCAGTTTTTAAAATTTACCTGCAAGTATAACCCTAAAATAAAAACAGAAGCTGTCCTATGCTAAGCACTCCATAAATAAGTGGATGAATGAAATAATGAATATTAAGGTGACATATGGGAAAAAACCCCAAAAACCTCAGTGTGTTCAGAGACAGAGTAAAATAAGAAGGGACGCCCTGCGTGTTGGAAAGTTGTATGCATGCTTCCTTGAGGGAGTTCTGAGCTCTTCGTAAGCTGAGCAAAGCTGCGTAATAATTTTCAAATCCCCATTGGCCATTTGCCTCATTTTAGAATTAACTGTCTTCCTCTTCTAAAATTAAACTTACTAATTTAACTTGAAAGGATGCACTGGTTTTGAAGAATATCTGTCTAAATAGGCGCATACGAGATTTTTCAGACATATTAAAATCTGTCCATTGTTAAGAGGAAGACTTTCCTTCTCAAATCGACAACATCTGACTCTGAAAGTCCTTATCAGTTGCTCTCCTTCCTTCTGAGAGCCACTTATCAATGCTCCCCTCATCTGTCCCAACCATCTATTGCAGCCAGAAATGGTGCGTGGTAGAGGGAATCGTATCCAAACTTTCTCTTTCATTTCCAGAGAGTCAGAAAGCAAACTCAGACTCTTTAACACAACATTTTGTTTTCTTTTTTTCTTTTATTTTTCTTCCTTTTTTTGTGTTTTTTTTGCTTTTTGGTTTTTTGTTTGTTTGTTTGTTTTTTACATTGTCCCTGAAATTGTTTTTATCATCAACAGCATCAAGGTTCCTGTGACTCTTCGCAAAGGCTCGGCTCGAGCTTTAGGATATTTTACACACTGGCAGAGCGCAGTGTGTAAACCCAGTGAATGATATGATGGCATCTTTATTCAATAGGTAATTTAGTTTTCTCACTGTATTCCTGAGAAACAGCTCTTTTGGAAACATTTGCCTTTCAATAGTGAGATCTACCTCTCCATTTGGGGTTTTCTTTGTATGGCCTGATAGCAACTCTTTCCAAATTTAGAAAATCAATGCATTGTTCTTTGGGAAATTCTCCAAGGAGATCCAGGGCTTTTGCTGAATTGACTGGATTGATATCAGAGAGAGAGAGAATGTGAATGTCTATACATGCTTAAAAGATGGAGATGATTGGAAACAGCACAGATCTTTCCCTTTCCATGACCCTGCTTTCAGCTTTGAATTTCATCACCTGTGTGACCCGTGACCTTGGGTTCTTTACTTATCTCTAAGGCATCATCCCTTCATCTCATACCGTGAAAATACTTCACGGGACTCTTGGGAGGGTGAAATGGCTTTAGGAGACACTGCCCATGCTAAAAAGATTTGTTTTTACTTCTTGGAAAGGGTGATGTGAGTGATTTGGGTGTCATTAAAATTATACAGGTTTCACGTGTACAATTCTATGATGCACCACTGGTATATCGTATTGTGTGCTCACCACCCCAAGTTGTCTCCTCCCATCAGCGTTTGTCCCCCCTTTACTCTCTTCTACCTCCCCCTACTCCCCTTTCCCTCTGACAATCACCATGCTGTGTCTATGAAACAGACTTTTTTCTTTTTTTTTTTTTTTTTTTTTGCTTAATCTGTCAGTCTTTTTTCTGTATCTACGAGTCTGTGTCTATTTTGATTGTTTCTTTACTTTGTTCGTTAGCTTCCACGTATGAGTGAAGTCCTATGGTGCTTGCCTCTCTCTGACTGGCTTATTTCTCTTAGCATAATGCTCTCCAGGTCCATCCAGGCTGTCGCAAAGGGTAAGATTGCCTTCTTTATTACAGCCCAATAGTACTCCACTGTGTAAACGTCCCACAGCTTTTGTACCCGCTCATCTACTGACGGGCACTTGGGCTGCTTCCAAATCTTGGCTCTTGTAAATAACACTGCAGTGAACAGAGGGGTGTATATATTCTTTTGAATTAGTGTTTTTAATTTCTTCAGATATATTCCCAGAGTGCGATCACTGGGCCATAGGGCAGTTCTATTTTAATTTTTTTGAGGAAACTCCATAGTGTTTTCCACAGTGGCTATACCAGTCTGCATTTCCCCCAAAACTGCACAAGGGTTCCCTTTTCTCCACACCCTCGCCAGCACTTGTCATTTGTTGATCTGTTGATGACAGTCATTCTGGCAGGTGTGAGGTGACATCTCATTGTAGTTTTAATTTGCATTTCTCTGATGATTAGTGACGTTGAGCATTTTTTTATATGTCTGTTAGTCATCGGTATGTCCTCTTTGGAGAAGTGTCTATTCAGGGCCTTTGCCCGTTTTTTAATTGGATTGTTTCCAATTGGTTCTTAACTTTATTGATGAGACTTTCATCAGTCTTTCTCTTTTCATGATTGTCTTACCATGTAACATTAGGGGGCAGGTGCTTTTATTTTCAAGGAGAAGTGGCCAACATCATAGTATCATTAAATGTTTAGAGCACGTTGTTTAAGTGAATGCATTGTCTATAGAGACCGGTGAGGTCATGCTGAACACCACTGTACGTGGAGATCTGTGTTCTTCTGCAGAGACCCGAGAGAGAAAGAACTAGGTATGGACTTCAAGTGGAAGGTGTTGTTTGCTTTAGGGAAAGCCTGCTGTTATAAATAGGGACTAGAATTTTCAAAAGTACATATTTGAATAAAAAATGTTAGGATTTGAAAATAGTACTCTTTTACCTTGTCTTTTATTTTTTTTAATATATTTTTATTGATTTCAGAGAGAGGAAGGAGAGGGAGAGAGAGAGATAGAAACATCAATGATGAGAGAGTCATTGATCGGCTGCCTCCTTACTGGGGATGGAGCTCGCAACCTGGGCATGTGCCCTGACGGGAATCGAACCTCTGCCTCCTGGATCATAGGTGGATGCTCAACCGCTGAGCCACGCCGGCTGTGCTGTACCATGTCTTTTAAATTAAAATGCTTCTGGTCTGAGACCTGAGATGTCACGGTCTTGCACAGTGGGATTATGAAGCAGATTAAATTACTTCAAACAGATGTTTATGGGCCACCGCCTTTGTGCTCTGGGTGCCGTGTCCCGAGAGCGACGCTGCTCTGCAGGCATGCGGCTGCTGCCGTGAGCATGGGAAGGTGCCATTCTCATTAGGAGGGAAAGGCGGGTGACTTAGACGGTTCCTTGTTCTTAGCAAACCCAGAGAAGGGCGGGGAAGGCGTGGAAGGAGAGCACTCAGCCTGGTTGGCCGTCAGGCTCACGTGAGGTTGTCTTCCAAAGATACAAACCGTGTTGGATCCGGGCCTTCCTCCTCCATGCGGCTGAGCTGGTAGGCTGGCCATGGCGTGGACCTCTGTGCTGGTTTTCCTTGCATTTCACACATCATTCTAGACCTAGTGCAATATTATAAGTAGAATGTCTTTTGTTATTTTAATGACATGCACTCTAATACATCAGAAATTGATTTTATTTAACCATCACTAAATACTTTTATGTAAATGATGATTTTTGTTTTCATTATTATTTTTTATTTATTTTATTGTCGATAATTTTAATATTTTAAAAATAAATTACCTTTATAGCATTTCTAGGCTCATAAATCTTATAAAGGTGCTCAGACTTTTCAACATTAATCAAACGTAGGTGGAAAAGTACCAATAAGTAGCTGTAGAAAAGTCCCCGATGTGAAAGATGATTTTGATAATCTCAATTTTAATATTTATTCATTCAAAATATATTGTTGTATGCCATTTCCCTATGAAGTTTATGGTCTAGAAGGGAATATGAACTTTGAATAGAAATTTTAAATATTATTATCTAATTTTGATTTGATGAGTGCAAAAAATTCTCTTGTTCCACCTAGGACGGGCGTTTAAGGTGAACTCCGAAGTGTAAGTAGGTATTTTCAAGAACCATGTATGTAGGAAGGGGCATAGGGAAATAAGTTGAGTCAGAATGTCCAGCGTGTTTAAAACCTTAATCTAGGAAAATTAATAGTTGTTGTTAGCAGGCAACCTAAAAGAAAACTAAAATAGCCCTTGCACAGAAAACTAACACAGAAAAGAATCTCAAAGGGCCTCATAAGTCACGGTGAGGAGTTTAGATCTCATTTGAAGTTCAATGGAAAGCCAATGAATAATATTAAAGAGGGGAGTGATATAATCAGAACTGAATTCAATAAATTCTATTCATGATCAATTGGCAGTCGTTTCCTCTCTCTGTTTCCATTTCCTCATCTGTGAAATGAGAACATACGGTCATTTTTAATGGCCACATTTTTTATAGTCTATTATGACTATAGACTCTTCCCTGGCTACACACAACAAATCATCCTATCATGGAACTAGGCATTTTATGAGTCATGAAGGAGATATGACATTTAAATTTAAATTTTATTCAGACCTGGCCATTAGCACAAAAGAGTGGGAAAAGGGCATGGCAAGAAATTTCGCTGCCCATCCACTGGCTTCTGGGGAGCTTGGAAGTCACTCAACTTGCAAAGTCCTGATTTTTTCCTTTATTACGTGGAAGGATAATACCTCACTGGTAAATGTCTTCATATATGAAGTGGTCTCTCTTAATGGCTTAACTCAGTCCCTTCTCTGAGACATGTGAAAATGTGATTTAGTGTCAACTGGAGCTTTTCTCCCTTTAATCCATCTTTCTGAAATGACCATTATTTGTCTTGAGGGGTTTCTGGTCACATCTTGTAATAGGATCATATAAGAAAATAGGATTATCTTAAAATCAAGAATGTAACTATTTGGGAATTAAAGATTCATCATTTAATTTATTCAAAAATATATATTCAGTGCAATCAATATGCTACATATTGGATCAAGCTCTGAGAATAAAAAGATTTTATAAGGACTGTTAGTTCCTAGACTTCAGTAGCTCAACAGTCTGGAGTAAGAGCACTATTTTAAAAAGATCCATAGAACAATTTAAAAATTTAAGAATATTGTAGCAGGGGGAGCACAAGTAGATATAGAAGCTGAGCAGACAAGTACTACACCTAAGGTTAATGGTCAAGGATATGATGCCTGACCTAAGTAAGACCATTGAGATGGGTGGACGCTGACAAGTTGGAAAGGGTTACATAATGAATTTAAGACTCAAGGAAAACTGATAAATAGGGAAAGCATTTTACTTCCTTTGGGCCACGGAAGATAAGTGCAGATGCTTTTACTCTATATCCGTCCTTTCTAGAAAGAACAAAGCCATGTGATTTCAGGCGTGCCATGTAAAGTCTCCGATTCCGGATCTGTTAGATGGTGTGCTAATATAATTCTTACATTACTTTTGTGAGAATGAAATGAAACAAGTTATGTGAGTACTGACATTGCAACTCTGGATAAATCAAATCCAGTATGGTGTGGGGGTGGTGAGGTTATGGTGCATGCAGGGGAGGGCAGGGCCGGGCTGGGAGGGACATAAAATCCCAGAGCTGTCCACAGAAATCTCAGTTTTGCTTTCTAAAGTTATGCTCTGTAAAATGGAGGAGTGCTCTCATTAATACCATGTCATAACTTTGAACTGCAGTAGAGATCTGTAAGTATTTTCATTCCCAAGCTAAGCTGCAATTACCTATTTCAGCCTGTGAAATATCTAGCCGTCATTTCCCTCCCTTAGAAACCTCTGAGATTAGTGTGACATGATAGGTACAGAATTTTTAGCCAGCCCAAAGGACTTTGGTTCCATATATAGGGTAGCCATTAATTTGGACATTTTATTATATACATATCATTTATCTTATCTGAGCCTACAGTTTCCATGCTAGTCAAATAGGTGTAGTAACCCAAATTTGCAAGGATGCTAGGATAGTGTTAGCAAGGCAGTTGACACAAAATAAGCTCCCTATAAATTAAAAGTGTTATATTATCAACAAAACAAAACAAAAATAATTGCTTTGATTAAATGTAAGGTCCATAAAGGCAGTTACCTGTTCATCTTAGTTATCACTATGTTTTTAGTGCCTGACACATAGTCAAGGCTCAATAAAAATTAGGAAAACAAATATTAACATAGCTGAATATTAAAATAAAGAGTTGGCTAATTGATTTAATGAGGAAATTAAAATATACATAATAATCAGAATATCTACATTACTGTAGGCAAGTCTATGGAAATTATGTCAAATCATATCACATGAGTTAATTAAAACTTTAAACAGATTTAAGAAACAGTTGGTAGTGCTAAATTATATTGAATATTGGTTAACAGATCTTTAGATTTAAAAATATTTTTAAAATCAAAGTTTTATGTTTTCTATATAATTGCAGGGAACTGAATTATATAAAACTGGCAAGAAATCAAAAGGGATCAACCCACCAACAAAAGAGTATAGATTCTTGATCTCTTGCTAACACAAAAGTTCTTGACCTCCTGTTGACAAAACATTGTGATTTAATCAGGACTTTATTGAAATATAGGTGAAGTTGTCATTCAGGAGAAAGAAACATAATGTGTGAACAGTTGTACACAGTTTATCCGATGTCATCCTGCCTGCCGAAATCAACCTCTTTCAAATAATTTTAGGGCGCACACAAATCTCACACTACTTTTATAGGGTTAAAGAGTGTAATCATCAAACTCAATAAATATGGTTGAAATCATAAGTCATAGCATAGTTATGTAAAATATTGTAAGTGTTCCTAATAACTGTGGCTTTGATAATAGCTACCATAATATAGCAATGATCTCTTTTCCTTCAGCCATAGTTCGCATTACTTATTCATTTAGTCTCAGTTTCCCTGTTTCCATACACAATGTCCCTCTTCCCGTTTTCTGATTGTTCTTTGGCAGTTCGTCTTTGGAGTATGCTTTGTTTGGAAGCTGTATACTAGTATACCACATATCTAAGTCAGCACACCTCTTTTTGGAACAATCCATCTTCACAGTAATGTTAGGGAATGTGCTATTTCCTGCCTCTAAATCCTGCAGGAGCAGTGCTAACCAGGAGTGATTTGTGCTGTGAAAGCCCCGGAGAAGATTTATAGGACCTCCTTCACCAGAGAACTATGTCAGGACTAATTATGTGCACGGAGCCCTGAGTACTGGGAGGAATGCCATTCAGGAGTCGCAGTGCCCACTTTCACTCCTGTTCTCACCTCCAGGTAGCTGTGGGCCAGTCCAGCCACCTGTACTCATTAGGGATCATTTACTGAATTTTTAGGTCTCAAGAGTTCTTCAAATGTGCCTCAGGGGTCAATATTTAGGGTGCCTCAGATACTTAAACATAGAGTTATGGATCCACACGCCTGCCTAACTTGATTTTTCTGACCTTATACACTTGCAATTCACATAGAATTTTATTTGAACAGAGGTTGATCAACTTTGATATTTCAGACTTAAAATAGGACAGAAAATCCCACAATGCTCTTAAGTATAATTTAACTAATGAATGGAAATTATAGTCTACGGTAGGCTCAATGCTTTCATCTTGCTACTGATTTGGGGAGTACTGCGTTGAAGATACTGAGTTATTGGGTGACAAGTTCACTCATGGAACCTGGAAGGGGTCAGAACTTTATATTTGTTGACACTAGTCCTAGGTCATTAGGAGAAAGGGAGGTGTCCGTGACCACCTGGAGTACCATGTTAGCTGTCCCACTGCGGGCCCGGCCTCCGCCTGTGGCGCCTGGCGTGCGGGTTTTCTCAATGCGTTACCTCGTGGGGCAACTTAGAATAGAAAGCCCAGGGAGTTTCCACCTGGCCGACTCTCAGGTGCGGCGAGCCCTGTCCTTAAAGAGTTGGATTTGAAGGAAACTGAGGCCACAGGAGGAGTTTGGTTTGAACTCAGAGCAGCTATAGATTTAAAATTTAAGGGAGAAATTAAGTTCCAGTAATTATAAATCATACTAAATAAATAGAAATAGTTCCCTAAACCAAACGACTGACTTAAACATGTGGGATTTGAAAGCTACTTTTAAATAATTACTGTTTTGTATTAAAAATTATATAACTAAACTGAAAATTTTTAGAAGAGTAGAAAACGAGTGATTCCATCACTCGTTGATACAAAAATAAAATAAAATCCTAGTATCAGCTTTTAGGTTTATGTGTGGGTCAATTTAAAATTGACACCCATACAGTTCATATTATATTTTATGTGTTTTAATCTGTTGATTTTTAATTAACATTAATTTTGTGTTTTTCATTGCTGTGATATAACATTAGATTGTCCTAAAAATTTTATAGGGACCCCTCACACATAGGTTATGCGCACATATTAGCTAAACAAAGACTAAACAAAAATCACTTTCCTTTTCGCCTTGTTCCTCCTTGCTGCTTCCTATCTGTGAATCACCAGGCTGCTGATAACTTAGAATTCAAATGCGCGATCAATTTGTGTCTTGCAGGTTAATGGGGACAGGGTCTAAAATAGCCTGTAGCCCACAGAGGAGTTAAAGAGAAGTGAGCAATAATTAGACTCGCGTGCCACCCATCGCAGGGTCTCGGTTTCTCTCGCTGTTCCCTTCCTCAGGTCCTCGCAAGTCCCTCCTCCCGCACTGTCAGTGCTGCAGTCTTCCCTCTTTCATCTTCAGCATCGAACCGAGAGAAAGCAGAGAATATGAAATATTTTCCAGCAGAAAGTATAGAATAAATAGTTTCTGAGTGAAATACGCCCCTCCAGGATTGATACCCAGCCCTGCTTTGTCTGAGCTGTATGAAGCTGAGAAGTAGCTTAACTACGCCTGTCTTCAGTTTTCGTCCCCATAAAATGGGGACACGCAAACCTAATTGGCAAGGGCTTCTCAGGATTCCTGACGACATTCATTACTACCTAGCAGAGAGCCTCCGAGAGAGGATTCTTACTGATGGAGTCTTCTCTTCTTTTGAGGCCAACTTGGCATTTCATTGAGGGCCAATATGTTTCTCGTAATAATTCCAAAGCTAATTCAAAGGCCTGTCTGACTTGTCTGTGTTGGGGAAGAGAGAGTAGCAGGCTGTCCCGTAGCTTCCTAGACCAACCCTCCGATCGTTGCTTTTGAAGATATAGAATTGGGGAATAGCTTTGTCAGCGTCATGACTGAAGGTTCAAAAATGGGCGTGCTAGAAATGTGAGAGCTATCAGAAAACAACACCTTTTGGAGAACTTTTATAGCGAGAAAAAGTAAAGTCTTTTAATAAACCCATTGTATTAATTATTGTGAAAACGTCTAAATACAACCCATTTGATTCCCAAAGCTCTGAGAAGTGATGTTTCCCCTCTCTAATCTCAGTGTCGTTTTCTGTGGTTCTTATATGAAATCAGATGGATTACAGCAGCTGAAAGGGTGGAGTGGTTGTGAATTTCTGTAAGAAAGACTGAAGATAAAAATTGTCCTGGACAAAAATACCCCTTATAATCACTAGCCAACTGGTAAGGGGGAGGGAGTGCTATTTCTCTCTAATTCCAACTGTTAATTACCTAAAAAAATATACATTTCTTACTTACATTTTTGGCATATTATGATTTAATCAAAACATGGTCTGCTATAAATTTAAGAAAAGTTTATTCAATTTATACGGTATTTTTTAACAGTGTAAGAAACCTGAAGATTTTGTGCAGACCCTGGGAGTCTCTCCCCTCTGCCTCTCTTGTAGACTAGGGCTTGCAGGGAGAAAAGACCCCCAGACCCCCAAGGGAAGACTGAAAGAAGTCATGTTACCTGCATCGCGCCGGCACATGCTCACGTCTGCCACCTGCTTCCAGGCGTTCGCTCCAGGATCACACCTCAGCGCTCGTCCTCACCAAGGGCCCTTTGTGCCCACCCGTGGCGTCCAGCTGTCTGCGGAGGACCTCAACCCCCTGCAAGGCAGAGCACGGTGTCCCAGCCTCAGGCTAGCTATAGTGACCGGAACCCAGGAGGCCTGGCACCCAGTCCTGGCAGCCGTCACCAGCAGGGTGACACAGTGTGCTGCTTTGTTCCCTTGGACATTGGTGTCCTCAACTGGAAAATAAATATAATGATACCCTGCCACCTCATGTGATTGTCAACCTGTAAACATCAAAATAAAAAAGCAAATATGACCCCTTTTCTACTTAAAAAATATAAAAGAGTAACGGAAAAAGGTAATAGTTAGTATTATCACTATACTAATATCCGAGACGAGGTGCCAGAGGACAGGATGCTAGACTTATCTGCAGCCTGTTTTACAGTTTACATGATGAAGTCTGAGCAGGTTGCCAGAGACATTCTGTAGGGCTGGGCAGAGCTGATAACTACAGGCGTGTGGAAGTCCTATCTAGCATCCTATGGTGGAAAATAAACACAGTGCTGGATCCATGATGAGGAATGTTGTAGGTAAAGGACATTTACACTTTAGTGTATGTAAGAAGCACCTGGGGACCTTGTTTAAAAAAGTCAGATTCTAGTATTCATTCCTAAAAATTAGGTAAGTCTGGGTGGATCCCAGAAATATTCATACGTAATATGGTTTCAGGTGTTTCTGATAAAGATAAGCCATCAACCTATTTTTAAGAAACAAGAGCCTTGATATTCTCTTTATTCTTTTAATATTAAATCTTAGTCACTCATTAGAAAGAGCCTTTTGGATCCTGGACAACGTATTTGGAACCTAACGGCTGGGGGGGGGGGGTGCACCATAGGATGTGGTGATGGTATCATATGAATAGAGCTGCATTGTTTTCTTTCTTGCTTACAACTATTTTAAGCTTCAGTCTAAAAAGTATAACCTATGATCAGATGATGAACTTTTTAAAGGGGCCCTTTCCCCACCCCCCAATGTAATGCCAAATATTTGCCCACAATGAAATACAGGACATTTTAAAAAGAATCATTTATGTTAACATGAGTCTGGCAACATGAAAATTATATCTGGCCTTCAACAAGTGGATCCTTGCCTCTCAGGATGCATGAGAGACCACAGGGACCGCAGGTGTGCCACTGAGTACGAGCAAAGAATGCCAGCTTCGCTGCTGGGCTCCCAGCCTGTCGTCGGAGCTTCGTGGGATTAACACTCTGCAGCACCGATCCTTCCAAATCAACAGAAAAGCCTACACCCAAAGATTATAGGCACTCTGATGTGGGTGTGGACACCACATTTGGGGATTATAACATACATGATGGGCAGATATTGTTGTTGAAGTGGGTAAGAGTAAGTTCAAGTTGAGTGACATTGATCATCCTAGGAATCACTAAATGCCGGTCCCCTGCCTTTGTCTCTCAGCACTTTTCTCTTGCCTTCGAATGCCCTCTCACTTGCCAGTGGAGTGTATTTATTCTTTCAGTCTTTAAGCTCTAGCTCAGTAGCCATCTCACCTGGGAAGGCTTTGGCACACCTAGTCGAAGTAAAGTCGTAGAAATTACACAGCATCTGCTAGCTAGCAGTACTGTGGTTGGATTTCAGCTGGGTCAGAACTGTGGTTGGATGTCGACTGGGTCAGGGTCATGGGATAGGCATCATGTGAGAACCGTGTAAATTCTCTAAGATTCAGGGATTATTTGCCTGTGAAATGGCAATAATAAAACTATTTTTGCAATATGAACTTATTTAGTTAAAATAATTATCCAATACTTGGGAATCTGTTTTTCCCCCAGATATTTTTAATAAGTACCAACATATCAGAAGACAAAACATACTCCCTGCCCCCCAGATGTTCAAATGATGATTGATTTTCATTTTTGGTGAATGTGACAAATATTTATTGAGCACTTATTATAGGCCAGGCATGCTTCTAGGTGCAGAGGATTTGCTTTTAAAGTTAGAGGCAGGTCCTTACTCTCTTGAAGTTTATACTTTAGTGGTTGAGAGAGACAACAAATGAGAACACACAGAAGCAAGGTGTTACTATTATCTGTTGATTAGCTGGTTTCTAATTTTTTTTGTTTTGTTTAATTTTAGAAGAGGGTTGTACTGAGGCAAAGTCACAGCCTTGGCTGCAGGCTTCTGCCCCTCCCATCCATGCGTGGTTCCTTCACAAACACAGTCCGGGCTTTCACTCTGGTGTTGATATCTAAGCGCTTTGAGGGCTCTCCTTGGCCTTTGGTAGCTGACAGACCGCTCTTGGACCCTTGTGAACAGCTGTTGATGGAGAGAGGAGGCACCATGGTGAATCATAAGTGAGGAGAAAACTCTATTCTTATGACAGATAGTTGCTCTGCAGTTCCAAAAAAAAGATAGTATATATGCATATATGAGTATTTCTCACAATTATATTTTTTCTTATTTAAAAACTACCATATTATTTAATCAAGAATTATTTTCAGAAATAAGTTTTAAGACTAAAGATCAGAGAAGCTATAACAACCTGCTTTGACACAGGCAGCCCCTCTTCTAGCCACACAGCGCAATATAAACCATGTTTTCATGTCTGTTATCTTCTTACCTTTTATATCTAACTTCTCCATTCTCTGCTCTTTGGTGTAGATCAATGAGGTCCCATGAATCTGTTATTGGGGTTGGATTGGGAATCAGGGAGCCCTGTTAGGAGATCAGAGGAAGAAAAGAAACTGAGGTGCATGTATGTAGGTCCCCAGCTTCCTTTCTGCAGGGTCATCTTCGGCCTGCTGTGTCCTTCAGGTGGCCTTTTAAACACAACTCCATATTTTAGTAACTGTTTGCTGCCCTTGTCCCATTGGGCCCAGGGATAGGAACAGTTCTTCTGTTACGAGCCCAGGGTCTTTGCAAGATTCACTGTGGTTACCCTATAACTCAGACTTTAATATAGAGTCCCTTTTTAGATAAACTTTCCTCAAATTATCCTAATTTGAGCGTGCCATCTGTTTCCTGTTGAGTTGCTGACTGTTCCAACTATCACCAGTCACAGCATCCATTCAAAGCCATTAAGTGAGTCAGAGTGGGGGTAGCAGAAAGCATATCAGAATTAGAAGTTTGAGATTCAAATCATGGCTACCTTTTAGTACATTTGCACCCGAGGCCAGTTACTTGAGCACTCTGAGTTTGAAGTCTCTCACGTCCCAAATGGAGAAAATTGTAAAACGAAAGTAGGAGCGAAAGTTATTGTATGTAAAAAAAAAAATCTGCATGGGACCTGAATAATAGTCAGTATTCCCAGTAAGGTTCATATTAATAGTAGCTCTATTAGTCGTCCTTACATGGCATACACCCTTGATTTCACCAGCTTTATAACATTAAAACACTGAGAGTTCTTAATTTGCATTCCACTCCTATGATTCCAGTTTGGAGAGTGGGCTGATATTTCTGAGAATAAGAGGTTATGCAAATGCCTAATGCCATACAGCAACCACTATGCACATTTTCTACTCAGAAACCCTTTGACATTTTTTCTCTGAAAGTGTAAATTAATTAACACATATAAATGTTTAAATGCCCGATACTGAAAGCTGAAAAAGAAATGCCAGTGTTAAAAGTCTCCGACTGCTGGCTGGCTAATTGCCCCAGAAGGCAACTGTCACCGGATGGGAAATCGTCTGTCTCTCTTGTGAAATATTACAAAACCAGGACCTCCTGTTACAATCTCATTAGTTTAAATGTTGTGGGTCTCTAAACTTTGTTCATACAAAAGGTTGAGCTTTTTTTTTTTTTCAGGCAGATAATGTATTTTATAAATCAGAGCAACAAAGATGGTTTGGTGATGGCGATTCTGCTTCCAAAAAACAACTATGTTTGGAGGGAAGGAGTCCAGCTGAGGGATTTATCTCCCACAGAAATTCAGACCAACATCTTTTCACTTCTTCAACTAATAGGTTCATCTGTACTAAGATTATACTTTTCCTAACTTTGGGTAGTTTTAGTTCTATGTCGTATAGAGAAGGCTCTAGGTTAACAATAACCTTGGACTATTTGACAATGAAAATAAGGTGAGTATAGCTTAAGAGTAATGGCAAAAGGAAGGAGTGTGATAGTAAGGGGAAAAGTAGAGGCCACATCTGTAAGCCAAGGAAACAAAGTTGGATTTTATTCTGGTTTATTGGGGCAGTCATTAAACAGTTTAAAGCCAAGGGGAATCATGACTTTTTTTAAAAGCTCATATGGCTTTTGTATGAAGAATGAAATATAGTAGCAATAAGAATAAAGGTAGGAGACCACTTAAGAGACTTTCACTCTTCAAAGGACAGTAGAGTATCTTGGAAAGAGGTAGTGATAGAAGTGTGGGCAGGACTTGTGGGTATCTTGGATGTGAGATATGAAGAACAGATAAAATTTAAAGGAAATTTATTTATTAGCCAGGTGAATGGCTAATGCTTTTCTTACAGGGGAGAGATCAGGGAAAGATTGGTTAAGAATGGGGTAAGGGTCATGAAGAATATTTGGCCATATTAAGCCTTCTTTTGTGTACACATTTAGAGACATCAAGTAAGAAATGGGATATATGAATCAATATTGAATAAATGAGTTATTAACAAACTAAGTCTATAAAATAATGTTGGAGGTCAATTTATAAGGATAGAATTTTGCAAATATTACTACATTTTAAGTCTCTATATTGGGACATCTCAATTCTTTCCCAATCACCATTAAAGCTCACTTCTCTTAACTAGCAATTTGCAATATATAGATTCGTTCTTATAGTTGCTTTACTTTTAATTTTCTCCTCTCATCCGTTTATTTATATATGCTTCAGGCCAAAATAAGAAAGGCCCAGTTTCCAGGAAAAAAATCACAAGAAGCTATCCAGCACTGTTGCGGTTTCACCTTTCTCCTGTGGATAGTCATGGTTTGGTGCGCACCCTGGTAATGAGTTTGGGAGCGCTTGTGTGTGTGAGAATGCTGGTGGGATTCTGGCTCTACTTTACTGCCCAGTGCACTGCATGAGTCATCAGCGATAAGGCTGCCAAGACTACACAGAACCTAGATAACAACTGGCTGCAAAATCAAGTTGCAAATTTAATTCTACCCTAATTACAGGGAAGATTATACAATATCCGTGTGAAAACAGAAGGGGTTGCAAGTTGGCATAAAACACAAAGTTGCTCTAAGTATGAACTCAAGAAATGTGTAGCCAAAAAATAAATAAAAATAAAATGGTAGTGAGGCACAACAAGTCTCATATAAGAGAGAGGACTGCAGAGCAAAAGTACAGCCAAATCCACCACAACAAACTGAGAAGAAATAAAACAGAAGCGGTAGGAAAAACCTGTTACTTTCAATCAGTGTCTGGCAGGTAAGGTTTCCCTCAGTTTCTTTATTACCCCTCCAGTTTTTATTGTATTTTTAATACCTTTGGGCATATTTTAATTCTTTCTTTCTCTCATCCATCCTTTTTCCCCAAAAAAAGTTGTTTCTTTAGTACAACTATATGTCTTCTGCATTTGAATCCACCAACATTTCCCTCATAACAGTCCTTGCAACTCACTCTGAATTTCAGGCAGAAATGGATGGGCCACAGGATGGTGATGGACAAACATAAACAGAGTGTGTATTAGGTCACGGTGATATGGTAGAGGTCCTTCCATCATCAGCCTTTCCTATAAATGTGCCATTTATCTAGCCCATACCTGCAACCCCCAAGTAATCTATTAGGACCTTTGTCGTTTAATGCCTATAATATAGCAATACATATTAAAATTACCCAAGTAATCAATAGTATGATTGATTAGAAAACACAGAATATAGAGGCTGCTATGGGAGCTTGACCTTTGGCACAAACGTCCTTGGGACTGAGCTCTGAATGTAAAGGTCCAAAGGATTTCTCACTGTGAGCATAAAAAATAAAAATGCAAAAACACAGGCATCTTGGAAGGAGACAGAGAATCATCCAATCTTGTGTTATTACCACAGACGGAACTCCTTCTCAGATTCTCACCTCACCACACACACACACACACACACACACACACACACACACACACACACACTCACACACTCCCCCTCCCCTCACATGTGCCTAATTGAGAAGTTCAACCTGAGAAGTTGAAATATGAAAAGAAAAAATGAATATGTCTCCTTGGTGTTTTGGAGGTTTCTCTGCTCTTTATTTTGGGCCTCCGGACGTCAGAAACACTGCTTTATTCAACTCTCTATTTCTTATGCCTGTCACAATTCCTGCTGACCTTTAAAAGTCTTCCTACACATATCTTGTACCTGCCGCTTCTAGCAAATGTAAGGTGAAAACCCCACGTATTTTTTCTTAGAGAGTTTCTTCTAAAAAGATAATATTGATGAAAGTGGCTCGGAAAGAGATTGGCACGTAGTACGTGTTCAGTAAATATGGCTGATAATTATTACCCTTAACCCTTGCCCTCTAGTGTACAATTCTGCCATTAAAGTGGAGAGTTGGGACCAGGTACTCGCGTGATTGTCTGCTCGTGACTGTAAAGGGGCTTGAGGACGGGTCTCTAGTTTGAGCGATGACAGTATTGCAGGAAAGCTGTCACACACCCTTAAAACACCCCAAGGAAATTTGTCTTGGGAACAGCTGGAAACACGAATGCATTTGAAACTTAATGACCCTTGCCTTGGCATCTAGCCAGATAACTTGGGACTAATGGTCACAGGAGTTTCTCTGACCCTCCCCTTCGTCTCTTTTCTTGTCCCCGCATCCTCTGCTTTTCTGATTAGTCTGCCCCAGAGGGAGTCTTGAGGGATCCAGTGGGGGAGGAAGCACCGCTCATTCCCATCTCCGCTGTACAAGGCCCTTCACACACAGCATCAAGGTGCCTTCTGTGTTACGCACTTAATTACTGCTCTGCATAGTTGCTGGAGCTGAGGGTCAGGCAAACTAAAGCACTGGCCCAGGAGAGAGCGGCAGAGTTAACCTTTGAACCCCGTTCCCCCGTCTTTGAATCCTTGCTCTCTCTCCAGGACACCACTCTTCCCCTGAGCTTGCCATCTGTCTCCACAACATCTGCCCGGGTATTAGAAAGTGGCGGTCGCCCACATGGTGCAAGGACTGTCAGGACACGAGGTCCTGGATTCCTTTGTTAATTGCGTTTTTCTTATCTCTGAGGTACCCAGCCAAGGACTCTGACACATCCAAGTGATGGTGACTTTAGAGAAGTTAGGCCTCCAGCCCCCAAGGAGTCATCCTGGTTTGATGACCAAGGACAGCCAGGAGCTTCACGGGGTCTAAAATGAGGACTCACAAAATGCATCACTTAGTAGAATGCATGTAATAAACAAGCTAATTGCAGCATATTTTTCAGTTAACATGGACGTTATGTTTCCCTTTTTGGTTTGGGTTCTCTGTTAAAAAATAAGAATAGCCCAGCCAGTGTGGCTCAGTGGTTAAGCATGGACCCACGAACCAAGAGGTCGCCGGTTCGATTCCCGGTCAGGGCACATGCCCCGGTTGCAGGCGTGATCCCCAGCAGGGGTCGTGCAGGAGGCAGCTCATCAATGATTCCGTGTCTCTATTCCTCTCCCTTCTTCTCTCTCTAAAGTCAATAAAAACCTATCTAAGAAAAATAAGAATAAAAAGAGAGCCGTCTCACTTTTTTGGTTGCTTGTTTTGTTTACTAATACATTATGTTGAACAAACAAATTCTGAGGAGGATGCTATTGATGTGCTTATTAGGACTTTGTAAAATAGATAATAAAAGTAGGGAGCTCATGTGAAAAAGAAAGGTTCCTAGGGAAATAATCTCGCAAATTTATCAACGCCTGTCAGGAGGCATGCGCTCGGCCCCGGGGGCGAGGGTTAGGGCGATCTTGCATTTTGGGAGCTCTCGGTTTTGTGTCTTGTCTTCTCTCTGCAGGGCAGTTTTATACATCTTACTTTCTCTGAATGACTGGGGTTGTGTTTTTAATTTTTATTTTGTTTGTTGTTGTTTTTTAAATATGATGAAAAACACAGCCCCTGACAATTCTTGGTAGTAGGACAGCTTCAGTCTGTTCGTCCCACATCTAGTCAGGCCAGGGAAGGAAATTACTGGCCCAGCCTATCTGCAGTTCTACAGCAAGGTGTCCATGGAGTCAGAATATTATGATTGACCTAATTTGTATCAGGTGACCATTTGTGAACCAGTCAGCTAGGGAGTGGGATTATGTAAGTTCCTGTCTAGCCCCCCTAAAATCACATGGACAAAGTGGGGGCAAGACCCTAGAGTGATGTCTGACAGTAGGAGCCGTGAGCAGTGGCAATGCAGGCATCGCTGGGATATAAGGACAGAATACAAGGACCTGCCTGCACCTTCTCTGTATCCACACAAGAGCTCTGGCTCATTCAGCAAGGCTGCTGACTTTTAGGACTTTGGCGACTTTCCCCCACTAAAGCCAAGTTTCCCAAATTGCAGATGGGGAAAGAAAGATGCAGCAGTGACCTCAGACACTTGAGGTGTCACAGCTGATGAGTATTTTGGGTTCTTATATCCACACCAGTGATTATAGACAGGGTACAATTTGCAGGACTCCAGAAAATTGCTTCTCAGGATCCTGGAATTTTTATCAGAGAGTCGTAAAACTGTTGGATATCAGGGTGTGAAGGAAAATGAAGAACTTCAGATCCTCTCTTTTACCTGCCTTTTCACATTTTACCTAATGAGGGTCACACACTTGCCGCCAATAGGCAGGTAAGCCAGATGAAAGTCTTGTAGCGGCCTAAAATTGTCCTCCTTTGCGCAGTCTGTAAGTGCAGAATTAATACAACATACAAAGGAATGCTTTACACAGCGTGTGTTCTCCTCAGGTGGTCGATTATTCTTATTTTTTCTTTTGCACCCAAGTTCATCTCGTGTGCTCTCTGGCCCCTGTCCCTTTGAGCCTGCACACCCAGAACCCATTTCTAGGAATTATTTTCCCAGCGCGAGTGTCAGTGCTTTCAGTGACAAGGAGCTGTCTGCATCCAGGCTAAGACTTCTCCATTATCAGGCTGTTTGGATCATTAGAAAAGTATTCCTTATATTGGTGTGAATCAGCCCCCCTTTAACTTTCTTTTTTTTTAAATATGTTTTTATTGATTTTAGAGAGAGAGGAAGGGAAAGAGAAGCGGGGGAGGAAGGTGAGAAGGAGAGAACGTACAACGGGCAGCTTCACTTTTCTAAGACCCTTGGATGATGACAGGCAATTTGAATTTGGGGACATGTTGTACAAGAAGTGTATTCCGTTTGCGTTTGCGTGATAATCCTATTGAATCGCACGGTCATTCGGAGACATTAGCCGACAGCAAGTTTCTGGAAGAAAGCTCAGGATTCATCATCTTTTTTTTTTGCTCTTTGTTTATTAAAGTGCCTGGCATGGGGGTCACCCTGATTTCAGACCAAAGTGTGATTTTTTTCCATCTGAAATATAGAGCAATACAGTACAGAGTCTGATATATTTGAGAATAAGTAACCCATGGAGTGAGTGAATAAGTAAGTAAGCAAATAAATAAATAATTTGGGAGATTGATATCATCATAATCCTCACCACTGTTTCGGCAAATCTAGGTTTATAAATAGTATCTTAATGAAGCAATTCATTAAAAAGGTAATTAAAAACAAAACCAAATCATCATTCATTTGAAGGATACAGGGGCTATGAATGCTTGTGGAAAATGAAAATACCTAGGTCAGCTAGAGCACGTTAACATTTTAAATAAATCTCATACACACGCACACACACATTATACATAGTGTAGTGAAATGTATTCACAGTTTAGTAAAAAAAAAAAAAAAAAAGACCTGCAGAGATAGGATTCAGAACTAAGAGAAAATTAGCCTTGACACTAGGCATTTAGAGCATGACACAAGTTTAATAATAATATTATAATGATGGTCCTTTCTATGTACCAGGCACCAGTCTAAGCATTTTAAGTACATTATCAGTTCATACAGTAACACTGTGCATTAGTGCTTCTGTTCTCCAGGGGTTATCCTTTTAGATATTTAGTTTCAAAAGGGTAAAAGTAATTGGCTACAATCATTTGAACCTACAGCTGTTTGACAAGATCCCTGCAAGTAGCCTCTATTCTTCTCATTGCCTTATCACCTTCTGTAAGAAATGACTATAAAGACATATATACACACATATACACACACATGGTTGATATCAGAGGAAACTGAATCTCATGGAAAAGAGAGCCAGCAAAATAATCATCAGGCAGCCCCACATTTTATTTCTAAATTCACATTTCACAAGCATTCATTGCTAACGTCAGCCCCCACCATGGAAGCTTTGCCTGGGGTGTTACCACTGCTTCTTTACACACTGGTCTCAAAATAGACCAATCTCCCACCCACCTTCTGTGTTTTTAAAAAAAGTGGGAGATATTTGAAAAGATTAGTTAACTCAGGTTTCTCCCCAAGAAAGGGAGGCACTGTACTTTGGGGGGTAGAAAAATTTCATTTCAGGGCCAAAAGGTGTCTTATATCCACCTATGAGGGTGAGGGTAGCTTCAAATATATTATTTTTCCAATTCAAGATTATCTCTCTGAGCAGGAGAAGCAGGACCAGGGACCCCAGGGATCCCAGGGACCCCAGGGACCAGGGACCACATACGGACCAAAGGACAGTCAGAGATTATAGACAGGTTAATCCTCAGAATAAAACATTTGCTAACTCTTTTTTTGTTGTTGTGTTTTTTTGGTTTTTTGGTGTTTTTTTCCAAGAGAAATGTCTAAGGAAATACTTGGCAGTTTCTGTTCCCCCATTTGGTTAGCTAATAGGCCCTTCTCCCTGGAGCTAAAAGTCATCTCATTAAGAAGGCATTGGAGTATCGACAGCTATAAACAATATTAGTTGTACTTGTCCGTGATCCATGCCGTCTCCATTACTATTACTCTGAAAATATTTCAGCTGCCAGCCGGGCTTTCTACAAAGAAAAGATCTAAACGAGCCTGCAATTAGGTGTGTAATTTTAGAGCGTCTTTTTGCATTAACACGTTTCCCCTGCCTTCCGATAAATTTCCCTTTTGGACGAAGGCAAATAGCATGAGCTTTCCTCATTAATAACTGCCTCTCTTTAAAATTCTTTAATGTCCAGAATGAGATGATCATGTTTCAAATAAATTAAATACTATGATTCTGCGTTGCAGTTAAGCTGAGGGTAACGTGATGGAGGAACCCTATTATCTGAGCTGCAATTAGGACACCTTTTAAAGTTGTGACAGACAAAGGTAAATGTAATCACAGTACAATTAGTGGGTAATTATGCTGTTACTACTTAAATTCATGTCTGCAGTGAGCAAAGACCCTGCATTTCAGTCTGTGACAATTGGGTGAATTATTTATTTTCATTGAATAACTATTCAGGAAAGCAAATGAGGCAAGAGCGTAATCCCATCCATTCACCTGCCAAAGCTAAGTGTGATAGTCAGAGAGACCAGCTACTAAGTAGGAAGGAACGAGCCCATTCGAAAAGGATTATTCACGCAACGTTCCTCTTGGAAAACAATTGCACAATACGAGTTTTTTATTAATGATGTTTTAAATTATAGCTTGTCAGTTTTATTATAAAAAACTAAGTTTGTGTAGCCAATACGCCGTCTGTGTCCCACCTTTTGGGCCCTAACCAGGTTGTTTCTTTTCTTTTTTTTTTTAAACACATCTTTATTGACTTCAGAGGAAGGGAGAGGGAGAGAGAGAGAGAGAGAGAGAGATAGAAACATCAATGATGAGAGAGTCACTGATCGGCTGCCTCCCGCATGTCCCTTACTGGGGATCGAGCCCACAACCCAGGCATGTGCCCTGACCGGGAATCAAACCTTGGTCTCCTGGATCCTAGGTCGATGCTCAGCCGCTGAGCCACGCCCGGCCGGGCCACACTGTTTCTGATCCTGTAGCAGATCTTCTTATGAGGTGTGGATAACTCTCGATTTCTCCAAACCCTAAAAGATTGCCTAACCCACAGTGCTTGCTGAATGCTTGCTGAACAGCTGGGCTGTATCTCCTGCCTCTATCAGTTATTATCTCAAGTATTGGCTTCTATCTCAAGTATTGACATTCCATTTGCTATTGGAAATTTGAAGTAGTCTTGTCTTTATGGGGTTTCCAACTTGGTGAGGTCAATTAATACACAGATAGTAAATACTTAAAAGATACATCCTTGGGGTGAGATTTCTCAGCAGATATTGATTGACCCCCTACTGTGTCCCAGATTTTGGAATGGCTATTTTATTATATCATATATAACCCCCACCAGTGCTGTGGAGGCAGGTTCTCTCACCCCTTTCCTGCTGGGGAAAGAGTTTCGGGAGGCAGCATCGATGACTGAGAGGCACAGGGCCTTGGACTCATCTGTCCCGGGTTCCTCACCCACGTGTGGCCTAGGCTGTGGTGCACATGTATGACTAGTGGGCTTAATAAGTTGTGATCTGGAGGCTAAATAGCTTGCTCTTAGGCTCATCCATTATGAATTCATAGTGCTAGGCATGGGACTTCACTCCTGGTAGGCACTCAATAAGTGCAGGGTATTTTATATTACTGTTGTTTTCTTGTGGTGATAACAAAGTTGTTAATCATGATGACAGATGCGTTCGCTGCCCAAGCACACGATGGGGGATGTGAATTAACATGTTTCTTACACTTAATATTGTAAGCACCAAGGTCAGAGCTGTTTTCAGTTTAAATCATCACTTGTTTGTGAGATTAATGGAAAACACACACACACAAACACACGCATGCACGCATGTATGGGGGAATAGAAAATATCCGAGGTTGGCCAAGTAACAAAAGAAGAACACAGAATGTATTTCTGAATCAATTTAGAAAATGCACACCGAGGCCCCTCTAAGAGATCCATACTGTATATCAGCATGTTCAAGTTTCTGATTATATATGCACTTAAGAGCGCCAAGCACAGCATAGGGAATACAGTCACTGATACTGTGATAACTGTGTCGTGCCAGGTGGGTACTGGGAACAGCAGGGGGACACTTTGTAAACTATATGATTGTCTAACTGCTATGCTTCACACCTGAAACAAATACAGAATAATATTGAATGCAAACTGTAATGGGAAAAACACAATTTAAAAAATAATCAGAAAAATTAAAGAGCACCTACTTTGTTCCTGGCACACTGCAATCTGTAGGTTTTGCAGCGATAACTAGCCTTGGGTAGGGGAGTGGATATTAATGAAATAATACAATTACTGTGTCCAATCTCAATGACAGCAATAACCACCAAATAAACGTGTATAATATATATAATGGTACGTGCATGGCATTAGAAGGGTGTGAAGAGTTAAATGCTCGGGTGCAGTCTGGACAGGGGGCCAGGGCACGTTAGTCTGAGGGTCTGATTAAACCCAAGGTCTAAGGGGAGCGAAAGCTAAATCACTGAAGACAGGAAAAGCAAGGTCTAGGAAAAGCAAACGCATTTGCAAATGCCATTATTCAGTAGTTGTGTGGAGTTTGTGAGAAATGGTGTTTCTAGGATGGAAAATAGAAAGAGGGAGCTGATGCGGTTGGAGGTGGAAATGAGCAGGGGCACAGCCCTGTTTGTTCTTGCCTTTTTTTTCTGCGTATCTTCTCTGTGTTTGTTCTCGCCTTTTTTTTTTTCAGTGTATCTACACTGGTTGCAGCTCTTTCTAATGTTATTTTAATGTCTGATTTTTGGAATTTTTATTTTCTCTATATTCTCTATTTTGTCATCTGACGACTCTTCTCCCATTGCTATATGATTGCCTGTTTTTGCATCTCCTTTTAAGTTTTAATATCAAAGATTTATTATTACTTATAGTTTTTTAAAGTGTTAAAGACATTCAAAATTTTCTGGAATTTTTACATCTCTCCTGGATTAATTTTTAAAACTAAAATTTAATTGCCAATTAAAATCTTAAGCATTGAAAACATATTTATCATTTTCCTTTGTATCTCAGGGGCTTTCATCTCCTTTTCCCAGCCTTCAGTTTTTTTATTTAGTATTTCTGCATACACCTTACCTTAAATTTTTTTACTTCTACTTTTTAAAAAAAATGCCTGGGGGACATTTAAACGTTTTATTATTAATTTTGTATGTCTGAGGTGCGGTGCTAACTATTTTTCTCCTGAATCCCCGATGCCCTCCACTTCTGAATGATAAGAACACTTAGACGTAAGGTCAGAGGTGATTCAGGGAACAGCTTTCTAAGACTCTTGTTTTGTTTATTTTTAATTTGAAAATTCACTGAGTAGCTTTCTTGCTTTTTTTTAAGTTTGGTCAACAGATATAAAAGATACCTTCCCCTCCCCTTTAACCGGTAGGGATATTCTCAAGAGTAAGAGTATGGCATGGGGAGGAAACTCCAACTGGAGGAAGAACAGGGAATGGGAAACCAACTATCCCAGCGAGGATGCCCGCACACAGGACACGCCCACACACACTCTCTTTATTGATTTCACAGTTATTGCTGTGAGGATGGGTGAATGTGGGGGGGGCATATACAGAGGGGGGGCAAAAGCAGGTTTCCAGTTGTGAGCACATGAAACACAGAGTCTATTCTTGCATTAATGCTTACGATTGCATTATGTTGCCCACCCTGTATAGTCATTAGCTCTTTATCTGTTTAAACATCAGCTTTGTTCATTTTTTTCCACTCGTATAATAGTGTTTTGTCATAGGAATGTGCTACATATGGATAGGATCAAATTATGTATTATGGCGCTTTGGTTTTCTGTCATTATTAAAAAGGCTTTCTCCAAAGTAGGATTTTGAAATAAAATATATCACTCACATTTTCTTAGTCAATTAAAGTTTCCTGTTTTTCTTTCATCTTATGTTTACTGGACTCTATATGTCAGCAGCCTTTTTTCTAAAATCCCAACCAGTTATTCCAATTGCACTTATTAAAAAAAAAAAATCTTCTCTTGCTGACTTAGCCTGTGGGCATTGCCATAGTCTGGATTCAGCATCACCTCCTCACGACACGGCTGAATTTTCCAGATTACAGGAAAGCTGGATTGTCTCCGATCGTCACAACTTACAGAATGTGCCATTAAGTGCATTATGATACCATATATCATAATGATTTTAGTATCCATCCACTAATCTTTTAAAATAAACTTGATTTTATAAAAGCTTTAGATTTATTGAAAACTTGCTAGGACAGTACAGAGATTCCCCATACACCCACACCCATGGTCTCTCACTATTAACAGTTTATATTCCTTTGGCATATTTGTCACAATTAATGAACCGATAGTAATGCGTTAACTAAAGTCTGTAGTTCATTCAGGCTTCTTTAGTTTTTACCTAATGTTCTATTGCTCTTCTAGTATCCCAAACAGAATATCCTACTACATGTACTCAAAATGTCATTTTAGGCTCCTCTTGTCTGTGACAAGTTCCCAGATTTTTCTTGTTTTTGATGACCTTGAGTTTTGTAGAATTCTGGTCAGGTATTTTATAGAATGTTCCTCGATGGAGATTTGTCTGATGTTTCGCTCCCGTGATTAGACTGGGACTGTGGGTTTGCTGGAAGAATATCAGGGGCTAAGTGCCATTTTAATCACATATGAAGGGACTATAAAAACATGATTTATTACCAGTGATGTCGACCTTGGTCACTCGGCTGAGGTAGCATGTCAGGCCTCTCCACTGTATTTTCTCTTTCCCTCTGCTTTTCAACACTGGACTCTTAGGAAAGAAGTCATAACATTTAAGGAGTGGGGAGTTATGTTCCACTCCTTGAGGACAGAGTATCTATAAATTATTTGAAATTCTTCTGTACAGGATATTTGTCTCTTCGCTCTCTCCCATTTATATATTCATTTGGTGATTTATTTATGTCAGTCTGGACTCATTGATTTCTATTTTATACTTTGGGTTATAACACAGCCCTACCGTATGTATTTTATTTCTCAAAATGTCCAGCTTTGGGCATTGGGAACTGTTTCCATTAGAAATACTACCATCATGGAGGGCCCTTTTTTCTTTCTTTTTTTTCTTTTTTTAACACCTTCTTACCTTTTCTTACTACAAGATGCTCCCTCCAAGCTTACCTTGTATAAGTCCTTACATGTACTCAAATCAGCAATTCCTCCAAGGATCTCTGTTTTGTGTGTGTGTGTGTGTGTGTGTGTGTGTTTGGGGGGGTAACTTTATTTTTGACACTATTAGAGATGCCACCTTTCCCCCCACCCTTTGCCCACCTCCGCTCGTTGCCCACCCCCACTTCCCTCTGGCCATCACCACTCTGCTGCTCTGTTTATGGCTTATGCGTTGCTCGGTTTGTCTTTGTATCCTTTTGAAATGTACTAAACACACACACACACCTTCACACACACCTTAGTGCACCCCAAAATTACAATAAGGGTAAACACTCCCCAGAGAGCATTCAGTTTTCACTCTTACAGAAATCACATTCCGTGTCCATTCGCCTGTTTAGTAACTCATGTAAAGACAAAATAAAACATTGCCAATGATTTACTGAAAGGAAAATATGGATATAAATAGATATAGATTTGTGCAACATTTTAATTACCTTCCTTTTAGGTACCTGTTTTCTTAAATAAATTATAAACATCAAACAGCACTTGGAGAAGCTGACCATTAAATTTTATCTGACATATGCTGGGTAATTTTCAGGTACAACTTAACGTTTTGATTCACTCAACAAACACATATTAAAAGTCTCCTATGTGCCAGACTTCACGCTATGTATTGATTTATTTCATCCCAGAAAGTAATTTAGACGGACACTCTGGAGTCATCCTTCAGTTTAATGGCTGGGGGAGGGCAGGCGCGGTATTGGTTTTAGTCTCGTAAAGAGAGATCTGATCGACAAGCTTGTTGATAATGTGAATGTGTATAGATGTCAGGAAATAAAAGTAAACAGCCTCGTCCAAGTTGAAAATACCTAATCCTAATTCCATCACGATTTGTCTGCGGCATTTTCCTATGGCAATTCCATGGTCCTAGTCTTTGTGTAGCTCACACTTCCTTCAGGGAAACTGCGGGGTTTGGCTGTAAAAGAGAAAAGGTATTGACGTTGATGAGCTAGCATTGCAAAATTCACAATTTGTTTCCATTGGAGTAGAAAATACGGATGGAAGTACTTCGGTTTGTAGTAATGGCGGTGCCAGGGTAGTCTAAGTCAGAGCAACAAACAGTAGCCATCACATGATGCGTTCAAACAAACAAACAAAATCCCCAAAACATGAGGATCAGAAAAAATATTGCAGATTTTTCAAGCCAGCGCTGGGAACCATCTAATCAGAAAGGCATGCTTTTCAAAGGATAGAATAAGCACCAAAGCTATGCAGAGCCTAAGACGTTCATCACAAACCCTTGTTTCTTGGTCCTATGGGCCCTCTGAGCCAGTCAGAGGCGAGGGTGCCAGGGCTTAACCAGAGAAAAGGCTGATGGGAGAAGCATCCCGCATGGATCCGAGGCTCTAAAGGCTTTGTTCTCAGAGACAAAGGAAGCCAGGTCAATCATTGCCTCATCATTTTCTTTGGCCACATATTTCTATCTTGGGAATTCGTAGCCTTGAAGGTCTAGGGATCCTCAAACTTTAAACAGAAAAGCAGATTATTTTGTTCAAGTATTTAAGCAATAGATCCCAAAGGCAGTGCTTACAAAGTATGGTGTAAGGTTCTCCAAGATCCAGTTTTCTTGAGTTAACCACCTCTTGTAGGAAGGGCCAGAGAAGATACTTTTAAAGCAAGAGTACAAGATCAGCCTCATTTAATCACAATAGCCACAGTTATCAGTTGCACCTGTTTTCTAAACAAATGAACAAACAAAACAAACAAGATATTTAATCTACTTAAGGCCTCCTTGCACTGCCCTGTAAAGAGAGTTTACTGGAAGTCTACCTTTGCAGCTCCCCATTTTTTGTAGATGAGCACATTGAGTATTGAAAGATCACTGACCTTGGTCAAGGTTATACAGCTGATAATGACAGTTAGATTTTAAGACCACAATGGTCTGACTCTGAAGTCAAAGGTCACAGCCGGCTGCCTCTAAATGAAACAGATGTGTACAATAATTTTTTTTCTGTCTACTGTGAAATAATTTTAAAAGGAAATACTGGTTAAAAAGAATTGCAAATAAGAGGCATTAACATTTCAACAATTCTCATCTATTCAAGAAATGTTTCTTCAGCATCTACTCAATATTCAAAACACTGCAAAGTGCATAATAAACTGTAACATCCCTTTTCGTGTGAAGATGCAGAATACATTCTTTTTAAAGCTAAAGATAATTTCCAGTCTAACAGATAAAGCAGTGGGAAATGTTGAAAAAATACGCACAGTTCCACGGGCAAAAATTCAGTATCATGTCACGGAGTAAATTTTATCTGGCAAGCTTTATGGAAGTACAAAATAGAAATCTAAATTAAACTTTAAGGCTCAATACAATATCTGCCTATCTATCTACCTCTGTAAATTAAGACATGTTTTTTCTTAACATTCTCTTTAAAAATTTACACGTTTTTCTCTGGACCTTGTGATTTTTTTATCCACGTGATTTTATCAGAAAAACTCTTGAGAAAACAATGTAAATTAGCCCTAAAAATAAATAACATACTAAATGGAGATATTGCCTACCAGCAATTGATTTGCTTTAATAAAATATAAGGATTACTTTAAAAGGGGTATGGAGAAAAGTGATCAAAGGAAAGCTGATAAAGGAGGAAGTAGGCCCTGGCCAGGTGGCTCAGTTGGTTGAAGCCTCGTTCCTTACACCAAAAAGGTTGTGGGTTCGATTCTGGAAAAGGGCACAGACATAGGTCGCGGGTTCGATCTCCAGTCAGGGTGCATATGGGAGGCAACTGGTCGCTGTTTCTTCTCACATTGATGTTTCTCTCCCTCTGTCTTTCCTACTTCCTCTCTCTCTCAAATCAATTTTATAAAAAGGAAGAACTAATTCACAGAAGAGAAAAGCTTACACTGAGAAAATCAGCATATACTAAATGCTTTTAATCGGGGGAATGGTAATGAAAGCAGTGATTTTACATCTATTTATAGGTACTTAGTTATATGTACATATACATGTAAATATAGATAATATATACAAAATATATATAAAATTACACTCTGTATGTATATGTGCCATCAGAATGGCAAACAAAAAGACTATCAATATTGATTGGACAAATATAAGATGAAATGAATTCTGTTACAGTGTTGGAAGGATTTTAAATATTAAATAGGACATTTTGAATAGAAATTTGGCAGAATCTAATAATTTTATATATATATATCGCTGTTACTGAGAAATTCCAACTTTATGTATATGCATGGATATTCACTGCAGCATTGCATATGATAAGAGAAAAAATATAAGGTGGGGACAATGTAAATATATATTTTTTAATCCTTACCTGAGGATATTTTTTCCATTGATTTTGAGAGAGAGTGGAAGGCGGGTAGGGGGAGTGAGAGAGAGCGGGATTGATTGCCTCCCGCACGCACCCCAACCAGGGCCAGGGATGGAGCCCGCGACCCAGGTATGTGCCCTTGGCCAGAATCAAACCCGGGACCCTTCAGTACGCGGGGCGATGCTCTAACCACTGAGCTAAACCAGCCAGGGCACAAATATTTTGTGTATAAGAATAATGCAATGACATGTAGTGTCCTGAGAAAATAAAATTTAAAAAAAATGGCCCTGAAAACTGGCAGCTGCTTGCTGACAGCTAGGGGTTCAAAGGCCAGCAGTACCCCCCGCTGAACATAAAGAACTCTTGCAGAGTATGAACATGCTCGCACGGGCCACTGTGCAACCAGGAGGGAACAAGAGAAAGCTCAGCTCACTCTGAAATCACGCCTTGCAAGAGACAGAAGGGCTACGGATACCGTCTAACTGCAAAAGTATCTAAGCAGCCTTGTCTTTGATGAACCAGTTTACTATTTCTGTAAATGAAAGTGTATAAACTTGAGGAACATCATAAAAATTCTTGCTCTACTTTAATCTTCCCACCTCCCATATAATTTTTTTTTTAATTACCCAATTAATGGATTACCTTGGATTTTTTTACTGTGCCCAACTCAAAACAGGTCCTTTTTTCCCTAAACCTTTCTCAGTGACACTCAGCACAAGGCAGGCGGAGCCCCTCGTTACTGTTGCTGTGTGTTTGCTTGAATCCTGGCCTGGCGTTTCTTACACAGTTACTATCGTGTTTTTGTGTTTCTGTACCTGCTTTCCTTCAAGACCTTTAGTTCCTGGGGGGAATGGATTTGCGTTGATTTGGTATTTTGTGCCCAGCACAGTGACTGGCACATATGCTCAAGAAATAGTTTATGGACTGAATGAACAAAGTAATGGATTCGTCAGTGCATTTACAACCAAATAAATACCATCCCTGGGGAAAATATCTCCACCTTATTTCATGCATAAAATGTTACATATAAAGAAGATAATATTTCACGCAGGTTAAAGACTCAGGAAACGGAATCTCTTTCTTGGCATTTCCTGCCATCGCCTCGCATCTCATCCCTCCATAATTCCGCAAAAAGAGGGGGAAATGAAAAACAGAAGGAAGAGAAATATCTCCGCTCGTCGATTTTCAAGCATGCAGCCTCAGTTTGCGACTTCCAAAGCCCTTATTTTGAAAGTTGCATGCACAGTAGCGTATTAATTGTGACGATTATGAAACCCTGTGGCTTGATGTGTTGAAACAGAAAAGGGTTGTAATTCTGGGGAAACTCTCTCTCAATTTTGATGTGAAATAAAATTTCTTGCATCGACCCTGCATTAATGAAGATCAGAATGTTCTCTTCGTGGGAACAGAACTACTCCCACGTTGATTACCTCTCGGGGAGTTGAGAGGAAATGGAAAAGCAAAAACATTGATTTTGAAGAGATTTCTCATCTTGCAAACCGCACGTTACCCAAATAGATTTACTCTTAATCTTTTAATAAACTGAAACAGTTAGTGATTTCTGCAAATGGCGCCTCGGCCTAATCTTCCCGAAGACTACAGTTCTGCAGTGGATTAGAAAGGTCCCCCGTCTTTCAATATTTGCCTTTCTTCCTTTCGGTAGCTGAATTTAATTCTGACTCTTCTCAATGACAAGGCAATTTCGGGCGATGAGATTTCTCATGTGAAACCGACACCTCTCAAATAATAATTCACAACTCCAAATTGGATTCCTGTGTGTGTGTGTGCGCGCACAGCTCACCTGAAGATGACACTCTGATTTGTAAACATATAATTCATTTCGTAGATTAAAATGTTTTTAGGTATAAGAAATGAAACATTGTTGCTTGCGAGGGAAGATTACATTCACATTATCCTGGGGTTCACAGCTGACAGATGAATGGCGTGGCGATATTTAGAAACAATGAACACAAACAAACAAACAGCCTCCCGCCCTAATCAGATGGGTCTGAATATCCCGCTTGCACTCACCCGAGCTCAAATGTGCATGATTTCGTGCCTAGGTCGCTGTGTCGTTGTCTTAATTGATTTCCCTTTGTGAACAAGGCTTTTCAACAGTGGTATAATTAACATGTTAGGTCAGATAATTATTTATTTATCTTTGAATATAGAATGTTTTGCAGTTTTCTTAACCTCTACTGCTCTATGCCGGTGGCATGCCCCTGGCTGCCGATGTGAAAACCACAGATGGATCTAGACACTCTGAAATGTCCCCTGGGAAAACTCACAAAATTGACCCCCTGAGAACCAATGGCCTTTACACGTATACTTCATAATAACATAATCCACATAGTTTGATGGCCTCGCAAATGCATGCTTTATCATTCTTAAATATTTATTCATTCCTTCATTCAGTGTTGGGATGGGTTTAAGAACTTGGACTCGGTGCCTGTCTGCCTGACTTTTTTCCCCCCAGCTCTACCATTCATGGGTTTTATGACCTTGGGCATGTCCTCAGCTCCTTTTTGCTTTAGGTCCCTAATCTGGAATTGGAAAGGATAACAACACCTAATTCAGAGGTGAGCTGTTAGGGATGGGTGGCTACGGTGATCATCGTGGAGCATATAAAGTTTTCCATCAGGCCACTTTTCTCCCACTCTTACACCTGCCTAACCATGGAAGAGGAGAGGGACAGTTCAGGAAAGGAACCCCATTGGAGAGACAATATTAGGAAGCCTCTTCTCTCCCTATGGCTGCTCTTCTAAGACTCCTCCCCCTAAACATACCAGCACCGCAGTGTCTGGTCAACATATAATCTGACGTAATTCCTTGTTTTCTTATTACACTAATCACCACTTCCTCATCACTGGAAAGACTGGCTGGATCTGTCAAATTCCAGAAAATTAAGAACAGACCTGCTGACCTATCTTGTCCTGAAACTCCTAGGTCGTGTCCTGTATTGCTCACGACATTATAAACCGTTTTCCATTTGGTTGTTTCATGTGAACACAGTGCTGATTTCTCCTAGCTCCTGGTAAATTTTCTACTTTCTCTGGAACTAATTATCTTTGCATATCTTTTTTAAGAAACTTGCATTTTATGGTAGTGTGAACAGTTAACATGATATCTACCCTTTTAACAGTGTTTAAGTGAACAGTACAATGCTGTTGACTGTAGGTCTAATGTTGTACATCGATCCCTGGAGTGCACTCACCTTGCATGACTGAAACTCCGTGCTCCTTGAGTGGTAGCCGCCCATTTCCCGACCCCTAGCCCCCTGCGATCAAAGATTCCACTCGGATTCTGTGAACTTGATTACTCTTGGACGCCTTATATAAGTGGAATTGTGCAGGATTTGTCTTTCTTGGACGGCCTTATTTTGCTTAGTTGAATGTCTTCAAGGATCACCCATGCTGTTGCGTATTGCAGAATTTCATTCTCTTTTTTAAAGTTGAATCATGTTTCATTGTATGTTTATACCACATTTCCTCTTTCCATTCATCTGTTGATGGACATTAAGACAGCTGACATCAAGAAAAATATACCTGGAAAGAAAGGTTAGTCCTGTTTCAAGCATGGGTGGGAAGCAACATTTAATTCTTTATTACGAAAGATACTTTGGCTGTACTAATTTGCTCAGTTCCATGGGTCTCGTTTTGTTATAATTAGCAATAGGGGTGATAAATAAGAACATGGGAAGCTCATCTCACTATGGGTCCAGATTTCTCAGGGTCTAATATAGCAAAATATACAATTTCAGATGTATTTTCAGTTCCTCGCAATAATTTGAAAGCTCCATGACTGCAGGACAAAAATGGATTTTTTTCCCCAACTAAAATCCAGCTGAAGTCCAGCTCAGACATTTGCCATTTTCATTCCTGACCCCGATCAGCAGCTATGGGCCCATGAAGTCATAGTTTCGTTGAATTCATTTTCTATTATGCTTCCTCGTACAATGTTTTGACCATGTCTGATTATATAGCTCAATTGGAGTGGAGAAAATTACCCAGTAATTTAGAAAAAAAATTCCCTTTCAAAGCCTGCAGGAATCTGTTCTTCAATTTAGAAAGAAATTTACAGAATCAGGTTGTTTGTGTGAGTTATAAGTATTTTCTAGTGTTTTGACCCAGAGTTGCTCGATATGTCATTCAACCAAATATGACTTTACAACTGTCTCTCTTTCCTTCTCTCTGTGATAGGAATTCGGATAAACTCAGAATATCTTCATTGCTGTTGGGTCTTACATACCCTTCTTTAGTTTTGTTACTCATTTTTCCGCATATGTATTCAAGCCATAACTAATAATTGAGGCTCCCACTGTAACTTTGCTTAAGAGATGGGTGCAGTTCTGTCCATTTTCTTCAGGCTGCATCTTAAGGTATTCCCATTAAAAGAAAGAAAGAAAGAAAAAATTATAAATGCATATGTTAACAACCTGTGTTGATTTGAAATGCCCAGAGGTGTTTGTGAAATTGAGCTTTTATGAGATCAATCTTTCTTCCTTTTATGTCCAAAACTTCATTTTCTTTGCAAATTGTCTGACCCTTGTGGAAGATTGCTATTGGGCACACATAGGAAGAGGTTAATTACTACCTTATATCCTACCTATTTCTCTATTTTACAGCATTTAGGCTTTTTCTCTGTTACTCAGTGGGGATGTGTTAGATTTCTTCCCTCGATTGCTGAGAATGATTCTGGCTCTCTGCCAAAAAAAGACTTTCCGCACAATATAGTCATATCTGGGGCTTTCGCTATGCTCAAATGGTTGGCATCAACCTTTTAACATCAAATGCCAGGCACCGTGTGTTTACAAATACCGAAAGTATGCATTCCGTCCAGTGAGGATATCGGGAGGTACATGAGCAAAATAAAACATAAAATTCCAATAGTAGGAATGGGTACCAGGCACAATAGAGATAAGTGCAGGAAGGGAGGTGACTGATGCTACCTGGAGGACTCAGGAAAGTCTCTTTTAGAAAAAGATATCTTGAAATAGGACTTTTAAAGGCAGGGAAAGGGAGGAAAGACATCTGAGCAGAGAATACCTAACCTCATAAAGCATGGAAGATACAAGGTTCATATCAGGAACTGTAAGTATTTAATGTTTTAGGCTCTCAGGGCTGATGGGGCAATAAGAGTGTCAACTTTGAGAGTAGGACAAAACATGGGTCATAAAAGTTTAGTTCTGATCTACCCATGCCTACAGTAGACCCTCCAAAAGCCCTAACACTTACTTCTTTGATGTAGTAGAAGACTATAGGGTTTGGAATCAGAAGTCTTGTGCCCCACCTGACTTACTTTGGGCAAGTTGTCTTCTAATTTGAACCTGCAGGTGTTGTTGTTGTTTTAATTAAAAATTAAGGACAATAAAGTATTATATTTTCTGAGGCTTTCTGATGATTTTGTATGTGTTAAAAGAGCTTTAAAATCTGAAAAAGTCATCACAATAAATGTCCTCCTATCATGTATTTTTTAAATACTTGAGGACTTACTGTGTGCCAGGTACCAGGTTCACCACGGGGCGATTTATCAGTAAACAAGACAGGGAAGGTCCCTTGTGTTGTGGAGTCCGGGATTCCCTTTGCTGTGACATTTCGCCTGAGATCTGTAATGGTCATAGGGAGGAAGAATTTCAGGCAGAAGAAACAGGAAATAAGTTCAAAAACAGGGATGACATTGGTATAAGACACACACGCACACTCTCAGAAGATGAGGGCCATGCAGGACCGCTTCAGCTGGGAAGCCCCTTGGGGAAGGCCTGGGGCAGTGGAATTTTCCACCCAGGAATCCAAGCCTCGTAACTGTAGACACAGGACACAGTGGGCCAGGAGGCAAGCGGCGAGCACACCGTGGCTTCAGCCTTTGACACCTCTCCTCAGGAGGGAAGAGCAAGCCTGTGGTGTCGCTGGGGTGCCTCAGCATGTCAGCGTCTGCAGTGTGCGGGTCCCTGGACTCTTGCCTTCACATGTCTGTTTTTTTGGATCTGTCAAGGCTCTGAGATGAGAAGAACCAGGCAGTGGCCTCCTGCTTAGCAAGCCGCGGGCCGACTTCCCTGACGGCCCCGCCCGCTTACGCGTTTCCCTTCTTCTTACCGCCCCAGAGGATGCTCACGCCTCTGTCCCCCCGGATCGGGGACGGCACGTGTGCGCTCCCCTGGGTGCCGGCCCTGCTGCCTTGACGGCGGTGCTGGAGGGACGGTCAGGTGACAGAGCGGCCTGGCTGAGGCAGGGGCTCAGCAGCGGGTGTGAAAGGTCGGTGTCTTCCTCGGACCAGGTGAGGAACAGAGTGGTAGCATTGGGATGGGCCTTCCTTCAAGAAAATCTGCCTTATTACGCTTTTTAAGAAGAAAGGCACAACGGGACCATCCTTTTAGCATGTTTCGTTAGGAGCCAGGAAGAGGAAGATTGGTCCTAGTCGTCTTACGTCACAAACATTAGTGCCCAGAGTGGGGCCCGAAGGTGTACAGACATTACCGATGACACTCCCCCCTTAAGCGCAAGTCCAGGCGCACCGCCGCCGCTATCCTTAGCTCCTTGAATGGCATACAAATGATTTAATATTGCACGGACTATTTTTTATCTGTCTGAGGGGGAGTAGTAAGAAAACTTACCTTCTAGAATCCTAAAAATTCAGCGAGAAAATTCCTTTAAAGTACTTACCCTAAGCCCAGCATATAAAAATTTCTTAATAATTCCTTAGTAAAAGTTAAATGACGGTGACAATGGCAATCAACTCTTCTGTGCTTGTAAAAAGAATTATTCTAAAATTCAGCCTGAGAGGGTGGATTTAACACAGTGAGGTAATTGTATGTCTCAGTCCCGTTGGTTATTTACTCTAAAGACCTACTGAATGGCTCCGTCCAGCTGTGTCATTAGAAGACGTTATGGATGTATGTCACTCTTGGTCAGTGCTTCTACTATATACCCTTCATCATTGTAATGTCTTGTTTTTCTCAATTATAGTACGCAAAACAGAGTGAAGTCACCAGAATTAATATTTTAAAAAGGAAAAATAATAAAATGTAATTTGCAATCTAAGGAACCTTAACTTTGTGGTTAAAAATAGATTAATTCAACCTGAATTGAAAAGACTGTATATAAATGAAAAAAACACACACACAACAACATATTTTAACATGTAAATTGCCAGCTAATCATTTAAGTATGAATTGTCATAGTTTAGTCAGATGTTTGATAGTGTCAATAATGCAAGATGCATATGTAATTTTAAAATTTTAGTAGCCACAATAAATAAAGAAAAAGAAACATACACAGTTAATTATAGTAATATGTTTGTATTTAACCCACTATACCCTACATATTCTCATTTTTAATATGTAATCGATATATAAAAGTATGGATAAAATATTTAATTTTATTTTTATTAGTCCTTGAGCATGCAGTATGTACTTTAAGCTTACAGAACATCTCAGTTAAGATACTAAATTTTCATCAAAAATACTTCATCTATATTTAGATTTCACAAGATTCAGTTCAAAAAGTAAATTGACATACCCTAGAGTTCGAAGCATCCTTTATTCTTCCAATATCTGAATCTTGTGCTCCAAAATAAATTTCTTTTAATACTCACATAAACATTTACAAAACTAGTTCATTTTTAGAAGGACCGATTTGAAGCAAAAGCATAGTAATTGCTATGAAGGAAAGCGTCCAAGTTTAATAAGGGCATATAGGACCTTAGCTTTCTCTCAGGTGTAAGGGAAGTCTTCCCTCATGAAATGATATTTTATCTTAAATATGAATAATGAAGATAAGTAACTAGGCCAAAAAAAGAGAAGATTTCCCACAGAGGAAACAGCGTAAGCAAAGGCCCTGTGGAGGAAGGTCCCATGGAGTTCTAGAAAAACTGAGGGAACAGTGGCTGCAATGCAGAGACCAGGAGAGCATTGTAAGAGAGAAAGCTGGGGCCTTACTCCATTGTGTAGGGTCGGAGGCTGTGCTAAATACTTTCATCTTCATTCAGATGGAAATAGGAAGCTATTGAGTAGTTCTAAGCAATGGTGTGAAGGTAATAAATATGGAATTGATATAGATACCTGGATTAAAGCAGAGATGGCACAGATCCTTTTGCTTTAAGACCACGTGTAAATAAAATAGCGTTAAACTGCCTCTGTGTTCCCAATAGGATGTGTCGCCGTATCAGCTTGTAAGTTTGCTTTCCTGACTTCATTTTGAACCTGAATCGTTAAAACCAGACTTTCCCTTCATGCTCTAAACAGCCATTCTATAAATGGCAAGGAGAGCTCCACACTTCCTTGTCCCCTTCTTAGTTCTCAATCCGCATCCGAATTATGACACACACATTTATTTACCCTGAATGTGACAATGATACTGGATATTTCTATAGCAATCATGTAAAAGGTGCTATTCTCAGCCCTTTGCTTCTGTTAAGTAACTCAGCCTTCCCACCACACTAGGAGATAGGTAATATAATCCTCATTTTACATATGATGAATTTAGCATCTGATGGCTGTGTCCATCTACCTGTTCTGAATTAGACGGCGACTCTCACTCTCTGACACTGTGACCACTTCAGCAGTGGAAATCCACAAGGCACAGTCCCTCCTGCCTCTCACCCTCAAGGTGGAGCATATTTATATTCTACAGGAAAACAGAGGCAAGGTTCTTCTGGCTGGTGTAATAACCAGAGACGTGATGCAGAGTAGGAAGAGAAAATAACGTATGTATGGGGACCCTTCATGCATGAGAGTGCCAGAGATCCCTGAGTTCAGATATAAGACACAGGCATAAAAGAAATCCTGAGCTAGGGCTGAAGGGAGGTGCCTTGGGGGCTTCAAAGGGTCAATGCAGAAATGACAAGAGTGGATATTTAGTAAATAGAAGTTGGATATTTAGTAAATAGAAGTTTGGGCTGCCGTAAAGCTGGATCAGAAAGAGATTATATCTGATAATCTCCCACTACGGACAAGGTCCCTTATTCAAATCCTTATAGGTAGTCAAAGGAGGGACAGAGGTTTCCCTTGAGCCTGAAGCCAAAATTGCCTTAAGCTCTAAGTAATCCACATACCACTGAGGCACATCTTGGGGTGGCTCATTCTGAACCCCCCAGCATGGATAAGTCAAGCCTTAGGCAAAGTTATAAACCCCCTTAGGGATGTGTTTAACCCGGCAAATGCCTCAGGATATAGGCCAGCTGGTAGAGCCAGTCATCCAAGGAGAATAGGAAATAAAACATTAGACATTCACTTAGTTTTTCAATGACTTCTCTGTTCAAGTCCAGGGCTTGAAAGAAAATATAGATGGGATATTCCATCAAAAGCAGCTTAAAGTCCCCGGTTAAGCTTAAGAAAGAACCCGAGAGACTACAATAAAAATAATTTCAAGTAGAATGGTTTTAAGCTTAGGCATTAACTATAGTTAAGCACAGAATCATTTTTCTAGAATCGCTGAGGGATTCTGCGCTGGCTGAGAAACAGACCACAAGGTCACACAGTTGTAATCTGCTCTCAGATTCTCTCTCTTCTCTGACTTTTTTGTGTTCACTTTTCTCTTTTCAAAGAGGGACTTATGGAAACTCGTTAGCAGCTACGGTAGAAGTCCAGGGCCTGGCAAAACTTTGTTCAATCCTTGCTACCCCATACAGCGCTGTGACCTTGAACCCGTGCCTCTACCTCTTAACTCCGCCAACCTTCAAAAGAGGGGGTTGACTGAAAAAACTGTCTTGAGAAGCTGTGACAGTTAAGTGAGATGAGTGAGGCATTGTTAAATATCTGGAACATCGTCAGTGCTCACTGGTAAATGAATGATTTTTAAATGGCGGCGTGTTATTTCCTTACACCTCAATTCCATGTTGGGCGTAGGTAGACGTTAGGAGAAAAATTTGTAGAAAGATAAAGGGAAACAGGTAACAGTGAGGAAAGCCATCATTTTGCTTCATCTTGCTTGGCCACTGCTATCTTAACTCACAAGCTATGGAAATTTAAATAGCATGTAGATATGTGTATATATATATATATATATATATATATATATATATATATGTATATTTTTAAGAACAATATTATGTCTGAATGCAGCCTGTCATCTTCAGGTACTTAATTCAGCCGGGAAGTGGCTGACCCAAATCTTCTGCGTGTAATTGGTGGGTTGAATAAAATGCCTTCCTAGGTGTAATTTTTCTTTAACAGCAGGTAAGCTGGTGTTTGGATCCTGTCCCATATCTACTCTTGGCTTCTAGGCTGAAATTTTTTAGCGCACATCTACCTTCCATCAGGTAAAATTATAGTTATTATGTGGCATTAGAAAAAAGATCCAAGTATTTTCAGCTAAAATTTTATGTCAATTTCTGATAGCTCTTCTATTTTGTGTGTGTGTGTGTGTGTGTGTGTGTGAGTGTATGTGTACGTATGTATATATAGCCTCCCATTTTAGGATTTCTATTCCTAGTACATAAACCCAACACAAGGTTTATTTAAAAAGCTGTAACCCCAGGAGGACCTGGCTTATACTAACGAGGAGGAGCACGTTGTGATTGCTTTTGAATGAATTAGAAATAGTATATTGCTTTCCTGAGACATAATAAAAGGAGACCTTTCATAGGTAGCGATCTATTTAATGTCGTCCTTAACCAGCTGCTTGTCATTACTGATCAAGAGGGAATTCAGCCGTCTTTGAAAATGAACAGAGCTGGCTGAAGTTAAAGGTATTTTCTTAAGAAGGTCTTGATTTTCTTTTTTTTTCGTTTCCTTTGACACAGGATAGTTTTCAGCAGTTAATTATTACTCTGTTGACCCAGAAGCTCACAGAATCTTAGCTATGTCGTCTTCCCCCCTAACAAGTACAAAAGAGCCACATGCTATTATATAAAAAGTATTGAGTAAGGTTGAAACTCGGGTAAAGAAGCGGAAACTTACAGGCCATGCTGTCGAATGTCTCCAGTGAAGTTTGAACTGCCCCAGGACACCTATAGAGGCTGCGATGAGAGCTTCTCCTTCCCCTAAAGTAATAGGACTTCCTTGTATTTCTTTTAACTCTCACACACAAATATGCCCCCGGCTCTAAATCAACCCAGGGTTGCCCCAGCCATTTTTTGCTCAGTGGTTAGAGCTTCGGCCCGCAGACTGAACGGTCCCGAGTTCGATTCCCACCAAGGGCTCGATTTCTGGCAACCAATCGATGTGTCTTTCTCACATCGATATTTCTCTCTCTCCCTTCTATTCTCTCTGAAAAGCACAGGAAAAAATATCCTCAGGTGAGGATTTAAAAAAAATAAAATCTTTGTCCTAGAAGATTTGAATCTGGGAGGACCTTGGCCCACCTTTCCTGGGTAACACTTCAAACCCAGAGCTGCGCAGAGTCCTGGCGACCGAGCTTCCACTTGGTGCCACGTGCTGTGCCCAGAAAGCGGGCTCAGAGGTGGAAGCGAGTCCGGCTGGCCTGCGGGGCTTTCAGCGCCGTGCCATGTAGTAGAGCCTCTTCTGTCGTCAACAGCTAACCATGAAGGGAACTGCGTCCAAAAGTGCTAAGAGATTACGCCAGGAGAAAAGGTTCATTTAAGAATTAGTTATCCTGAAAAAATAATATCAGGAGGCACAGGGAAAGTGCAGCTTGCTGCCTCGAGGCTTGTTAACAAGAATCTTCTGTAGAGACACAGAAGATCATGCCCCCCAACTAATGAATATTGTAGCAGGGAAATGGCATGACAGGTTCCTTCTTGTTCCAATTGAGCCTGTTTCTGCAAGAACAAAAGGTCAGTTGTGCTAAAGATACTTAGAGGAGCATAGTTTGGACATGCCTCTCAGGGCGCAATATTCCGATGGCTGCTGTGGAATTGATTTCTTACACCGAGGCCAGATGGTGGCAGAAAACAATAAAGTCAGAATATTCCACTGTATTTACCAAGAAGGGTGCGGAATAAAGTCACCCTCAAGAGAAGAGATGGTGACGTGTAGGTGTTTCTTTGGACCTAGTATCTGTATAGACTATGCATTCATGAGGAGCAGATAAGCTGGCTTCGGCAATAGATGGAGGAACTATTTAGGAAAAGTTAATCTACAATTAGTCCCTGCTTGTCTCCCCCACTAATAAAAATGAATGAGGAACTCTTATATTCTTTCTCTTGAATTGGAGACTAAACATGCTGTAGCATATATTACCAACCACACCGCTTATAAATCTGATTTCTGCCTTTAATACAATAAGATGAGTAATAGGACGATGGTTTGAAAGAACCTGTTCTCAAGTAGAAATGTGGACATGCACTTTCTTTTGCTGGCCATTCTCTGTGCAGGTGGAAAGAAGAAAAAAAATATATCTGACCCAATCACTTTTGGCCACTCTTGTGTCATTATGACCTGAGGAACTCAGGTTCCATTTGTATAAATTACTCATAAACTTTCAAAATCTAATTTAAAAATATCCTACCACAAAATATTCTGATGGTATATATCAAAAGCCTTAAAAATTCTTACGATTTTTTTTTACCTAGAAATATCACATTTAGAAAATAATATGAAGTAGGAACACTGATTGGAAGGTAAACATGCCCCACTGTGTTTAAATTTGCTAAAATTTGAACCAACCTAAATCTTCAACAAGAAGCATATCCATGCAATGTCAGATCATCGAGCCATGACAATATCTATATTAAAAAAATGTTTCTTTTAAAAACAAATACCCATGTAGTAATATTTAATGAGCAAAGCAAAATAAATTGTTTATGTAATTACATGCAATTTACATGAAATTTGCTTGGAGTGATTGATCATTGAGTAACATCGCAGGTCATTGCTCGGCGGCTTTGTGAAAGAAAGGTCATGTGGCAGTAGGAAGATGGAGAAATCTGCTTGTAGTTTGGCAGCTTGGCCCCTCTCACAGTGGAGAAAATGTAGCTGCTGTTGTGATGCGATATTACAGTCCACATAACGCTGCACATCTGGTACAATAAGGTATTTAGGGAGAGATAAAGGGGGGGGAGAGAGAACATTCACATAACTTTTATTACATTATATTGTTGCAAGTTTTCTATTATTGTTGATACTCTCTCACTATATATAATTTAGAAATTGAACTTTATCATAGGTATGTATGTATAGAGGAAACATAGAATATATAGGATTGGGTACTACCTGTGGATTCAGGCATCCACTGGGGGCCGTGGAACCAACTGACTGTGAATAAGGGGGGGCCCTGTATTCGGGTTCTTAGGCTGGGTGGATACTTTGTAACTGGATGAGACCAATCACGCTCAATTCTACTTCCCTTGTCACTTTTTGTTTCTTTTATACACACCGGTCTCTGTTGGCTAATTCTCTCTTCCGAGGACCCAGTTGTATAAAATGCCACGTGGGTTCGTCATAGGGAGGCGCGGAGGTAACCTAACGCTCGGCTTGCTCTCTGCGCGCGGCGTGCGGACAGGCTTTGAAAGAAGGCGTGAGGCCGGTCGCTGTTGATGACGCCCGTGTATCCGCGGTGGCATTTGTGGACTCAAGAGCTAACTTTTTGCAGTGGCTCCCTGTTAACGTGGTTAGTGTAACATGGTAGCTGACATTTGAACCGCGTTATTGGGGTACTGGAGTGTTATTTCATAGGAATACGACGGAAAGTTGTGCCTATCGGAGCACCATTCAAGGACTGCCTGAGGTTGGCTCTGAGGGGTAGGATTTGGCGGATGAGCATCTTTATATTTATGTGCTAATACAGTATATATTTTTTGTTTTGTTTTTTCCCCAAATTGGGAACTGAATATTCACTTAAGAAAAGAAGTACACTGCCAAACAAAATCCTTAAATAGACACCAATTTTATTTTTTTAAGTAAACTTGGCCAAATCTTACTATTTGTAACATTCAAAGCCCTCGCCTTAGAAAATCTCGTCTATAACACAGCAGCATGGGCTTTGGAATCCGACACATGCTCTCCAAACCACTTAAGTGGTTTACTTTTCTATGGTTGGTTTACCTACCTACTTTTTATGGTTGGTAGGAGGGTGAAAGGAAATTACAAATGGATAGCAATAGCACAGCGCCTAGCTCATAGTAGGTATTTGATATACACCGTTGAACATACCAATCTATCGTACAAAATAAATATCAAGAGAAATATCCCAACATCTCATTTCCTCATTCCGTTGTGTAGTGGCTTTTACAAAGCGAAAATGAAAGGACTTCTCTCACTCAGCCATGAATCACAACTACAATAAAAAGCCTTGGCTCTCATACAAAAATCCCCCTGGCAACTCTTCTGACTGTCTGAGAAATCCAATAAAAAGGTCTTCCAAGTTATGTTAGTTTAGTCATCAAAAACAATCGAATAGAGCTCCAAAGCACCCTACAGAAATTAATCTGTGTGTGCATTGTAACAGCCACATGGATGGGAGGCCGTGTAGAGCTGCCACTAAGCAGGCAAAGCGATTCTTGAGAGATTCCACAGGACAATAGCACTGACAGAGACACCTTCTTTTCTTCTGGTGTTTAAAAGCTAATAAATGCCAGCTGGTAAATGTCATGGTGGCCGCATTCTCTGACACATTCTGGCACCTTTATGAACTGGGTATCCACTCAAGTTATTGAGCCATGGGGGTTACCTTATAATATATACACTGGGTGGTTTAATACTGAAAACAGGGCCAATAAGATGCCGCCCCTTCTTCTCTCTGAGATCAAGATTAATAGGGGAATTCTGTTACGTAAGTAATATCCTACTATAAGGCAAATATGGAAACATCCTGTGTCCATAAGAAGCAAGAAGTTAAGAATTCTCCCTGGAAGGGTCCCCTTCGCCAGTGTGAGAGAGAACAGAGGGAGGTGGGGTTTGAAGAGCGTCAGTGGGTGAATGGCAGCGAAGGGCAGAAAAGACTAAGAGGACAGTAAGCGTGAGGATTTCGGAGGAATCGGGGCACAGTGTTTGCTCTAGACCTGGTGCGCCGCGGAATGGCTGGGGTTCGACCACAGTAGAGAGAGTATATAAGGATTACGGGCCTAGAAACCAACGCTACGCTAGTCACTAAACATTAAGCATTCATGCACTGGTGTCAGATGGACCTAAGTCTCAGCACTAAAAATGCCACTAGGTAGCATTATGACTTTTCTGAAATAAATTCCAAGATATAGTCCAAATACCCCATGACGGGTTATTACGATCATTCCATATATAATGCAGTGTGGCTGTGATTGATAATTACTAAGGGTTGTCAATTTAATACAGATACCTACTATTCTTTGCATGTGCCAGATACTTTTTTTAAAGTACTGTATAAGTACAGTCCCATTTTATACTTAAAAAATCATGGATTGCGTAAAATTATAATCTCCATTTTACAGATTGAAACACCAAGACTTAAGAAAAAAGCCATTGCCTAAGACTCATGTAAGGGGTAATTCTTGCAGTCTAAATGCAAACTCAAATATGACATCGAAACAAAACAAGCAAAAAAGAAACAAAGTAGGGTGCAGGATACTGCAAGATTCCCTCCGGGAGTCGAGCATGGTTACCTCTGCATTCAGGAGATTCTCTACCTGGGGGAACAGCACAGACTCAAGGAAGACTAATAATGCAAGAAGTAGATTGATGCCAGCTTTGAATGGGTCCGAGATTGTGTCTAATGTTGTGGCAAGAAAGACCTTTACAAGGTTGGGCCTACATAAGAACCCAAAAGAACAGTCATTTTGACTTCAGTTTCTTAGAGACGGTCAACAAAGTGCTAGAACAAAAGAACGCTTAGAGATCGACTTCGCTTACCTCTGGCTGTCTGACTGCTGAGAAAAGGCTTCAGTCATGGAGGCAGGAGCAAAACCTGTCTTCATGCCATTTATTTGATCAGGACCAGTGAGAGACGCTTGTTGGACTCTAAGTTTGTTTGTTTGAATGAGTAGATATACGCAATAAGGGCCGAACTGTTCTTTCTGCAATACTCTATTTGTCATCTTGACTTTTAAAAAGGCTTCATTGGAGTATAACCGATACACAAAGAACTGCACAAATTTAATCTGTAGAATTTGATGAGTTTGCACACAAGAAATTAGTTGTGATATCATCGCCACAGCCAAGGAAATAGATATTTCCACCACCTCCCAAAATGTCCTTGCGGGAAAGTGCAGAGTTGCTCGATGGGTGTGGTGTTTCAGTTACGCTGGATGAATGAGTTCTAGAAATCTGTTGACTTCCGAAGATGAGAATTCTTCTCGGAGGAGTTAATATGGGAGCTGCCTATTGAACTCCAAGTTGCTAATGTCACTACCATCATTTCTCAATAAAACCTGAGATCCTAAAGCCATCCAAAAGGAAATACCTGGAGAAGCAAAACGCAGCACTGGATGCAGTTTTACCTCCGATTTCTACTGCAGCCTTGAAAATTTTCTTTTATTTATAAAACAAGGCAAGTAAGCTGAATTTGAACTCCTTCCTGCACAGGCCCAGATGCTGACAAATCCAGGTCCTGCACTGGATGCAGCCTGCCTGGCCTCCTGCTTTCATAGAACCATTTAGTTGGATTGTTTTTTTTTTAGTAATGAGAATAATTGTATAAAACTTTGCATCCTGCTGTGTCCATTGCAATACGTCCTGCTTTCCCTCTGGAAGGAACATTTAGAAAATTGGACTTTAGGCTTAATGACCTTCAGAAGATGTTTCTTCTGTCTTTTTTTTTTTTTTTTCCTCTTGATAACTATTTTAGAGCTACTTAATATACCATGAACCAGCAATCATTAGTATCCATTTTACTGTTATACAGTGCCCGGAAAATAAAATGGTTGCATGCACTTAGTTTGAAAATGTTCTCCTAATTGTTTTAACAACTTTTGAGTAGTTTCACAATTTAATTATTTTTAAAGGGATAGAAAATCATATCGCATGAGAGGTGCATTGAGGTATTAACTCAGGGGAATTTAACACTTGAAGTGACAAAGTGGTCTAGTAAAAATAGATACTTAGACGTTATTTTCAAGTGGCGTGGTCTCCAGCGTCCACCACTGGCCGTGTCTGAGCTTCAGAGGGAGCAGCCTCTGGGAGACGAGGTTCCCGCTGGAGCGTCGGGAGCGAGGCTGCCCTCTCCCACCCGCGAGAGAGTGAGCCAGAGCGCCCACGGCGCCGGTGCCCTCCGGGCCTCCGGGTGCGGCCACACAGCCATCTGCAGGGGCTTTTCTGACCCCCTAACAGCAAGTTGGCATCTTCTGCCACCGCTCATTTTCCTGTCAATCCTGACATCTGTTGCCCTGCGTTGGCGTCCCCTCGAGCAGCCGTCGCAGAGACGCTCGATGGAAAGGAGGCGGCAGCGGGCCCTCCCGGGGTTAGTTACCGGGGCGCCCTGCCTTTCCTTCACCCGCCAGCGCTCGCTGCCCTGCTTGGCGCACAGGCCTGCCGCCGGCTACCAGGAAGGCCGTCTGGCTCCGCAGGGCCTTTCTGGACGCTGTCGTGGGGCCTCTCGGGCGGTCGTGCCGGTGGCTGCTTTGAGCCACTGCGGCTGAGGCGGCGTGCTGTTGAGCCACAGGTCGCTGATTCGCCTCCCAGGCAGGCGCTTCTGGAATTCCGCCGTGGTTCAGGTCGCACTGCTTCCGCTCGAGGCCTTGCAGCTCTGACTTGAAGGTCTTTACTTACCCCCTTCCTAGCTACCAGGGAGCCTGAGGGGTTGGTACAAGAGAGGACACGGAGGCCAGGGTGCTTAAGCATGTCGCCTCAAAATCACAAAGCCGTAAGCCTTTCTTGGCAGAAGAAAGGGGTGAGGGCTTAACCCCTGGCACCGTCTCATTCTGCCGACGCGAAGATGGAAGTCGATGGACCCGAACACCCTGTGAGCAGCTATGTTCAACCTGCTCTGTCTCACGGCACATATAAATTAACTACTAAGATTCTGCCGCTCACCAAAAAATAGATTATGTTTTTGCCGATCTGACCAAAAAAATAGGTATAATTTTTTTTATTCATTCACACCCTATGGCTATTGTTGTCTTGGCCATTTTCGTTTTTTTTATTTGACCATCTCAGGGAAAAGAGGTGAGAGCCCCTGACTAGATAGTCAGGTATTGCGTGTTTTAAAGACTCTTGCGGCACGCTGGTTAAAAAGCACTGCCCTGAAGAGATGGAATGACTTCGAAACCTTGGCAAAGGAACACACAGCATATTTAATATTCTTCTTTTTTTTAAATAGCAAGTTAATTGCTTAGCAAACAAAACAAAAAGTTATGAAAGAAAGATTCAACATCAAAGCTGTGCAAGTAGGTCACCATGTTGGGGAGCTTGCCAATGAGAAAATTGCCAATAATTCAAGCAATGACTTTATCCTGTTAAGACTAATTATAGCTTCAAGGCTGAGCAAATGCCAAAACAAGATGTTCACATGATGTCACGAAATGCAAAGGCAGGTTTATGGATGATTTCATATTTGCACATCGATTCCTACAGAGAAAGTCTGCCTTGTTAGGTTGCCTTAGTGATGGGAAGTGCAAGATCGCCGAATTCCCACCCCATCTTTGCCTAGTGCGTCATATTTACTAAGCCATAGAGTTGAAGTCTGCTTATTTAATCTTGGCCATATGTCTTCTAGTTCCATGCACTTGGCCATATGGGAAATGGACAGCTGCCTGAATAAGTCATCCAAAAACCTTGGAAGAGTCATTTTAAAAATAGAGAGGTCTAACAACTGTCAACATTACAGATGCGATGCCTCTTTAAATCTTTGCAATAATACATTTGTATAATTTTCTCCTGCTATGTGCTCATGGAGCATACATTCAGCAAATATTTATTGAGTATCTGCTTGGCGAATTTATAGTGCAAGATAGTTTTGATGTTACAGGACAGACACGATCCACAGCTCCTGGGAAAGATAAACGAGTTCCCATGTTTCCCTCTAGTAAATTAGGATTGCCCTGACCTGAACCCTGATGAATTAGAACAGAAAACACCTTTTGAGGAACAGGAAGACAGATGCTATTCCCAACTGAGGACCACTCTTCAGGGTCAGTGTGGTCCAAACACTGAGTGCATTCTGTCCTGAGTGCATTCATCTTGGCACAATGAAAGAGAAATTGTATAGACATTATTCTTTGTCCACAGGACATTGGGAGAGAAAGGGAGGGTGGGGAGGGGTCAAATTACCTATCCTTATATCCAGGCTATTTAACTATCATTAGGATTCTAGACACATGCAATCATCAACTGGTATGTGTTCTGGGAAGGCAAAGATAGCCAATCAAATAACTCTCTTTAGAGATAAAAACTAGCATCTGTCAAACTCGAGGAAACACCATGGGAGTTCAGAGGAGGGCAACATGGCCTTCAGGCGGGCTGAACTGAAGGCTCTTCAAGAGGTGAGGGCATTGAAAAAGGCAAAGAAATCTCTTTTCAGTAGAGCTGTCCTGGGTGATACTAGTGACATAAAATCATTTCCATTATTACAAATGAATGTGCTTAGGGGGCTAGAAAAATCTGTTATCATTGGGATGAGTCAAGCACAGACTGTTTATAGAAGCACAACCAGATCCTGAATTCCATTTGTCATTAACAATATTTGGGGGCATTTGTATAAAGTTTATGTTTCACTTTAGAAGATACAATGCTGAACTATCCCCTCCTCAGCTAATTAAAGTTTTTATTAATTAAAGTAATTAATATATTGGTTTATACTCACAGGATTTTATATCTTCTAGTTCACCTGCTTCCAAACCAAGACCTTGCCATCTGATCTATTAAGCATATCTCAATGTGAAGTCAATGTTAAATATGAGTGTTGTGTGTGGCTTCTGTTAGATTGTTGACCGTGAAGGTATGACTATAGTATTTGAGGGCACGAGTGACTAAATTTCTAAGACTTTTAACTGGTGGCTTAGAAGATAGTGCTGGACCAGAAAGAGATTGGGAGTAAGATAGCAGAAAAAAACTGCCAATTCTGGTCAGAAGACTCTATTAACCACAGCAAACAGGGCAAATGGAAAGCAAAGAACAGGTACTTGTCTGTGTTCATCCAGGACCATGCAGAGCACTGGCTTTGGTAAAAATCAATGCTGCAGACACTATTTATTTAAACAGTCCCCACCCTTCTCTGGATGGAATATCCCCCTCCAGACAGGTTTCTTTTGTTCACATCCTGGTGATTCTCAAACAGGTGCCTGAGTAATAGGGAGAAAAGGGTGGTAGTTCTGGAGAAATTGTGGGTAGACCAGTTCTACCTGGTTCTAAGTCATTGTGTTTGTTCCCCATTTCCAGCTTTGATGCTAACCTTGGAAAACCTTCCTTTTTTATTACAATTCCTTTAGTTCCTATTCTGAACAGAGGCCTTTTGGTCACCTTCCTCCCTTCAGGTCTTTCCAATCCAGATGGCCTCAGGTGGGACACTAGGATGTTCTGTTCCCATTCTGGCTCCCAAGACCCAGCCGTGAGCACTAAACCACTCCATTCATCTGCAGCCTAGTCTAGGAGGACACTGTCAGCCGTCAGGATATATTACCTGAGCTAGTTCATAGAGCTTCATTGACATGCACTCTGGGGAAAAGAGGCTTCTCAGCCTGTCTCTGTCCAAATACAACTCCCCCTCCCCCCTGTGTTAAAAATACCATGTCTTGGAGCCATGCCTCCAAAGCTATGGCTCAGACAGGTCTATTGCACTGTAAGTTAAAAACCTAGAGAGACATGCCTATTTCAGTAAGTAAATGTATTCAGGATTGAAACTTATAAATAACGAGGCAATGAGCACAGGTTGGCAGCTGGGTTAATGGTAAATGCATGGTCAGGCTTTTTTTTTCCCCAAGATTGAGCACATTCATTGGGTCATTTCACATAAATTAACTCATATCACTGCTAGCATCCCAATCAGTGCACAGACACTGCCTTTCACACATTTGATTTGAATATACAGTTTTGGGCAAAAACATACATTGACATGACACAGTTTTGACTCGACTAAGCTATCATAACCCACAGGAACTCATTATGTGTATAGTATTATAACCTCTAAAGAAAATTCCTCTGTAAGTTCCTGAATACATCCATCTGGAATATCGGAATATTTTGAGCCACTACAAGTGCATTACAGTTTTAGAAAGGTTTTCACGATCAAAGAGCCACTGTGTAGCCTCAGAGGCTGGATATGTTATAACTTACATTAACTATTTAAACATGGCTTTTCTAAAATGCCTGTTCTCACATCAGGATGTCTTAACACTGTAAAGAAATTGTGTTTAGGCCTGGATTAGGGCATTCATCTCTATGCAGTGTGAATTGCGGCATGGAAATATGTCCACATAGAATGCTAGATAAGACTTATTAAGTAGCAGACTTTCAAAAGAGGCGAGGTACTGATGTACACACTTTTCAGTGATATATGAGTTTAAACATAATAATAATACACATTTCAGAATGCTTTGCTCCTCATATAATATGTATGGTTAGAAATACGGAATACAGAACGACTCTGAGCTCAAGAAAAATCAATTTGTAATCATTTACTGCCTACACTGCCCCTATCCTAAAGTAATAGGCAGTTGAAAAGAGTGCAGGATATTCCAGTTCTCTCATTGCTTAGTTACGAAAAAAAAAAAAGTATTTGGTGCTTCCATTTTTCAGCGTTATGCTAATGGAATGCAAATAGAAATAATAGAAAAGAAAGCTGGGTGGCAAGATGATACTTTCAGCTGGATTCAACATTTCCGAAAAAAAATGTCCACAGCACAAATCGCGCTTTCTGTGGGAAGCAAGAAGGTTAGAACTTGTATTCAATCATGGGCTGGACTTGCCACAGCTCTGAAAAAGCGTCAGAAAGCATTGCTAGCACGGGCACATTTGTTGGCCAGATAGTGGTATAAGATTCAATTTTCCACCCTTTGCAGTTCAAACAGATAAAAAAAAGGGGGGGGGGGGGGAGAGTGTAATGTATAAATTCTCTTCCCCAAAATGATATTTCTAGTTGATGATATTTAGCTGCATCAGAGTCTGCAAAATGCCCTGGCTTTCCAAAGGCAATTACTAAAATAAAATCAGAAAGTGGCAAGTTGACATCCTTATAATAAATAAATAGGGATACTTTTTTTTTTATTTTTTTTGGAAATAGTTTTAAAACTACAAATAAAGAGGGGGAAGGTGTATCGGTCATTGTAGAAACTGTCATACCTTTAGCTCTCCGGGTCCTTGATTCAGCAAGGGGCTGGCCAGCAAAAGCTAGATCATGGTGATGGGTTGGTGAGAAGTCCTGACCAGCAGGAGTTCATCTCTTGAGACAGTACAAAGTACCAATAATGCAAAATACCCCCAAGTCTTGAGGAAAAGGCAACTATACTGGATTTAAAGGTCATGGGCCCGGCTGGGCATGGCTCAGCGGTTGAGCGTTGACCTGGGATCCAGGCGATTGGGGTTCAATTCACAGTCAGGGCACATGCCCGGGTTGCGGGCTCGATCCCCAATGACTCTCTCATCATGGATGTTTCTGTCTGTCTCTCTCTCTCCTTTCCTCTCTCTGAAATCAATAAAGATATATTAAAAAAATAAAGAAAAAATAAATAAAGGTCATGGGCAGGATCCAATGCAGGACCCTACCTTTGTTGACATAGGGAAGAGATGAAAAGAGTACAGATATTGTTGGTAATAGCGATGGCATGAAGAGCAGGCAGTGGGCAAGTGGCCATTGATATCATCAAAGAAACCCTAACTGAGTTACTGGCATTAAATTAGCAAGTTAGAACTGCCATAACCAGGCTGATGGCAAGAGCCCAGGTTTTAAGCCATGCATGCTATATAGTTATATTCTTTTGAAATATAGCTATATTCTTTTATAGCCTGAATAACCTTAAATTTAAAGGCTTCTAACATCTATAAATCAGGTTCGTAATTTACTTTATGTGAAGATTTTTTTTTTTTAAAGAAATAGTCATCTATCACGTTCAATCCTTATCACACAGGATATCTTAAATATACTTTTTTTCCTCTTACTACAAAGGGCAGCAAAAGTTTAACTTAAAATCTCGGGCATTTGCATTTTTACCTAGAAAATTAATACAGAAAATCAGTTTGAAAACTTGAAATTACAACATGTAATATCTGTTTATTATCAAGACAGTTGGGAATGCTCAAAGTCTTCTCCTGATTCTATCCACAAGCAAAAGGCAACCTTTGTTGAGAAAAAAATAAATCAAGGTTAAATATACAAGAGAAAAGTCTTCAATTTAAATTTAAAAAAATCAAAAGCAGAAAAAACTTGGGACTCACAGAGACGGGAGATTAAAGATGTTGCCAGAGGGAGATTGGGTGTTACCTTGATTGCCAAGGTCTCAGCTGAGGTTGCTTATGGCACAGCCAGGGTGTGTGCATGGTTTGAGAATTTATCAACTTTTATTATGGATAGTGTAACACCTATGACATAGGAAGCACAGTCTACTTCATCTTGACAGATGAAGGAACCCTCAAAGCATCATTACTGGGGTCGTCTGCCTCTAATTCATTCTTATTTCCACCTCTTGTCTAGTTGAGCTTCCAGTTTGGATACCAGGCTGGTACCTTCATAGAAGTAGAAGGCAACCGGTATTTAAGAAACTGAGCACCTGGTTGGCTTCTTCTAACATAACCGCAAGTACTACGGGTCCCTATACCTGGAGGCAGCCATGACGACCCTTTGCTAAGAATTTTAATTTGCCAGATGTAGAAATAAAAGCGCAGCTGCCAAGCCCCTCTGCGTGTGTGTCTGTAGTGTTCAGTGTGGCATTTCCTTTTGCAGTCAGCGTCGAATAACCCCAAGCCCTAGGGACCCAAATCCAAGTCAGCTTTCAGCATGAGAAAACTCATTTTGGTTCTCCCATTTGACAGAGGTGATGAACCTGTGTTGGCCTTGGTGACAATTACAGGCAGGAGCTGGGCACAGAGTGTGGAAACAGCCGGCATCAGTGAGCAGGTCCTCGGGGGTGATGAGCCAAAGATGAGGCTCTCTTCCGATTCCTTTGGGAAATGGCTAAAAATAGACCCTTTGCTGACTCTTTGTGTAAAACTAAAATAAGGACTGGGGAGTATCGAGACCGTGAGGTCTAGGCATAAATTGAAGATGTACAAAATGAAACAGCATTCCCAAGGCGACGGGATGGATTCTTGAAGAATATTAAACTTGATTGAAAGTGACAAGGAAAATTCACGCATCCGTGGGACGCGATAGCCGAAAGGACCCAAAGGAAACTGACTCACCCTCTTGATTTTACAGATGAGAAAACAAGCCTCAGAGAATTTATGTAACTTACCCGAGGGATAGAGCAAGTTAGAGGCAGAGGCAAGTCTAGAACCTGCAACCTGGAGCACTGGTTTACGGTTATGATCCACTAGTGCCTCTTAGCTCCCACGTGGAGGCTCTAAACATGTAGTTGCTTTCTTAGAGATAGGAAAGGTTATGCAAAATACTTTCAAATGGTATAGATTATGCCAAATACCTGGAAACTGCATTGTCCCTGGATAACATTCAGGTCTAGTCTTGGCAAATAAAGAGCTATGGCGTTCAGAAAGTTAAGGGGGGTGGGGTATTGAGGGTGGAGGGTTTCCAAGGTCGTTGTCCTGTGCTCTTGTGGCTGCAGAATGAGTCTGTAAGTCAATTACCAATTAATATTCAACTTTAAATCTTGTTGACTAAGCCCTCCTTGGCCAATATTTTAACTGAATGAAACATGCTTTAACTGTTTTTAATGACCAAAATAGTCCTTTATTGAACAATTATTGAGTATCTTACGCTGTGTCAGGCACTATACTCTGTGCCTTTATATATATATATATATTTCCAATATTCCTGAAAATCTAGAAGATGAGGTTAGCTTTGCCAGCTTTTGATTTAGTCCAGTCTTCAATTAATCTAATTAAAGTTTCTCTTGCAGCCGTTGCCCTCATTTGTCTGCAGAAACGCTGTGTGCTGCAGGCCTGCTTTTTCATCTCACTGGGGCGAGAGAGAGGCAGGGAGGAAAACGGCAGGGAAAGGAGTGAGTGCTAGCAGGTGTCTGTACGTGGCTGTGTGGAGCATGTGTGGGTGTGCATGGTAAACCTGAAGCTGTACTCTTTGGATTGCTGGAAAACATTTACGAAGATCCTAAGGGTGCTGTAGGTGCTTCCGTCCAGTACCTCCCATTATCCATCCACTACCATGTCCCATTCTTCAGGCAGTTACAGGCTTGCCTGGGTCCCAGGGGTTCTTAATGTTCTGGACCTGTGAGTCCACCTTCCAGCTGGGCTCAGCACTCTCAGTGACTTCGCCAGAGCCCCAAAGGGCTTATGAATTTAGGTTTTGTAAGGAGGCCATGGCATTTTAAGACTTCTGTGCTATCTCAGTGTCAGCTCTGCATCCTTGTGACGGTCTTTGCCTCCTGCACAAATAAGCGTGTTATTTCAAGGGCGTGTGAAGGACTGGCTGGCAGGGTGGTTCTCCTACTCATGTTTGCACTGGTGGGATTTGGAGGGCTCTCCACAGGGCCATGAATGACTCTCTTCGCTCACTGGTCACAGGCACTTGTCAAACCAACTTCACTAATTTGGAATAATTGGGTCTTAAGGGCTGGCTGTGTTGAAGTAATAAAATACCTGAATTATTAAATTTCTTAAAATATTTAAGTATGGATTTTATTTTGGGGAGGTATGCTGCTTTATTCCTCTCAGCAGCTTAGTAACTCCAGTGAATTGCTAACAACATGTAGTGAGAATCAACTTTACTCTTTAGATGAGAACTACAAGGCTGCTTGACCCAATAGAGACCAACATTTATGTGTTGCCATAGTGAGTTTCAACACTTAGTTTGCTTGTATCTAGCTGGAATCAACCATGGGGAGGGCCTTGGAATAACTGCTGGGTTAGACCAGAAATCAGTTGCACATAGTTCCAGCCGACAGGTAACAAGATGGTAAAATTAAAATGAAGAGCATTTGAAGTCAGATCTGAATTCCAATCTCAATCTTTCTATTTAAAATGTGTATTTCGGATGATTGTGTCACCTCTTTGAGTGTTTATTTCAGCATCAGATATTTGTGATGGTGAAAAGGAATATTCAAGTCAGTTCTAGGCTCAGGGTAGCAGTTGAAAGTGTGTTAGTGCCCTTTCAGTTCATAAGAGAGAAGGGAAATGATGACATACAAATCTGAAAGGTGGCCTGATACCTCTTTCCTGGGCAACGTAAACGTAAAGAAGGAAAGGCTATTGGAGGGCGCGGGGTTGGGCCTGTACCTTGGAGAAACAAATGTATGCATAGCACTTGGAAGGGTACATTTTGTCTAGCAGTGGGGAGCCATTTGGCCAAAGCATTAAAAACAGGGAGGCAAAACACCCATGTAGAATGTATGGCTTTTTAAATGTGGTTGAAGAGTAATTTAATTTTCTAAAAAAATTTTCTTGTGCAATTCTTGTTGGATTAGCAAACCTATGTTTTTTCTGTTAACATGGAGTGTTTTAAATTGCCAAGACTGGAATTATCACACTTACTAACTAAATGGAACTCGAGCAAACACACAATGGACACCGGTCCTCGGATTCACTGTGAGAATGAACTTATCACCTTCACTTTTTTCCATGGGCACTTGGCACACAGGACCTCATAGTGACATATCACAATGGGCAGGCCACTGCTTTTTTTTTAAGTTGAACTTTCTTTCAGGTGGATATGCAGACAATTGTTTATGAGATGAGATGACCTTACTCTCTTTGAAGTGAGTAACACTTCATTGCTAACAACGTGTGGTGAGAATCATGTTTACAGGAAAGATTTCCCAAGCTGCTACAGAAGAAAGATTGCAAACTATCAAAGTCTTGTTAACAACCATCAATAAAACCATGGCTCACTTCATCTTGTGTTAATCTAAACAAAATTTTGTGATCCAAGATCAGGCTTTCATCTTGGTTAGACCATCAAACCAGGAATGAATATTCATTTCAGGAATTATTAGGCATTGGCATCAGAAAGATCTTGATTTGAATCTTAGTTCCACCATTAGCTAGTTATATGTATTCTTTCAAGTCCTGTTTTTTAAATATATAAAAGGGGAATTAGAACCTTCTCTTAAGATATTTGTATTAAGTTTCAAGATATATTTTTAAAATCTGGCATGATGCTTAACAGTAACTTTTAATAATTATTTTATATTATCATATAAAGGACATTTAGTATATACAAATATATGCCAGGAAAAAAAAATCACTATCTTAATGAAACTTTATAGTGGGGAGAGCACTGATTTATTAGTAACAAGTTATGGTAGGATAAAATTAATCTTTAATAACTCATAAGTGTAATTCTGAAACAGCGCAAATGAAAGAATGATTAATTTAGGCCTGAGAGATTACAGGACGCCTCCAGCAGCATTGGCACTTGAGTTTAGCCATGAAGGATGAATATTCTAATAATCTGAGAATAGAAGAATGCTGCGAACAAGGTACTGCATGGAACCCCAGGGCAGGAATAGCATCCTCATGAAATGTAGAATGCAGGAAAAAAGGATCAGTGTTTCAGGGATCCCTTATCTCTGTTTCCACCTGAGAGTCAGCTGGGTTAGGTGAGCCCTCAGCATTCACACAGCGGACCGGGCACTGCAAGTAACTGGACTGGCATAAATACCTGGATATGACAGGAAATACGGGTCCATATGTGACTCAAGACTCCCCACAACGATGGGAAATTGTGTCTGAAAGGAAGAAGCAGTATAGCAAGTTTTGTAATTACAGGTCAGGAGCAAGAATGCCAGGGCATGAAGGTGTAGACCAAGAACCAACGGTGAGGGTCGCCAAGTGTCCGGCAGAGATGCATGGCCCTCTGCTTCCTGACGCCCTGGAGCCTTTGGGACCTAGCTCAAGCTAGTGCTGTAAGCAGCCACCTCAGGTGTTTGCCCCGAGTTATCCTAATACTTTTTCCTGCAATATTACCTCCTACAGTGGCTTTTCCTCTGGTCCTACTTAGCAAATAATAATACTGAATAACTCTTATTTAGAACCTTGTCTGTGTCATAAAATATGCCTGCATCTTCCAAAAGAGTCAGGTGCCTATTTTTAAGTTATGCCCCAGCTATTCCTAACAGAAGTGACTTGTGAAAATAGAATAGAATATAGAGAAAATAATTATTCTGTCACATCTGGAACCAGCTGGACTAAGATGAAATAAGTTTAAAGTCAGGTTTCTGAAACTACTTTATCACTATGGAAGTTATTTTTCCAAATAAAATTTTTCTTTGTCTTTTGTTATATTTGCTTGCATCCTATTGCTTGCTCCTAAAAGCTGTTTTGGTGGGGGTTTTTTTAGAAAAAAGTACATTTTTTATCAGCAGTAAAGAAAACAAGAATTTCAGTGATGTTATTGCACACAGTATTTAAGTAGAACATTATCTCCAGATAAATACTGAGATTGCACAGTAACTGACCGCGTGGTTTTGGCCTTGGAGCAAAGTTGAATAACGGATTGTAGGTAGTAGGGCCTTTTAATAGTTTCAGGCTTTCATCCTTGACAATCATTAGCTTTGGAGCCAAGTTTCTTACATTACCTTTTGAGTAACAACTTTATTCTTTGCTAAGTGAGGATTAAAAATACCAAGGAGGCAGTATGTAGTTTTGTAGGAAATGTGAATAAAGCCTGGCCGGTGCATGGCTCAGCAGCTGAGCATCGACCTAGGGTGCAGGAGATTGTGGTTCGATTCCCAGTCCGGGCACATGTCTGGGTTGTGGGCTCGATCCCCCAGCAGGGGGCGTGCAGGAGGCAGCCGATCAATGACTCTCTCATCATTGATGTTTCTATCTCTCTCCCCCTCTCCTTTCCTCTCTCTGAAATCAATAAAGATATATTTAAATAAATAAATAAAATAATATGAAACTGATTTGTAGCAGTGGATCAGTGCATGATTTGCACCACTGTATTCTTGGAATCACATTTTTTAAAAAAATAAATAAATGATAAACACTGATGTTTATCCCCATTCATATTCAAAGCACTTTGCCTAACAAAAGCTGCGCTCTGTCCAAAAACTGATTCATGCCCCGTAGATGTCTACGTACCCCGGCCTTTTCAGTCACTGCCAAGCCAGTGCGTGGGCTCACAGGCCCCTGGCCGCCCTGCCTCGGGGCCGCGCGGGTGGAAAGCAGGGTGGCCACGTGCCCGCGCCTGGCCCGAGGCTTCCCCTTGCGGTCCTCCCGCTGCCTGCGGGGCCTGTAAGAGGCGTTATCAGCCCTATGTGAACCACCTCCGTTGCTTTCTGTGGAGGAAAATGCTAGGCGAAGTGAGCACTGTAAAAGGTTTCCTCTGAGAAGCTTGCTAATGCAAAAAGCCAGATATCCAAATGGTCAAAACTTCATTTTAAGGGGCTCCCTGCAATTTTGGCAAGCTCCCGAGGTGAGGGCAGATGGTGAGAGACACAGTTTTCCGCGTGGCTAATTTTACTAATACCATTTTCCCAGTCCTGTGAAATGAGTGTTAGGATGGCAAAGAAAGGACTGTCTGTTAACAACCAACTCCTTGTACCGTTAGATAGCTGGCATATGTTAGTTTCCGTATCCATAACAGTAGTCTGTGGCAGATATTTCTGCATCTGTATTAATCAAAACTCTTTGAGCTGAAAAGTGTCAGGACTGACTGAGGGAAAACGGGGAAATACCTTGTATGGCTCACATCCCTGCGAGGAGCTGTACAGCTGCTCTTTCAGGGCCTGTAACGAACCCGAGACCTGTTTGCAGCTATGAGAACCAGCTCTGGTGTAATAAACAGAAAGGGGGATTCATTTGAAAGATAGAAGGCGCTCCTGGAATCCGTGCAGGTTAGAGGGTCGGCTTTGGAATGTGGCGGAAACAAAGGAAATTCCAGAAGGCCCGTTAGCCTCGCCTAGAAATGGGCCTCCTCTCCTCGGGGTTTATGTCATGGGAGGATTCTGACCCTTTCCAAGACTACCTATGGAAAAAGAGTCCTTAAATGAGTTGGAGGCCAGAAATAACCCCCAACCGAGAAATATCCACCATCATGCTGGCCGTGGGACCAGCGAATTTGCCTCTCTCTGTGATGGCCTATAGGTCGCCTTCTTGTTATCACCTATAGGTCAGCTTCTTCCATTTGTCAGGACATACGGCTGCCAACAAATTCCATACTTACACATTTCTCGCCAAAGGAGAATGATCTTATTCTCCTTTACGTTTGATACATTCTGAGAACCCCTTGGGTTACCTGTGTTTGACCTGCTTGCCCATTTTGATGCCAGGAGAGAGTCCCCAGTCAACATGTCTCATTAAAACACAGTTAAGTTAGGCAAAGAATCATTTACTGTAAAGATATTAGCTTTACGTAGCTACCCAAATTCCCATTTTACTGAAGAGAATATTGCGTTGATCAGATATTGGGTAACTTCTGTATGCTAGATGCTAGAATAGGTATTAAAATTCAATTGTATGTGGCTATCTTTCAACCGAACCAGCCTGCCTCCCAGCCTCTCCATGAATGTGAACGATGGCCATATAAGCTACTTAACTATCCATTGCTCCAAAAATTTGATGAAATAGTGGACAATTTAAATATTTTTAAGAGTAAAATAGCATTAAAGATTTTAATTAAATCTTCAGAAATCATCCACTATGAACAATAATGCCAAAAACATCTGAAAGTTTGTAGTTGATTTTTAAAAAATAGAATTAGCCTGATTTAGCAAAATATCCCTGGGGTAAAAAAGCATCCCTTTGATTTTTCAAATAATAATTTATGAAATAGTCTTGCCATGACTTTTCATTATTTGAGGGTTAATTATCAAAGACAAAATGCCATCCTGATGATTAGAGAATACTGTCTCATTAATGATGATTTAGGCAGAAGTTTTTTCAAATTATACAATTGTGTATTTGTATTAAGTCATTGTTTCCAAAACCTGGCTAATCATCAGAATATCCTTGGATAATACGCAATATTTTTATTAATGCAAATACATAAGTCTCATCTAAGAGTTTCAAATTATAAACTCTTGGGTCATTTATAATAGAGAAATCTACAATTTTCAAGTGCTTCAGACATGGCTTTAATGGTTGGGTGGGGCTTGATACTAAAAAGCTCTATGATATATTTAACAGAAATTTAAAATAAAGCATTTGCTTGACTCTTAAAGCTCATATTGCAAGATTTCAAGGCTATGTGCAAAGGGACTTAACTGTGACTTCATTGATGTGCAAACTAGAGCTAATAATTTATTAGTACCATTATTCAATATCTTTAGACCATTTTTGTTGATGATGACATATTTATACTATAACCAAACTTGTACATAGAAATTCAGAGGTATCTGCATGCTTAGAAAGTAGGATATGACCACTGCCTTGACTACCATCAGCCTGAGTTAATTCAGTTTATTTTTTTACACTTTTATTGAGCAATGTCTATCTGACAGACAGTGCTGGGCTCTGTAAAAGTAGGAGCGTAATACAAAGGGAATGTTTTTAAATTGAATCAGTTAAATAGCATGTGAGATAAATATGATTTAAAAACAAAAACAGGAAAGAAATGATGGTGAGTTTCATAAAAGTAGATTTTTTTCCTTTTTAAAAAATAAGTAAGCTCTCCATTTTAGGCAGAATTAAGTGCACCAGCAATGAAACAAGCTAGAAAATAAATGGAATAAAAGTGCACCAAATGAGAATTTGCATTAGAGCATTTCTCTGAAAGCCAGGTATAAGATTCATTGGAGTAGAGAAAGGTGGAGTTCTGAAGACTGGACTCATATATGCCTGCAGAAGGATCGAGATTTGACATAGTAAAGGATCAGAAAGTACAGCAGAATCTGTAGAGAATTCTGCCAAATGCCTAGCACCCCTGTGAGCTATTGCTCGACTTAGAGGAACCAGTGGTACAGTGGTATAGATGGGGTTTAGCCTGCAAGCCCTACTTTTCAGGGGAAGTCCAGAACCCTGATTGTTGTTTAATGCTGATATCTAGACAAAGTGCTTCCCAAGACAGAGTGGATAGCCCACATGTTTCACAACTTGGCTGAAGATAACACCATTTTACGCTATCGGAAGAATGCCAGACTGTCTCAAATGGCCCGACTCTACAACTTAAAGATCACTCTCTTCACTGTGCTCCAGGAAGTGTTGCTAAAAGTCAAAGCCTCTTGCTTCACAGTGCAGTCGATATGGTTTGCTCCCCAAGGCTTAATGATCTCTTGGTTATCCAAACCTAGAGAAAATTTGTTGTAAAAGTTTATTAGAGTTTATTTGAGTCAAACTGAGGACATGTCCCAAAGCCAGATCTCAAAGGACTGAGAAAATGCCCCAGGGAACCGCAGTTGTGCAGTTCTTGTCAATGCATTTGCAATGAAAGGAGGGAAAGCAGGGAAGATTGCATGAAATCCATGGGTGGTAGATTAAGGAGAGGGGAGGAGAGCAAGGCAGGCGTGGGGGCCGGAGGCATCCCTCTGATTGGGTAAGAAATAAAATGGAGAAACACATACTTATTTTACAGAGGCTGATGGAGGATAGTGAACTTTAACATTTACAGTCAATAGGATGGTAAACAGACAACAAGATCCTTTGCTCCCTTGAGGGTGTTTACTTCTCCCAGATGTCTGGAAAAGAAGATCACTCTGGCTTTTCAAAGGTGTGTTTGCTGGAGAACAATGGGCAGGGCTGGCTTCTGGCAAAGATAAACCTTTTACTAAGGAAGTTACCAGCCCAAGGCATGACTACCCACCAGGACCTGCCCAGTTAGGAATTTATGGTCAGATCACCCTGTGAGGTTACTTTAGTTACTGAGCTTGTCAGATTTCCAGCATAGCCTCTTTCATTTAGTTTCATCTGAAATGTTTCTTTGGCTGGGTAACATGGCTTTAAGAATAAGTATTTACCTTAACAAATAATTCATTACTCTACTGATTCTATTTCTATTTTATTCTTGTCACTGCCCTATTGCTTTTTATTTTTAATTGTCAAAATAGTCTCAGGAGTTGCCCTGGCCGGTGTGGCTCAGCTGGTTACCTAGTCGTCCTGTAGGGTTCAGGTTATAGGAGGCAACCAATCGATGTTTCTTTGTCTCTCCCTCTCCTTTCCTCTCCCTCTCAAATGAAGAAAAACATATCCTCAGGTGAGGATTAAAAAAAAAAAAAATAGACTGAGTAGTAAAATTAACAGAAGAGATTGAAAATCTCTTTCAGTAAGCCACTCATTAATAATAAAAATGTTCTGTAGTGAGCATTACAACATTTACCAAGAAAAGGCCATTTTGTTAAACATGCTATATAATGTCTGGCATTTAAAAAATTATATCAGGACAAGATAGGATCATGGCTGCTAGTATCTACCCTGTCTTGCTTGCTCCACCTGAAGTCTGTGTCTAGAGATTTCCTATTTAGCTAAATATAGTTGTTATACCTGAGCAGTATTGTTATTTTTGTTATATGTTTTCATTCCATTGGACTCTGAGAAACTTGTGGATCAACATGATTCTCTACCAGTTTGTTAAATGAGTAAATAGTAGGTAGGTATGTAGATAGGGTGAAGCCATTGCATAAGTACTAAACATTGATGCCTTAGAGTCACACAGGTCCTGCTGCTTACAGATTTCTAGAGATACAGGAAATAGAAGCTATAAGAAATTTTCCATAATTTTAAAACACTTGGGCAGCCCGACAAAGATATCTACAGATTGGATATGTTTTGTAGGCTCCTATTTGGCCTTCCTCTCTCCAGGCATTTAAGCTATTGTACTTACGAAGCACCAGATAGCGAAGGGATGCCTGCAACGAGCAGTCCATTGATTTCGCACAGGTAGCCTGCTAAACTCCAATATTCTAATCTAATGTAAGCTTACCCACCCCTTCTACCACTATATGCTCTTCATTGTTAAAAAAAAAAGTTCATGTGTATGTATTTCCGAGATTTTTCCTATGGATCTGAAAGTGCAGTCTGGTCTCAGCCTGACCTTGTTCTACACTCTTTACTCCATAAAGGACTCGACAGCCTCCTCCTCCCTCAGCTTCCTTTGGGGAACACGTGGTCCCAGAACCCACTGACCCCAGCCATGGAAACCATACTCTCAGACTCTTTAGGTTTCCTTGAAGGTCAAGGACAATTTGGACCTCAGAAAATTGTTTCGGTTGTTTTTGTTGCTGATGACCACAATCCCTGCGCATTTTCCCATTTTTTAAATTGATCATGTTCAGTATAACCATTATTTTGCAATAAATATAACATTACCGAATTGGAAAAATCTTCCCAAACGTGGTTCCCATGTGGAAACACTGCAATCCAATTGCTCTTTCTCAAAAAAATCAGTTTTTTTCTTCCCTTGGATATGGGGGGAGGGGGGGGAATCACTGGACCCAGTTATCACTGAGGATCCTTTGATATTTTACTTCTTATGATTTTCTCATCTACTACCATTTAATATTATCGGCAATTTACAAATTCCCTTGGACAGAAAATTACATGCCCTATAGTGGGATTATTTACCTCTCCCGTTTCGATTATGAATTTTGTTACCAGAATATAAGCAAATTTTACACTGAGCCCTGTGATTTGAAGATGGGTAATAAGAATCAGGAATCAATACTTAGTAAAATAATTTAGAAAAGAAAACCAATAAATTTTTTGCATTTCAAGATTAACTTCATTGTTTGCCTCTCCTTATAAAATTAGTTTTGTTTAAGGCCTACGACTCAGGGAAGGCCTGAGGGAAATAAAGTGGTGCATTTTTTTCATTGTCTTCAAATCTATTTTCTGCTTGAACAGACTCAGCATTCCATTTAAAGCAAGAAAATCACCCTCTGATGGGAGTCTCAGCGTAAGAAGTATGGCAGAAAGAAAGGCCCACTGTCTTTTGGGTGTTGACTTTTAAGTCTCTGCATATTATTTCTGAGCACATAACACCAGGAACTTGATTTGATATAGCTTGATCACCTAACTTATATTATAACAAGAGGACTTGATTTTAAAAAACACAACTATTGCTATTTATAGTTGATCTGCTAAAACAAAGAGTCTCAGCTTTTATATCTCAGAAATCTGTATTGTTTTATTTTTTATGAATTTTATTTATTGATTTTAGAGAACTTATTTGTGTGTTCATTGGTTGCTTCCTGTATGTGCCCTGACCAGGGGCTGAACCTGCCACTTTGCTGTATTGGGATGATGCTCTAACAGAGCTCCCCAGCCAGGGTGGAAATCTGTCTTTAAATCCTTGCTCTTATACTTAACTAGCTGTCTGACATTAGGAATGGTACTTAACCTCAATGAGTGTTAGCTTCCCCACCTGACCAAATGTGTCTGACCCCTATAGCCCGTGGGGTTCCTATTACATAAGGATTTTTCTAATGTGTCTGTAGTCACATAAACATTATCAATAAAATTTTTAAAAATCCAATGCAATATTTTCTTCAGTTCCCACCCTTATATGTTCTTCCCTTAGAGTCCATGGCATGCCTAGTCTTATCTCATTATACTTTGGCTATTTATCACATATAAATGTCCATCAAATTTTTAGCACTACTTAGTCTACTTGAACCCATTTGACTGTGACCTCCATGTCTATTTCCCATGTCTCTATTTCCCTAAGTCACAAGATCCATCAAAATACCTAGACATCGGTGGACACTTAGTAATTATTGCTTTTTCTTTCTCCATTTAAGTATAGTATACTTTCAATAAATGTAAGGAGTTTGAAAGAGGAGTTATCTCCAAATTAATTCTAGCTTTGGAGTTCTCTACTTGAAAGAAAGGCAAGAGAAATAATTCAGACAGTCCAACAGCATTTCATGTTAGAGAAAGAGCTGTAAACAAGCTGGTTGTCACCAAACAGTGTCCCAGGCTGATGGCTCAATTTTGTTTTTCCTTTTAACTGTGTCCGTTTTTCAGAATAATATGTGTTGCTGGAGGGAGACAAAGGTCACAGTAGCTGATGACATATGTCAGCTCCTGAGTCATTACGGGGGAGTCTACCTTGCTGTGTTCACCTCTGGGCGATCTCCTGCTTGCTTTTCACTCCTCACTAATGCAGACTTATTTCAAGCATACGATTCGGGAAGCAGTGTCACTGGAAGGAAGGCAACAGGATGCCTGGTGCCCACACAGTGCACTCCAGGAACACTTTCCATGGACAAGTATTCCATTTTGTACCCTGCTTTTGAATGCACATCAGCAAGTTAGGTGACTTTGTTGCAAAGAAAAGGCCCGGGGAAATTCAATTCACTTTCTCTAAGCCAGTGTTCTGCTTAAGGTAGTTGGTCAGCAGACAATGCATGCATAGAATGATACATTGTAAATTCTAGCAGAGGCAGCTAAGAGTAGGGAAGAGTCACATGATTGAGATTTATTCATTTATTCAACCGATATTTAATGAGCAATTATTATGGGCTGAGAAGATAATATTTGGGATTCTGTGAGCTCACGCTGCAATAAGTGGAATTGTCCAGTGAAGAGAAGAAAAAGAGGACAGGTAGGCAATCATTAAAAAGTGACTACAGATTGGGAGAGCTGGTGTGAAGGAGATGTGGAAGGGACATAAGAGCTGGTGACGCGAGGGGGGAGGTTCACAGCAAGCCTGTGTGACCTGGTGAATTTCGAGCTTGAAACTGAAGGACGATACTACTGCTTCTGACAAAGATGGAATAACAGAGACTGGATTTACCTTTGACCTGGGACAATTGCGAAACAAAGCCTGGGAGTTGGCAAGCAAACAAGGAAAGCCCTGCTATGGGCCTTGTTGTTTGGAGAAAGGCCCCAGGCAGCATGCAGCTGTCTCCCTGAATTGAAGAGGCAGGGCTGAGAATGTGGAATACATTGATGCATAAAGCTCACAGGACAGGGGAACCGAGCAGGGAGTTGTACCCATACCTGCCAAGGGTCCCCATTGACCATCAGTACACGCAGGAGAGGAAATAGCCTGAGACCAGGGAAGTGATGACCTAGAAAGATAACGGTTCCTGGCGCTTACAGGGGTCTAGAGTAGTGCTTGTTTCCAACAGCAGACTGGGAATCTTCAAGATTCATGGGCCATTGGGTACAGTACACAGGGAAGTAGCCCTACAGGGAACACTGAGCTAGTCCCGTGTATGAAATCCTAAAAGTAAGATCCAGAAGGACCAAACTGCTTCCAAGCTTTTATAACTGTGCTCCAGAATAAGGCTTACTATGGGAACAGAGAAATATCCAGCACCCAACAGACTAAAATTCAGAATGTTTGGTATACAATAAAATTATTAGGCATGCAAAATAGCAGAAAAACATAGCCTATAATAAGAATATAAATAAATTAATTGAAACTGACCCAGAAATGACATAGGTATTAGAATTAGCAGCAAAGGACATTGAGGTGTTTATTGTAACTGTTTTCTATATGAGCCAAAAGCTAAGTGGAGACATTGAAGATATAAAAAAGACAAATCAAACATCTGGAAATTAAAATTATGCCTGAGGATACATAGACACTGGATGAAAGTTATGGATGATTAGATATAGCAGAAAAAAGTTACTGTTGAGTTTGGAGACGTAACAATAACAATTATCCAAGAGGAAAAGCAGAGAAGTAGAACTTTAAACAATCACCAGTGAATTGTGAGACAAGTTTAAGTGACCTGATGTAACTGTATTTATAATTCTGGAAGTGGGGTGGGATACAGAAAACTACATTAAAAAAAATAATGGTTGAATAATTTTAAAATTTGATTAAAATGAAAAATTTACAGATTCAGGAAGCTCAAAACTCCAAGCATAACACTAAAGCAGATCATAATCAAAATTGCTTAAAACCAGTGATAAAGAGAAAAATTTTAAAGCATATATTATGCACATACATACATGTACACACACACAAAATGAAAATAACAGCAGAAACCTTGGTGAAAATAATGCAGGAAGATATTTGAATAATATATCTAAAGCACTAAAAGAACAAAACTGTCAACCTAGAATTGTTTACCCAGACAAAATATCCATCAAAATAGAGACAAAATAAATATTTTTATGGCATACAAAAGATGAAAGAGTTAATTTCCAATGAGCTCACATTGTGAGACACATTATAAAAATGACCTTCAAATGGAAAATTTTACCATTTGGAAATCTACATCTACACAAAGGAAGAAAGATCATCAGAACCAGTACTACATGGGTAAATATATAAGATATTTTCCTTTTATTTAAATTTTTTCAGAAGACTATGGACTGCTTAAACAAACTAACAATTTAGTGGGGAGTTTTATTAACATATATAGAAACAAATTCTATGACAATAAGAACACAAATTTCAGGAGGGGAGAAATGTAAGCACACTACACTAAGTTTCTTATATTAGACATGAAGTGATATACCACTTGAATATAGATTGTGAAAGGTTATTATTAATGCTGTAAACCCTAAAGCAGCCACTAAAATAACAAAACAGTTATATCTAATAAGTCAAAATAACAGAGATAAAACGGAAACAGAAAAATATTGTATTAATCCAAAGAAGGCAGAAAAAGAGGAAAGAAACCATAAACAGATGGGACAGATACAAAACAACTAATAAATTCATAGATGTGAAATTAATCATAAAAATGTTGAAATTAAATGCAAACAGTGCTGGGTCAGGGCACATACCTGGGTTGGGGGTTCAATCCCCGGTCGGGGCATGTACTGAAGGCAGCCGATCGATGTTTCTCTCTCTCACATCAGTCTCTCTCTCCTTTCTTCTCCCTAAGCATGTCCTCGGGTGAGGATTAAGAAAAAGAAAAGTGTGTGAGTAAATATAATTGTAGTGCTTTCTAAGTAAAGAAGAAAAGAAAATGATTCATTTTTCCTTTCCTGGGATCCTCAGATGTTGTGAGATGAGCTCAGTTATTCAAAATTAGTATGTAGAGAGATGTCCAATTGCCATCAGACTCTGTCAGATATTTGCACACATCTGTGTGAGTATATATGTATGTACATATTAGAACTTGTTTTCTGTCACATAGAAACTACAAGTCCTTATTTGAGTCGTTTAATTTCCGTGGCCCTCAGTTACTGCAGCTATAAAGGAGCATGACAACCCCACCATGCTGCTCACAGCGTTGTTTTAAGGTAGAAGGAAAACATGACGTGAAAGTGCTCTAAAAATATGTTCAATTTGTTATGTGCTTGAGGGACTTTGTGTGTAGAGTTGAAATGGAATGAAAGTAACAAGTTAGTGATTTTTCAATATTTTTGTTGTAAATCTTGGATATCACTTTAGATTATATTTAATTACAATGTTCAGTTTGTCAGTGGTTTGTCTGAGAGCATTGGGTTTTATCCTGGCTCTGTCTCTTATTTCTTAATTTTAGATGAGTTACTTCATCTCTCTGAGCCTTAGTTGGATGTAGGAAGTAAATCTGCTTCAAGAGTATTTGTGAGGATTAAATGAGATAATGTAGGAATCGCACCTGCAACAGTAACCTACACGCAATCCTACCTGCTTCGTACATAGACGTGGCATAGAGAATATGGGAAGGTGAATTATTTAGCACGTTTTGTTCACATTAGACACGTACAGCACTTCATTTTGTCATGTAATGGTTCTTCCTGGTGCCCCCAGGGAACATTTGGCAATTTAGGGAGACACTTTTGTCACAGCCAGGGGGCAGAAGGGTGCTAGTGGCATCTAGTGGGTACAGATTAGAAGTGCTGTTAAAATGCTGCGATGCACAGTGCTGCGCCCCCACAACAACAAACTATCGAAATGTTGATCGTGTCAAGACTGTGAGACCCCCATTGTAAGGATTTAACAAAGCAAAGACATGCAGGGTTCTCTTCCTCATGGATGCACAGCTTCTAACATGTGAAAATTTTGTCGGTGCTCAGAGAGAGAAAAAAGTAAACAAAAAAGTATTCTGTGACGTTTCCTTCTTGCGCCTCTCTCTCTCTTTTTTTTTTTTCTCATATTTTTCCATGGGCATTTTTCTTGTTTTGTCAGAGTTAGTGGTCAGCAGGGTCCAATCAAACAGCCACATCTTGCGCAGAAGCTCTGACGGTTGTCATAATAAACTGGAACTTTGTGCTCAGTATGGTGACAATATTCCTGATTCATTTTCTTTTTTTTTCTTGGACGATACTTAAATTATGTCTCAGACTCTATGTGTATGTGTGCCTATCTAGATTATAGGCAAGATGTGCGCTGATTTGGGCTAGAGATAGAAGGCCTTCTCAATTTTGAGTCCTGCTCCCAAGTACCTGAGCAGGATCACAACTTTTAATTACGATCGGCAAGATCATCCATTTCCTATGTCGGTCAGTTTTTCCAAAAGTGAAGGAAATCCTTCAAGATGAAATGTACCGCAAAGCCTTGCATTCCACAGCGAGACTAGAAACAGTTTTTTGTTGGACAAGACAGACAACAGATTGTCCTTGATAACCCCTGATGGTAAATCCCGCGCACGTGGCCCTTCAGGAGATCTCTTGCTGTGGGCGGGGCCCCTGTTCTTCCCATCGGCAATTCATTCACGTGTGGCAACCCAGATGCACAGTGTTCAAAGGCACAACGACATGTGATCCTGTTGCACTTGGGGGGACAGTAAAAGCCGTGTGAATGACATGAACCCAGGTGACAGCAGTTGGGTCGTTATTCTGGGAAAGTAAACAGGAATTCACTAAACAAAGGCCATTTTAGGTCGTATTTTAGAGAAATCACCCTGGTCTGTTATTTTTAAATATTTCATGGTAGTAGTAAACTACGACAAGCACATTAAGCCTTAGTAGCCAATAGAGTTGCTGAGCTGAATTAATTAATACTTGGTGCTTACTTGAGACAAGACCGCTGACTTCCCATTGTTCGTAGGGTAACAGCCAAAAATCCCTTACGGGGTATGAAAAGCTAGTTTTCTTTCAGAGCCTTGAGTCCAATTCTATAATAAAGTCAGGACTGTGATTCTCTTTGCTCAGTGTTTCTACATAGTCCCTGCTCTGTTTGGGGCTCTCAGTAAACAATTATGGAATAAAGAAATACATCAATGAGTGAATAGATGAATCGATACTCACACGCTTTCTCAGGCCATTCTAGGCACAGGGAAATGTGATAAAATACATGAGCGGTCGTCTTGTGGAAGTATCTCACAATCTGACCTTGATGTTTCACATACAAAGTAAAATAAATATGATAAATGGTTTAATAATCCTATAGAAAATAGTTATAAGAACACTGAAGGAGGAACCTACATAGACTGTTTTTACCCCCCTGGGCAGCAGCTTCCTTTTGCTCCCACATCCTAGTAAAAACATTCTTTCTGTTATTTATGTGCTTGTCTTTGGAACAAAACAAATTTGGTTCCACTTTGGTTCTTTCTATTTTGTTTATATACTTGAACCTTTGTCCAAACTCCCCTCTCTCTCTCTGCTCATTCAGTTCTCCCCTGAAGGTTCATTTGCTAAGAGACATCTCCCCAACAAGCACATTGTGAGACTCCTCTCTTCTCTGGCATGTTTCACTACTGTGCTTCTCTTATTTTTTATTATACTTGTTACTACTTTAAAACACACTGCATACTGCTCTGCCCCCGTCGGGGCAAGAGCGGGAGGCACCCCATCCATGTGTCTCTCTCACATCGATGTTTCTCTCTCTCCCTCTCGCTCCCCCTTCCACTCTCTCTGAAAAGCAATGGGAAAAATATTCTTTGGTAACGATTAAAAAAAAAAAGTTAAAAAGAAAAAAATCCATACTGCTTACTTATTTAATTTTTATTTTTTCCTACCCTCTAGAATGTACGTACCGTAAAGGGAGACAATTTTTCTTTTTTCAGCGTGTTCTCCGTGACATTTCAATGAAGATGTGGGACCTAGAAAATACACAGTAATATATTGAGAGTGAAGATATAAATAAAGAAAGAATGGATGCATAAGTGGAGAGGACTTTATAGAAATTCTAAAATCGAAATTTGATCACACAGGGTGAAAAGAAAGCCCTAGTCCAAAAAATAATAATAATACTAAGAGGGAGAAAATTGGAATCGAATGTGTGCAGAGTCATTGAGGCCTAAGGGAATCATGATGTATTTGGGGATTTTTTTTTTTTTTTTCTGAAGCATCATATATGTCTTGGTCAGGGGCCAGAGACAGGCTGCACAAATAGAAAGTTGAGAGCGAGAGGAAAGGACCTCGGAGTTAATAAATTCATCGTCTTCTCTCTAAGCAATCAGAAGTCACAGAAGGCATGCAGACTGGTAAATGAAATGATGCATTTTGCATTTTAGGAAGATCAATTCAGCAGTTGGATGGAAATGAAATGGGAGAGAAAGTGGCTGCTGGCCAGGAAACCAGCAAGACGACTGTTGACAAAGTCTAGAGCGTATTTCCAAAGCATCTCCTGTCAGAGTCTCAGTTTTGCTTTCTTTAAAATGCGGACCTGACCATTTTAGTATTACAATAAGCCTTAAAAATATCTGTTCTTCCCATACTGTTTTGTTTCTTTATTTTTTGTTCACTTAATAGTTTTTATTCCAAGTTGATAAATGTAGGGAAATGTAAAGACAACTAGGAATAAGAAAGATCAGACACATTTTCTTAAGCCAGTTTTATTTAATATGCATGCTGTCAAAGGTTAAGCCATCTAAATGCATTTATAAATAGGAGATAAAAAGAGGCCAAGATAACTCACGTGGAAACACTGAAGCCAGAGGGTGTGGAGGCCAAGAGAAGGTCAGTATTACCATATCGGACTCACACAGAGATTATAGGGTGGCATATATGGAAGAAAAGGTTACACTAAAATTAGGAGTCCTGGCAGGTGTCGGGGTGGCAGAGATGGTTATGACGAGAAAACTGTTGCTACAAATGCAGTGAACCAGGGAGCCAGCCCCACCCAGGCTCGGGCTCTGACTCGGATCCTTCCCGGCAGCATGACTCTGAGTGAGACCACTCCTTCACTCCCCAAAACTCACTTCCTTTATCTGCAGAATGAACGCGTTGATATCAATCTGTTATTAAAAGCAGGGGTCCCCCGCTTCCCCAAATACTTCAAAGTAGCGACAGAACTGTGAATACTACGTTCAGGGCTTTAAAACTCTAGAAAGAACTCTGAAATTGTCCCGTGATAAGGCTACTGCAGTTTTCCACACCAGAGTCCTTTTTTATGTCCGAACATATGACTCATTGTAGTCATTCTGTGTCGTCGATGGCTCTGATTAGTGATTATATGTTTTGGGTTCACACAAATGGAAACATTACTGCTGCATTGAAATTATTTAATTCCCAGATAAATGTTTACCGAACACGGAGCCAAGGGGAACTGTTTATAATCAAAGAGATGCCAGAGAGACGGACTCAGATTTGGGGGCCAAACGATGAATGGAGAGCCTTCCAGCTTTTTCTTTGGATTTCTTCCTAGATCTTTTTAGGGAAGGTAAACAACACAGTGTTCACTTGACAGCCTCCAAGAGGCACCCATCAGAAGATTTCCTCAGTAGACCTGTCAATAGTTAACATGACGGAGTGTTAATTTCCAAGAGGGAAAGACACAGGCAGGAACCTTGGGGCTGTTTTGTCATTTCCACTGACATTTCCATAAAAGGTGAGAATCAATCTCTGAGATTATAGGAGCTCTGCATGGGTCTTTCTTGTATCTTTGGAACTAATTTGTTGACTTTACGCATGAGATGAAATATTCTATTTCTGAAACTTCTCATTTTTCCTGAATGGTGGAGGGTGCATGCTGTCTCATCCCGGTTACTTGGCAAGAAAACCTACTTTCCTTTTCATCCAGAATAATTCTGAGCATGTAAAAATGTTGGCTTTTGGGGGAAACAGGCTTTGCATGTTTGTCTAGGGCATTACAGGACACAGTTTTAGGAGAAAATATGACCTGAGAAACTGGCTCAATGGGAGGGGCATTCATGGGCACGGAACAAGCTCTCAGCCCTTGAGACATGGCCTACTGTTACATCATAGGTGAGTGATCAACATACACCGGCCTTCCTGGAATGGCCCTGGCGTCCTTTCCCGAGTCTAACTGCTAATCGGGCCCTTTCACTGGCAGAAGCACCCCTCTTTTATAATATACTATGTGCTCACCCTATTTCAGTGGGACTAGGTCCAGAACTTGAGAAATTTCAGAAGGTCCTCAGAGATGTCCGTGACGCAGAGGTGTCCAAAGCTGTCTTTTCTTAGAGCGTGGCTTTTGGGGTGATACTCAGCTCTAACTCTCTAATCCGCCTGATTCCATTCACCTGGGAATTGGCTCGGAGGCACTGGCTCCGAGTCACCCTATTTGGATTGGTGAATGGGTTTCTTTCTTTAGGGAGTGGGGAGGATGGCTGGTTACCTTTCCTAGCAAATATCCCAGCTCTTCTTTCTGCTCTCCACATTGTCCCCTGAGGATCAGCTCTGATCAGTTTTGTGTGGAACTCGGCTGGGTTCCAGGACACCAATTTCTGCCTATCTGAGGCTCGTCAGTTTCCACGTTAACACATTTTTACCAGAGAGAGTGAGACTGGAACCTTCACTCTGTAACTGATTTAGTTGATCATTTATTTACCCACGGACCAGGCCTGTGATGCTAGAACAGCATCAGTTTTAGGTAATGTTCCATTTCCTCAGCCCTAAAAAGGAGACCGTGAGATGTGACTTGGTTGGGTAAACAATGAATAAGTAGGGCAATTGCTTGCTAAAGTACATGACATAGAGTAGATGCCGATTAAATGGTAGTTCTCACTTTTCCTCATCTGAAAATGTCAGATGAGGAAAAAGATGCCAGGAAGTTGACATGTAACTCCTTAAAACTTTTGACATTCTTGACTTAAAAGATCAGTTTCCAAAATTTAGGCTACTCCAGATACCTCATAGAAGTAAAATCATACAGTACTTTTCCCTTTGTGAACTGGCCTTTTACACTCGGCATAATATTCTCAAGGTTCATCCATGTCATAGCATGTGACAGAATGTCCTTTGTTAAGTCGGAGTAATATTTCGTTGTGTGTATGCATAGACCGCATTTTGTTTAGACAGCCATCCCTTGGTGGACATTTGGGTTGCTTCCTTCTCTCAGCTATTGTGAGTAATGCTGCAATGAACATGGGTGTGCACGTATATTTTTGACACCCTGCTTTCATTTCTCTGGGGCATATACCAGAGGAAAATACTGGAAAGGTATCGAAAAGATCTGGTAGGAACCTGATTTATCATTTCTTAGGGTGGCATGATTAAAATGTGGTGCATTTGAGAGACATGGATTATGTAATAAAGAACATAGTTGAATTATTTGCTAAGGGAAGTTTACACATATTGTCAGGCACATAACATTTGCAGAAGATCTCATTTTGCACCCCATTTCCCTCATTACAGGGGACACGTATGACTGGGAGTAACAGACATGATACCTTGTAAAGCATAAGCCCAGAAAGTTGAATGGTTTCTACATTGGATGCACGCTGATTAAATGCAGTGTCCTCAGATCTTCAGGAACTTTTTTGTTATCTTAAGAAAAGTGCATTGTCAGGTGTAGCAGGGAAAGTGGCTGCGTGAAGCAGTTGTGATTTAACCACAAGTCAAAACCTTTTATGAGAAAGCAGGAGAAATCAATGATGGTAACTGAGGGACAATACAAAGTCTCATCACAAGAACCTCAGCGTTTATAAACACTAAGGCCTGAGTAAATATAATAAAGCAAATACGTCAGAGCATAAAAGGAGAGCCCAAAGAGAAAACACAAACTAACCTTTATTTGGAAATGGAATCTCAATGTTCGCCATCTAAAATATGTTTCTCTGCTTACTTCAAATAGAAATCACCTCCCAAATTTCACTTTGTGCCATATACTGATATATAAAAAATTCAAAATTTCCGAGACCATTTATACCTTTACTTAAAGTCACAGAAGCAACCAGAGATATGAATTTATTGGAGATACGGGTTAGCAGAGTAGCAGAAAATTTATAAACTTATGACTCAAGCAAGGAGGTTTTATTGGAACTGGGCAATAGACAAATAAGTTGTTTCAAAAGCAATATATGTGCTGTGGGCTCTCATTCTCATATTAGTATCCTATAGACAATTGGTTAAAATACAGTTGGCCGGCACTTATTGATCCAATGGGTAGGGGCAGGGCTTGAGGCATCTTGCCCAATCCCCAGGTTCCAATGGTTACTTATTTATTTTCTTTCTGGCCTCCTGAAATAGTCTTCCATGTGATGATAAAATAAGTCAGAGTAAGAGAGGCAATGTGGCTTCATGAACATGCTCATGACTATGCCAGGTGGAGCAGTGATAAGCTGGTACAGATTGGAAGATATTCTGTGGCATGCAGTCTAAATGGCTTCCATAGATAAGTAGTGAGGGGAAGTCTGAAGTAATAATATTCTCAGGAGAGAGTTCTGTTGTTTTAATCCCAGGACCCCCAGTCCAAAATGCATGTGCACGTGCGTGTGATCACACATGTGCTCGCACACACATTTTTGTTTCTTTTTTATCCCTTCCAGTGTCTCACTGTCAATACTTGACCTTGTCTGGTCCATCGTTTTGTTCATGTCTCCCCTGAGGCTCACTGGGTCAGGATTGACCAATGCCCCCAGGATAGGTAACATGTCAATGCCAGTGTCCGCTCTGGTGTTCAGCTTCTACTGAAAGTTTGGCCCTTGGGAATGTCCCTTAATTTCTTAGAAGTTCAGCTTGGTAATACAGTGCACTTTTGCTGTGTTTATTCAGTATTTTAAGGTTGTGTAATTCTGAGTTTTCAGGAATCTAGTCTGCCATATTGCTGAAAATGAAGTCATATTAATCTACGTCTACTAATAAACATAATAATATTTTTTAAAAGCCATTCTTACATAAAGAACTTCTTACAAAGTAAATTTCCTATAAAATGTATTTCTCTTTTAAATAAGTGAAATTCTCTCCTGGTAAGTAATACTCATTTCAAAGCATGCAATTATTTTAACTTAACTTTATTGAGGTGACAATGGTTAATAAAATCATATAGGTTTCAAGTGTACAGTTCCATAATACATCATCTGTAGATTGCATTATGTGCCCACCACTCAAAGTCAAAGCTCCTAGGCATGCAATATTTAATTATTCACACAAATCGCCAGGTCTAAACAAAGTACTAAAAGGCTTCCCAATGCTTTTCTGTTTCTGGGCTCTTGTCTCAGTCTCACCAGGACTTGCCTCATCTCCTGGTAATAGAATATGACTAGTATTTCCCACATTGACATTAATGCCATAATGTTCCCTTTATATGGAAAAGGCTTTTTGTATTTCATTATCTTACCCCTTTTTACTTCATACACGACAGCTGGAGTCAGGTGACACAACTTCTACAAATAATTTTTGGATCCTTAAAATAACCAAAATACTCATCTTTCATCTGGGGCAAATAGTGCATTTTAGCCTTTGGCATAAAATTATATACAATAAAAAATAAGCCTCTCATCCCAGCTCCTTAATCGATATTCCAGATGGAATCTTTCGATAACTTTCTGCAAACCCAAGAGAAATATTTTAACAAATACATTTAGGTGGTTATCCTTTAATTTTTTAATCAAACTAAATGGTATAAATTAGTCTTTTTTCCTATTTTGTATTTGCTAGTTGTACATATTGGAGATTGTTCCATATCATACAATTATCATGATTCTCACAATGCATCTAAATTATTGGCTTATGCATTCTTTTTGTTATCGGGCAATTTCCTCCTTTGAAGACAGGGATAGCTTACTCATCTGTGCAGCTAGAATGTCAACAAGGGTGCAGGCACAGGGACACTGAGGACGCAGGGGTTGAACAAATAGAAATGATTTTAGTTTCTGCTTGTCACTGAATTTTATTTCAGTGGGTAATGTTCATAGTGGATCAACGTTGCTTAGGAAGTTCCAATAACCATTCTGTTAATGTTTTAGCTTATCGGGACAATGCTAGTCACCTTAAATTGTAAAGCAAATTTCTTTTTATTTTTTTTAATATATCTTTATTGATTTCAGAGAGAGGAAGGGAAAGAGAGAGAGAGAAACATCAATGATGAGAGAGTCATTGATGGGCTGCCTCCTGCACGCCCCCGACTGGGGACCCACCCACAACCCAGGCATGTGCCCCTGACTGGGAATCAAACTTCGATCTCCTGGATCCTAGGTCAGTGTTCAACCACTGAGCCATGCTTAGCCAGACTAAAGCAAATTTCTTTGCATTTAATATGACTTTAAAAAAAAGAGAGGGCCAGATTAGGAATTTGAAGTACCTTAAACATTGGTTCATTTAAGGAGAGAAACAATTCAGAAAGCCATCACTAGCATTCATCTGCACTGGCATTGCATGCACGGCGTCAACTTTGCCCTTTTGAAAATTTCTAGCTGACCTTTAGAGAAAGCTGAGCTTTTGAGGCTCAGCAGTAATAACTTCAAGTATTGCTACTCCTATTACCAATTTTGAACAAAAGAAAGCTCATGAAACATTTAAAAAGAGCGCCTTGGTTACTTAACAGTTTTTATTTTTTTCAGCTCAAGCATAAAAATGGACAGTAAATGTTTACATGCAAATCTCGTGTGTGTGTGTGTGTGTGTGTGTGTGTGTGTGTAAAAGTCTGAAGTCTCAATCTACCATTTGCTAGTTGTACAGTGTGATCAATTTATGTAATTTCCCCCCATGCCTTTACCTATAAAATAGTCATAATCATATTGAAGCACATAGCACAATATCGTTGCAAGGAAAGGCCTGGCTGGTTAATTAGGAGATGGGAGAGCGAGTTCTCATGCTGCTAACTCCCTTTCGACTTTTCCTCTGTGGCGTCACGAGCAGCGTGGACTGATGCTCAGGGAGGCCCTTTCCCTTCCTCAAGCTCAGGAAGCTCCCGGCTGGGGAGCACTATCACCTGTGCCTCCCCTGTGTCCCCCTGAGGTTGGTTCCTCGCTGAACTTCATTCGGGGTGAGAAAGGGCTCAGTTCACACTAACATGAAAGGAAAACAAATTTGACGTCTCGTCGGGAGATAACACGATGCACATATTGTTCAGATGTGTGGAGGTAAATACCAAAGTAAAAAAGCTACATGAACTTAAAAAATAAAAATAAAACATCATTGGGGGAGGGTAGTTGCTTCTGGTAGCAGGATAGAGAGAGAAGAAATCAATTGTTAAGTCATGGCATCTGGGAAGTGAGGTTTCGCCTGCACGGGACATTGATGGTTCTACATGCAGGAGGGAGCAAAAGTAGGTTCACAGTTGGAAGTATGCAAAATGCAGTTTATTCTTGCATTATTACTTACTACTTATTGCATTGTTTATTTGTATTACAACTGTAAACCTACTTTTTGCCAATCCCTGTATATTCTTTCATCTGTTTCTTGCAGACACTGTGTAGCAAAATTTATTATGACTCAGTAATATACAGAAAGAGAGCGTCAATGAAGGAAATAATGATATCAATGGATGGCAGTGAGAAGAATCCCGTTTGAGTCTTTTGACTTTCAATAATGTGTAATTAACTTGGCAGGGCAAGTACCACTTTAACATTGACTCAAATCTTTTATTTCTAATTAATTGATATACAAGGACTTTTGCTCCTACTTCCAGATAAATAGACCCACTGCAGAGGGAGTGGCCTGCCTCAGTCCCTGGGGTGGCGGCCGACTGATGTCAATAGTATAAGCCTACGAGTCTCCTGAGACTCAAGCAATAGCACTGACAATTCAACAACTCACCAAAAAAAAAAAAAAATAGACTCCAAGGAAAACACAAGAGTATTATTCTATGATAGTGTTTTCTATTGTAGCAGACATTTACTTACTGTCCCTGGGGGGGAAATACAAATAATTAAAAGTAATGTGCATAAAACTGGCCTGACCTGTAATGAGATAATCATTTTTCTAGCTGTGTGTTTGGACACTGACTTTGCAATGGTATCCTCCAGTGCGTCTGAGTATTCTTTCACATTCATGGACTGTTCTTAACGGTCACCATTAACAAAAAGATAATCCAGGGGCCAGAACCTCAGTGCTTCTGGCAAAAGAGGGAACTCCGGCATCATAAAGAAACGCCCGCACTCTCCCATTCTCACTCCCTTGTTTTTGTAATAGGATAGGGTCATGGGCACACTTTATGCCTTCACTATAAATGTCTAGTACCTGGCATCTTTAGGTTCTAAGGATAACCATTGTTATTATCATCATCATTATTACTATTACTACTACTAACACAAGTGGAAAATGGTAGAAAACCATTATTATTGCAATATGGTTTCTTCCTTAGACCACCTATTAGCATGCAAGAACCAACATGATTTAACCGTTGCTAATGCATACTTTCCTGTTTTCTGAATGCCGTTTGTGGACCCATCCATGCGTGGGTGGATGCATGCATCTACTCCGATGGTCAATGTTTATGAGGCATCACCACGTGAATAGAAAGCCCCTGTTCATATGCAGGGAACCAGAGTGGTGAGCAAGCCCTTGGAGAAGCCTGAGTAGATACTTCACTCAAAACCAGTCTCGCCCAACTATGTGTTCACAGTTACTTGCTTACAAAATTTTGTAACAAAACTAGATCACCCTGGTTGTTTCTGAGCGGTTTCACTCCCGATGGACCAGGCACCTGTCTAGGACAGAGTTCATGCCATCTTCTTGGTCCCCCTCTGCTGCCTTGTAGGCCTGCAACGTAGTGAATGCTTAGTCGCTGTTTGCTGCATGAACTTGATTTAATGTCATCTATAAACCTGCAGAGCAGGCAATGCTGTTCTTTCACTTCATCGCCAGCCCGTCTGCTTCTACTTAGACTCTCATTCCATCTCTCCGCCTCTCTCTAGCCTGAACCCTGTCTACATCATGCTTACATATATTTGCCCAAGGTTTAGGTCACCTGGGCATGGTTATCACGCGATTACTCCACTAAGGAGCTTGTGCACACACAGCGACAACGGGGAAAATCACGTCTTAGTTTGTGATCATTTATAGTCAGCCAGAGGCAATGCATGGACGACTTATAAAACTGCAGAGGGCGAAGAGGCTGCTTGTAAGGATTGTGTGTGCTGTTGACTTTTTATCTAAGTGATCAGATATTTTAAGTGATTGAGGAATTTGTTTTTAAGGAGAGATTTAAATGTTTTAAACGTGTAAAACTAGAATGGCTTAACAATTCCAGGTTCAGACGATACACAGCTCTTGATGCGCCGCCTTCCTCGGCTGCCTCATGGGCTGGAAGGAGCGTTGTCCCCGACACACGCAGTTTCTGGTCCAGGAGCACGGCGCGTGCCTCCCCCGGCTTCCTGCTGCGCCCGCGGTGGGCGTGGGGGGCGCGGACTGGGAGGCCCACAGCCGCGGCATCCGCCACACCCACACTGTGCTCCCAGTTCCCGCGCGGAGGAGGGGATGCAATAGAAAAAAACATTTTTTTCATTTTGGCTTATAAGTTGCTTTCATTTAATTGCTCTTTTCCAGAACCCATAAATCAAAGTCAGCGCTTTAATCGGAGTGTTAGATCAGCCACCCCGATGGTCAGCAAGCAGGTTGTTACCCGATCAGTTATGTTGTGTCTTACCCCACGAAACCGCCGGAGGCAACATCTACATTTACGTCGTGAAAGGAAATCTGCTTTAGAGGGAAACTAATCCATTGCTCCCCATAGCTCCTTCAGCTTCTGGTCTAACTTGTTCTACGGAAACAACTGTGGAGTGATTCGTTAATAACGCGGCAAATATCTTCTCATGACCAAAGACGCGTCGTTGACAGATGCTGTTGCTTGAGTTTGACGTTGTCTCTTATTTTCCATGTGGCCAGTGTCAGGAAACACATAAGACATCTGGGTCATGGTCTGATTTATTCAGCATGTGATTATATATCTCAACTTAAGGAAGGGTACTAAAAAAATATGTCCTGCTCCTATTTCCAGGGCGGTGAGTTAGAATTAAGAATCAAGAACCAGGCCATTTTCCACTGAATGTCAATGACATACATCAACAGTGATTCGTCTTCCCTGAAAATGAATAATAAATTTACATTATTACCGTAAGAACAGAGTAAAATTGTAAAAATGCAGCATCTTCCTTAAGAAATAATTCACTGAAGTAATGTAAGTCACAAACTGAAAAATATATGCGGCATTAAAATATTATCAGCCCTTAAAAATCGAATCAAATCTATATTAATATTTTCTGCCAAATAGTAATCTCAACTTTAAAAGTGTAATCATAAAGAGTAGCAACTATAAAAACAAATCAAAATCCAACTTCATTTCCACAAATGCTTTTCTTGCTTATTTTTTAAAGAGATAAAAACAAATAATCCACTTCTTTTCCAATGAAGCTCTGATTCTAAATGAAATTAAAGCAGAAGGGTTGATTAATAAGTATTGTCTAATCCCTGTAATCCTTAAGCAGATTTTCTGAAAATAGATTGATTTCTCATGGCCACAGACAGTGCATTGTGAAGATACTGGAGTTTTTATTTTAAAAAACTGCTACTGTGCTTTTAAGAGTAAATACAGAAAATCCTAAAACCAAAGCAACCCACCATTAATACTTGCTTAAAATACAATAATCCAAATTTAATTTGGATAAACGACATGTTTTATTAAAGTACACAGCCATATGTTACGATGATAGAAGTTTGAATTTGGATTCTCTAGACTTCTTTTTAGAGTTACTCTCTTTTATTGGGCTGTATTAGTTAATTAAACGGGTTTATCTAAGGAGACAGAACCATTAGACTGTGTATAAATGTATATAGGCTGGAAAGCCAGAGAAGAGCTCATGTTACCGTCTCAGGTCCAAAGGCAGGCTGTAGACAGAATGTCATTTTTCTCTGGGGAGCTCGTCATTTCAGAGGCACCAAGGTCTGGGTCTTCATGCTATAACTTTACCAAGTTGCTTTCCCTCCCTGTTCCTCAGTTCCCTTATCTATAAAATAAAAGTTACCCTTTCAAACAAAAAAGATAAGCAGACCAGACTAATTCATTTCATCTGATTAAGTCACAGTCTTTGTAGGTGTGGTTGGATGTGTGTGTATTTTTTTGTTTTGTTTTGGTTTTTTAACAAAATCTTACTGGGTAATTATTTTATTTTATTTTTTAATATATCTTTATTGATTTCAGAGAGGGGAAGAGAGAGGGAGTGATAGAAACATCAATGATGAGAGAGTCACTGATCAGCTGCCTTCTGCCCACCCCCGACTGGGGATGGAGCCCGCAACCCGGGCCTGTGCCCTGATCAGGAATCAAGCTTCGATCTCCTGGATCCTAGGTCAATGCTCAACCGCTGAGCCAGGCCCGGCCGGGCTTACTGGGTAAATTTAAGGTTGACCCAAGATGGGCTCCACTAGAATATACAGGGGTGGGCAAAAGTGGGTTAATAATAATAAATAATACAATAATAAATAAATAAATAACACAAGAATAAACACTTTGTTTCTCGTACTCACAACTGTAAACCTACTTTTACCCACCCCTGTGTGTAGGACTATTTCTCTGGATAGTCAAGGTATATTTATTTAAAGATATTTTCAATGAACTGTTCAAGGAAGCTAAGATGAACCTATTCTATAAGTGTAGGCTAAAGGTACAGAATTATTTCTAAATCCAGTGGACCTGGCTAGACTAGATATGGCAAGAAAAAAGAAGTAATTGAGAAAAACGTGCTATACCATTTCTGTGCATGGTACCGTGTTCAGGAAGTTTCATCATCTCATTTCATTTTCAGAGATTAAAATCATGAGCATTATATAGTGTCTTCAGTATGTAAACAAAAATGGCCAAGCTCGGACAGTTTTCCCCAATACCGTGCTCTTTCCAGCGCCCACTAATGCCTTTCTGGGTGATCAGTCAACTAACTATATAATATGTGTGAAAGTAGGATGCTTTTCTAACAAGTTTATGGACAGGGTTAGATCCTAAAAGTGACAAAGTTGGGGACAAAAAAAGTCGTGCATTGAATGAGGCCACACGTGTGTGTCTCTGTTTAGCGTTTTTCTGTAGGACATGTATCCTCATGTCATTTTAAAGTATTGTAATGGGAATTCTACTTATTCCAAATATTTCTAACCCTCCTTCCCTGGAGAATACATGGGGAAATTGGATTTTTCTGACCCTTTGAAGCTGAGAATGGCTAACCACCTAATTATGTCAATTGCTTATATGACAAGAATTAGCCTGTCACTTCCAGGACAAACATTTCATGGTCAGTACCTGGTTGTCCAGCTCTTTCTTTCCATGTGACAAAGACCCTGAAGGCATTCTTGTGGAACAGCATATCATGCAATGACATGTCAGCGTAAGGTGGCTTAGGGCGAATGCGGGGACCCAAACTCGCCACCCATGTGGGTCAGACAGGTACATGGATGTGAGAAATAGCATTTAGTTGTGCGAAACCATGAACGCTTGTTGACATTTTGTTACTGCAACAGTTTGGCCTCTGCTGACAGAAGATAGAGCCATTGCCTTCGGCCTCCCCGCAGCCTGTTTCCGCCACCCCCTTACAAAGGGCCTTGGGGTCAGGGAGGAAGGGAGTGTGTCCCGCGGCCCATCTGCTTCTCTGGAGGCCCCGTGTGAATGCGGATGCTCTAGCTTTTAGACCAACATTTCTCTTTTGTCTCTGGCCGGTTCCTGTTCTTAGTGCCCCATCTGACACATGTGCTTCGCACCTAACTGGACTCTCTTCCCAGGCTTTTCAGCCGCGCTCGGTGCTCTTGCTGGCGCCCCCTGCAAAACCCTCTCCCCTGGACGCCTGCAACGCCCCTTTCCTGTCCCACTCAACTGATCTTCCTTTGCTTCCCTCGTGGACTTCACTTCCTCTGCGTGTCTCTTAAATATATATTTTTTATGTGTTGCCAGATGATTTCTTTCTTTTCTCTAACATCTCCAAAGGGGTGACCTCATCCACTCTCATTTTTATGGTAATGACCCTAATTTGTGGGCAACTATGACCCTATTTTGAATTCAGAGCTCTATATCCAGTGCCATAAGTGTATCTCCTTTCGAATGTCTCCGAGGCGATTCAGTCGATCACAGCCCAAATAAATGCACCTTTCTTCCCCATCTGCATGTTCGACAGTTCCCTGTGTTTTAAATAAATGCCATGATTCGCCTAGTCCCGTAATCCAGAAACTTGGACATCGCCAGAACCCGTCCGTCTTGACACCACAGCACAACTCCTTCGCGTGGCTCTGTTGGCACTGCGTTCGTCCCTGGTGCCTTCTTCTGTGATGGTGATTTCTTCTTCGAGGGTAAATGTTTTTCATTTGATTTTATATCAGTAGCAGATGAATACTTAGAGTAAAATTAGGAACTGGGATTTATTGATCTCTTGGAGTAAATGGACAAGCGTAAGACTTTTTCTGTGAAGGAAGCTACCCTGGCGGTTTGAGTGCCCAGGCAGGGAGCGCCAGCCGAGGGGTGAGCCCCTCGCGGGCTTTGGGGAGTCGGGCTGCGGGCCCATCATTTCAGGACTTGGAGTCAAACAGTCCTATCTATTTCTGCCAGTTGCTTTCCCACCGATGTTTTCCCTGGCCCCAGGTAACAATATATGAAAGCTGAGCTTATCGGAAAGGCAGTAAATTACTACACTGCTTTTGTTTAAAAAGCATAAGAATAATAATATGGTTCTGGCCAGGCAGGGTTGTTCATTCCTGAGAATCTATAAAGGTTTCTATGAATAGCCAAGCTTTATAACTTTTGGCCATGCCAGTGCAATAGCTATCAGGTAGTAGGTATTATCAGGGTGTCAGGTCCCTTATATATTTTATATGAACATTCAAGTTGATGCAATGTAGGTTAAAAAAAAAAAAAAGAGTCTCTAGTCTGTTACCTCTTCAAGGTCAAACAGTAAGTGCTTGACTCCGGACTTTGTTTCAGCCCTGCTCTGTGTGATTTCAGCTCCTACATTTATCCAAGTAATAATACATTTTGTCTTTATATGGACCTTCCTATGTTTACATATATGTAAATGTATAAAGACAAAGTTTTAGTTGGAAAATGCACATATGTTTAACCTTACATATATATTTTATATACTCAGGGTTAACTTTTAACCCTGCTTAACCTTAACCAGCCTCAAGTATGTGGCCAGATGCACTGATTTCATTCATTTGTTTGTTCAATCAGTATCTAATCTGTCCCACACTTTGCAAGCCACCAAGAATACAGCAACTAAGTTAGATTCCATTTCCAGTCGGTGAGACAGGCTTGAAAACAAATAATTGTAAAGCCTTGACATTATGCAGTGACATATGTTTCAAAATATGCTGTCACAAATGATACAATGGGGAAATGAAGCTGACTGGAGGATTCCAAAAAGTCCTCAAAGAAGTGCTGAATTTCAGTCTGCTGACATTGAATAAGTTTTGCGCGTATACTACATGCCGGGTACCCTTCTAATCGCTTTATGGACATCAACTCTAATTCCTTATGATAACCATGCTTTAAGCCACTAAGTTTATGGTCATTTGTATCAGCAGCTAAAGAAAACTAATGCACTGCGAATGAAACAGAGGGTCAGAGAGGGACTCATCACACGCGGGTCTGTACCCAGACCGGGGCTTAGGCGAGCCTGTCTCTCGGCTCCATAATCTCCCCATCACACTGAGGGGGTTGGAGGACATTTCCTCTGGCAGCCTCTCGTTTGTGGATCAAGGACCATTTTTATAGCAGGAAAAGACAATTGCTGTGTCTGAAATGCTTTCACAGAGTAAAGATATAATACTATGACATCGGGTTTTATGGAAGGTGAATATAAGAAACATCATTCTGAAGAGCATGCCCGTGTGTTCTCTAAACTCACGGTAGAATCTATTGTCCGCTGTGCTTGGCGATGCCAGTTATATTTGCACCTGACTGATAAATACCGCCTTGCTGTTCGCTGATAAGGGACATTCTGTCACTGGAACAAGCTTTAATATTTTCACAAAACAGCAACTTTATAATGAAGCGTGTTTTCCATCACCCTCATTTCCCCCAAAATGAAGAGTAACATGCACAATTTCAAAAATATGACAACCTAGCGACAAAGGTTGAACAAACCGAATTCTAATAAATAAGTACATAAATAAATAGAATCACATAAGCTCGGTCAAAAGTATAAGCGCTGTCTTTATATTAGTATTTTGCCTTATTTAATTTTTTTTTTCCGCTTTGTGTTTTATCTTACATGCCACATCAACATTTTTATGTAGCCAGATTTCAAATATTTTTATTTTATATACTGTTAACAAAATGTGTCACTGTGTGATATAAAATGACCGTATTTTTAATACACGAGGCATAGCTATATTGTTGAAAACGCGTCTTGTGTGACGCTCTAGTTTTGCGCGTGTCTGTGAGTACCGACCGCCACCCACTCTACCACACGCACGTTCCATTTGGCTGCATAACACGGTGCTCACGGAGTGCCCGACAGGGCTTTTGTTTCCAGTGGCAAATCTGAGTATCTAGTAGTTACTTTCTAACCTGCTATTTTGAAAAAAAGGAGTCAAATGGCTCATGTAACTTCCACAGGAAAGGAGGAGCGTGTGAAGGACACCATGGTCGCTGTCAGGGGAAACTGGGGGAAGCCGACCTCTCCTTTGCCACCTCTAAGCTCAGTACAAGTGACTCTGTACACAGATGGCTCTGTATCCCGTGGGCCTGAGTGGGCCTGCCAGCGCAGTTGGTTTATTTCAGAAAGTGATCCTGGAGATTCGGAGGCAGGTACTAGAAAGGGAAGGTTAGGAAGAAGAGAAAGGCAACCCAAGGGTGTGTTATCACACCGGGCACTATAGGCCATACTATGACATTGAAGAAACCCTAGGACAGCAAGAGAGAGCGATGCAGTTCGGATGACAGAAGCCATTCTAAGTGAACACTTGCAAAGCTTGTTATCGCAGCAGTGGTTGGGATAAAAGGTGGACATGAGAAATGGCAGGAAAGTAGATAGGTAGATGGGTGGGTGGGTGGGTGGATGGATGGATGGATGGATGGATGATAGAGACCTTTATATGCATACATTTGTTTTCACCCTTTTTTTTTTTCCAAAAAATTATTGGCCAATATTTTGAAGTTCACATGTATGCATCCCTGTGGGTACATACACAAACACAAACAATTTCTGTCACTGATTCCTTATGGTTTAAACCAATGGTGAGTCAGTACTTTAGACAATACATTAATTTAGGTTGTGCAAAGGACATCGGGTTTCAGGGCCATCTCGGTGCAAAGAAGCCAAGACGACACACAGGCGGAGTAACACCAATACAAGGGGAGTGTTTAGGTTGGAATTCTCAACTCTGTGCAGGATCTGGAAAAGGGCCAATTGTAAATATTTTAGGCTTTGCCAGCGATAAAGTCTCTGCTTCAACTACAGCTCTGCCATTGCAGGACAAAAGCAGCTATGGAGGGTGGGTAACAACAAATGAATGTGAGTTCCAATAAAGCTTTATTTACAAAAGATGGTGCTAACTTGTTGACTCCATTTTAATAATGGAGAAAATAAAATTTTTATACAATATAATAAGAAGTTTGGGAAATACTGACAATGGACCGAAATTACCTGGCACCACCTGAGCACGATGGGTTAAATCCTGTCAAGTCAACAGAATGAATGAGAGGTCAGAGGTCACATGCTGAGAGCATAGGAAATGACATTAGGATTGAAATCAGGCAACCTAGTCCCTAATTCTTTCTCTGCTACTTCATCTTGGTGATTTTAGGCAAAACACTTAAATTGTCTCTGCTTACATTTCATCTTTTAAAATGAGAACACTTAGAAACCTCCAAAATTGTACTAAAAGTTAAATGCAACCATGTGGAAATCCAGGAGCTCTGCGCCTGCCATACATTAGATGAAAACCAGTTAAATCACAACTTGCAGGGGAGATGCTATCACTCCAGTCGCTGAAACTGATGGCTGTGCCCACACAATCCATGTGGATCCACAGCGATTAGGACATCACACCTAAAAGCACATATTGGCTGTGTGAGCGTCTGCAACAGCGCCCTCTGTTGGTGGTAGGACCTTAATGGAGGCCTTACAGAGGACTGTCTGAGCAGAAATTCAAGTATGCCAATGAGCCAGGTAATTTCTGAGGCTTCTCTGAATTACGAAATTCTGTGATCCTGAATCACATCGCTGGCTGCTTTTAGAGAATGCAATTAACAATAAAACACTTTCTAACTTTTAATAACAGCTAACTTTATGAAGCAGAAGTAACCTAAAGACATTTTTCAAAACAGAAATCTTAGCAAGCAATTCATTTTGACAAGTGAGAGCATGGTGCGTCCCCTCCTCAAAGATTATTGCCTAATGGATCTGTTTCCCTAAGAGATAGATAACTACGTGATTCACTCAAAATGAGCTCACATCCTGGAAAAAAAAAAAAAAAATCCTTTCCAGGAATCCATCAGCACAGGATGGGGAAGCCTCATCAGCTTTCTCAATAGAGTCAGCTTAGTGGTTTAGGCACAACGTCTTTTACAATGGGCTTTAAACTTCAATGTCATGGAGTGAGAATTCACAATTGCAACATTCTCTTGCCAAGGATCAATAAGCTTCATTCTAAAAACCCTTCCATCATCAGCAGGGAGAGGGCCCTCTCTGCAGTTGCTTACTTCTTGGCTGCAGCGTTGGAGCTCCCACTGTTTCAAGGAATAGTGTACACCCCTGCCAGAAGTGAGTGGAATTCAGCAAGAAATTATTCTTCTCACAGTATCACTTCTTTGGGAATACATCTCCAAAGTCATGAAAGGCTTACTGAGTGCCTCTTAGGATGCTGCTCCTGTGAGATGCCGCAAAGAGGTGCGGAGACTTGGAGTGTAAAGAGCAAAGAACTAGTACCATCTTAATTTACCTAGGTCAGTAAGATATTTTAGAGACTACTGGGAGGTTTTCTTATAATTCTACCACAATTAAGTTATTTAGGTGATTTTCTTGTTGTGACCTGATGATAATTTTTCATCCATTAATTTAACCAATATTCTAGCTTATTCTGGCTGAGATCTTGGACTAAGAACTAGGATTAATGTAATATATAACAAACTATTTCTAACTCCAAAGAGCTCCTATTCTAGTTGGGAGGCACACATATGTTAAGGGTTATAAAATAATGATGATGATGTATACATAATGGAGGAATTTCTTTACTGTGTACCCTACCTTCTATGTGGATATTTCTCAACAAATAGACACAGGTGGAAAGGGGAATACTGTTTACTACAGAGTTTGACAATTTAAATTCATAACTTATCTGCACCACCTGATGATTGCATATTTTTAAAAATTTTTATTGAATTTGTTGGGTGACATTGGTTAAAAGTTATATAGGTTTCAGATGTACAATTCTACAGTACATCATCTGTATATTATATTGTGTGCTCACCACCCCAAGTCACGTCTTCTTCCATCGCCCTTTAGCCCGCTTTGCCCTCTCCTACCTCCCCCACCCCTGTTCTTTCCCTCTGGTAATCACCACACTCTTGTCTATGAGTTTTGCTTTCTTCTTAATCCCTTCACCTTTTTCACTATTGGGCAACCATTGTGGAAAACAGTATGAAGCTTACTCAAAAAATTTAAAATGGAGCTGCCTTATGACCCAGTGATTCCACTCCTGGGAATATATCAGAAGAAACCTGAACCACTGATTCAAAAGAATATATGCACCCCTGTGTTCATCGCAGTATTATTTACAAGAGCCGAGATTTGGAAGCAGCCCAGGTGCACATCAAGAGATGAGTAGATTTAAGAAATGCTGATTGCCTATTTCTGCTCATTTATCCACTTGACGTTGCTGGTATTTCCCTTTGGCCAGTTCTTTTGGCACTATAACTCAGCAACTGTGATCCTCTCTATTATTTGGAATCTGTTTGAATTAATTTTTTTCTTATTTTAATCCTGGCAGTATTTCATGCACATTTTTAAGTGTAAACATGCGGCCTTATATGCCAGATTCTCTGGGGAGAAAACAAAGCACCCCTTGCTCCCCACATCATTCATTCTAGGAATTCCATAAGTCCATCCACCTCTGCTCAAACCCACCCAGATGTTAGAGGATCGGGACAAAATGTACATGATGTACAGACAATATAATCTCACCATCTTCCCTGGAGAGTCAGACAAGTCTTCCCAGAGGCGCCGATTTTTGAGATGAAACTTAATAGATAAAAGCATTTTGCTACGCAGATAAGTTTAAAAGGCATTCCAGATGGATAGATTTTTATGTCCATTTGTCCAGAAAAGTCCAAAGCTACTTCAAATAACCATAAAATCATTGGGAATTTCCAGACTATCACATTAAAGATGCAGTGGTAAGGGAGGCCTTGGCATATCACTATGAGTCTTGTAGACCTTGATGGGGGTTCAGACTGTAATATATATCTCTATGAGCTGACAAAGGATGCTAGAAGGACAGTGAATTAACAAACTGCATTATGATTATCAGTTCCAAGCAGATGAATGAAAGAAAGTAAAGACCAGAAGCAAGAGAAAATGACTAGAGTCAAGATGCCAAATGACATGTGACATAGAATTAGGGCTGGAGAGCCTTAAAAAGCAGGCTTTGAAAATAGTCTGTGGAGTCAGTCTCATAATGGTAGACAGCAAGTTGGCAGAGCTGCACACAGATTTGGAGGTCAGACAGAATCTGTTTTGAAAACTTTTATTTGAAACTTATCTATATAGGCATAACAGCCAAAACCACTGACAGGACTCAAATTGATGAGGGAGAATGCGCTGGATGAGATCAAGATATCAGGGGTACAGTCTAGAGGTCATGGACCACCATTCATTCAATATTTATTGATGGTTTTATTGTAGGCATTAGATTAGTTAGCTTCCAGCCTCTAATGTTCCAATGAGAGAGAGAGAAAAAGAGAGAGGGAGAGAAAAAGAGGAGGGAGAGAGAGAAGTGATGGTACAAGAGAAAGAATCTAACATTTAATATATTTTGAAAATAGGGACAAGATACAAATGGATAAATAAGTTGAAGGGATTAGCTAAAGAACATACGTGCATAGTGCATGGATGAAGGTGTGGTGAAGGCCAGGGGAGGGAGAGGCAGGAGGAGGTGGAGCTGGGCAAAGGGGAGGGACATGGGGGAGTCTGCCTTAGGTCCAGATCATGTACATGGGATAATTAAAAGGTTAGATTTCAGTCAAAACGGAAACACTTATGTTTGGGGCGTATTTCAGTATTAGACACGAGGGCTTCATCTGAAGCAATTTTACCCTAAAATAAAGTTGAAAAAATGGTATCTCCAGATATTTCCAAATTATGCAAACAAAGCATTTGGTGACTGTGTCTGTCCATCTATCCATCCACCCATCTACCCCTCTATCATAATTATCACTGTTAAATCTCTCTTTCCTTTCAAACAGTGTGCTGAAGAAGAAAGGCAAACATTTGATAATCTTAGAATGTAGCCAGGTGACATTTGGAAAGATACACTCTTCGAACTTAGTTTCTTGTGTTAACAGCGTCACCTGAAAGGTATATGTATCTATAAAGAGCATTTATCACATTAGTTTTTCTAGATACATCTTTTATGAGAGATTTTGGTTGATTTCTCCCTTGAGGACATATCAACATACTTTTCTTTGTATTGTTAATGAAATCATTTGGCTCAAGAAAACAGGAGGGAAAATAAAATTATGTTACACTGGGAAGCTTTTATTTATTTATTTCCCTGAACTCAAGATGATTGCATTTAGAAAGTTCATCCCCGCCTGGCTAGCGTGGCTCAGCGGTTGAGCATCGACCTAAGATCCAGGAGATCGCGGTTCGATTCCCGGTCAGGGCACATGCCTGGGTTGTGGGCTCCATCCCCAGCCGGGGGTGTGCAGGAGGCAGCGATCAGTGACTCTCTCATCATTGATGTTTCTCTCTCTCTCTGAAATCAATAAAGATTATTAAAAAAAAAAAAAAAAGTTCATCCTTAGGACTCAGTGTGTAGGCCTCTGAGCTCATGCAGATAGCCTTGCATTGCACCAGAGCCCTTGGAGAGACCACGCACATTTTCTGTGGAAGAGCAACGCCAGTGCTTTTCTGCTGAGGGGACTTTATCATCTGCTCCTTACCTACATGAGAGGTAGGTGAGGGTGATGGCTCAGTCCTCAATGAGTGTGTGTGTGTGTGTGTGTGTGTGTGTGTGTGTGTGACATGGTTAACATCTTTCAGGACATAACCAAAAGAGACAGTGTTATAAATGAAGTACAGGTTGGAGAGACAGTCAAAAATGGCATCATCGACTCTCGCTTATTTTCTGTTCTTTATTTCCGTATATAAAAATATAAAAACATCGGTCTTCAAGGACAGCATTTACTTCCTCCATCTCACATCAGATAGAGGGGATAAAATTGATGCCCTAAAAGTAAACTGACTTGGGTACGTCCTAGAGCAAAAGAGCAGACCCAGGACGTGAACACAGTTGGCCACGTTTTCAGCCTGACATCCCATGAAGTTATTTTCCTCAGAGACTTCATCCACCATCTACAATTACGTTCTATCCAAAAAATGTCCAAGGCGACTGTTTGAGTCTCTGTGACTCTGTCTCAAGTGGAATGACTCTGCGGAAATGATGACAGCATGTTAGCTTGCTTTCATTTATAACCTAGTCAGGATCCAGCAGCATTTTATACTTTCCAAATAAATCTTGATGCTGGCTGTTGAAGAACTGAAATGAAACTCGAGTAGTTTTATTTATTTTATCTTATCTTTTACTGCCAAGCACAAAGCATATCTAACACCCTGCTAACAACTGCACAGGAATCAGCTGCTGTAGAAAATGGGCGGATTGATGGAGGAACAGTAATGACAACCACAATACAGTAAAATTAATAATATTACAAATAGTAATAATTGCATTAGTTTCTTAGCCCTACCCTATAACAAAGTACCACAAACTGGGTGACTTAGACAATAGGAATTTATTGTCACTGTTCTGGGGGTTGGAAGTTCAAAATCAAGGTGTCCACACGTTTACTTTCTTTAGAGGCCTATAAGTTTGTTCCATTTTTCCTGTGGGTTTGGAAAATCTTGGGTATATTTGGCTTGGAGACACATTTCCCCATAGCTGCCTTCACCTTCGCATGGTGTTTTACCTATGTGTGTGCATGTCTAACAATCTTCCCCTTTTCCAAGGACACCAGTCATACTGAATTAGGACCCACCCTAATAATCTAATTTCAACTTGATTCCTTCAATAAGGCACCTAGCTCCAAATAAGGTTATGCTCTGAGTTACTGGGGGTTCGGACTTCAACACTCAGATTTTTGAGGGACATGATTTAACCCATAACAATAATAATAGTGACTAAAATGAGAATATTTTTTTTCTCATCACAGCTAAGAACCCCTGAACATTTACCAGAGAATGTACCAGATAATATGCTAAGCTACATTGAGCACGTTTAATAATCACAGAAACTCTGAGAGTAATATATTCATAGGCTAATTTTATAAAAGGAGATAAAAAAGTTAACTACCAAACTAGCAAGGCAATTGTTTGTGAATGGTAGTGAGTTTACCCCTCAGGGGATACCTGGCAATGTCTGGAGATGTTTTGTGTTGACATGGGAAGCTATGTTGGTGGTGGTGTAGTCGGTAGAAGACCAGGGACGCTGCTAAACTTCTGATCTCACCCAAAACGTCAGTAGTGCCAAGGTTGACAAATCTTAGTAGAAGAGCACAGTCCAGGTTTTCAGACAAGTCACAGGGACCCTAAGGCCCATGTTCTGGCTACCGGAGGCATGGGGGGGGGAGTCAATGGGGGGGGCTTCCTGCCGCGGCAGAAGCTGGTGTTCTGAGTTTGTAAGTGGTGGTGAGAGCAGAGGCTTGAAAAGGTGGGGTACAGAGGCCTTCTTTTCCTTAAAAACTTCATTGCGTTTTTTTGTAACCCTATTTTCCAAAGTATATTTTGTAATTTGAAGGTAGAGGTAAAATATTTGTTCAGACAATGTGTGAAAAATACAGAAGAGCAGAAAAATAAAATTTACCCACTTAACTATGAAAAGTTAGCCATTGAGTACATCTTAATTTTTTTTTTTTTTTTTCCAGGCTCTTTCAGTGTTAATGCTGATATGGCTTTGGTCATATTGCATGCATAATATAATTTTGTATTTTACTTTTAAAACTCTACATTAGTAGGTGGCATTTTCTTCTGTGAAAAATCATTATTATTTTCAGTAATGTTATATAGTGTTTCATGCTCAGATGACTATTTCTGTGTAGTAAAAATACATGGTTATTAGGTTGTATAAAATATTTTTCTTTCATTTTCTTTTTCTGTCTTTCCATCTCCCTTCCTTCCTTCACACATACTTCTATACTTTAATTATTATTACAATATCCATCTCTCCCTAACCCTCAGTAAGATCAATTGCCAGAATCAGGATTAATAAAACAAACAGTATGAAAATGATTCTTTATTCATTCTGTCATAGTATTTTTCCAAAGTTGCCACATCCCCCTTTTCTTATCAGGATGTGCATGTCTTTCTCTTGCTCTCCTTCCACTGTTCAACATGATGATTTAAAGATGGAAAAGCGCATTTTCTTCTGGATAATTTTATGATTTAAAGAAGTCCGTCAGTTTTTCTGCGTTAGCCATAACATTGTTTCACATCTGCGTTTTTTGTGGCCTTCTGATTTCTCCTGGTGTCAGAGAACATCTGTGTGGATTCTATGCACCCCGTTCACATTGCATATTTTACAAATTCCCTATCCAATGTAATAATTTTAGACGGAGATCAATTTATTGTTTCTTCCATCATTTAATCATTTGGTATAATTTTTTCATTATAAATGTAATGCAGGGTATTAGCCACATGCAAATTTAATATTCTCTCCGCCCTAAAACCTCATTACACTGACGGAAAAAGACGGGTGAAAATCACTAGTTACCCAAATGACCAAGGCACCGGTGAGGAGACAAGAGCAGGCTGACCTTTCCAACACAGTTGTCAGGCGGGAGGCAGGTGGGGAGTTGTCACTGTCCCTGGGGAGGGAGGGAGACACCAGGCCCTCTGGGGGGGCAGTGGAGCGGTTGGGGGGTTTGCCCTCAGAGCCCCCGGGGGCTGAGGCTGGAGGAACAGCGAGGAAGGCGCGGGCGCAGGGGTTCCGTGTACACGGGTCTTGAACTGTGTGGTTTCGCCGGGCAGCGGGCGTCTCTGTGTCCCCTCGTGCCCAGTCCCGGGAGATGCCCCCCTCTCCCACTGTCGCTCCCCGCCGGGGACAAGGAGCTCGCTGTGTAGGGACATTTAGCCGACGTGTCTGGAGTGAGCCACACTGGCCAAAAGGGAGCCGAGCCGGGGAAGATGTGGGGCAGTTAAGGAAAAGTGAGAAAAGAACCGGGCTGGCCCCTGGGCACGGGCACCTTCCTCACCACCCCTGGCACAGAACCCAGGGAGCAGGTTCTGTGCCCACCGAGGCGCGAGGTCAGAGGGCAGGGCCCCTGCCCACCCACGTGGGCACCACCCGTGCTCCACCCTCCGCGCTGTTTCGGGGCGAGGGTGGCCGCCCTCGGGGCGCCGTCAGCTCCCCCTCCTTCCAGGGCCCCGTCGGGTGGGCGCGCGGTGCCAGCCGGAGCTCCGCACCCGGCCCCCCGCCACCAGGAAACCCGGCCCGGGCACCGCAGCGCCCCCGCAGCGCCAGCAAACTGAAGCGCGGGGTAATCAGGAGCTGGGCCGTGCATCCTCCCGGCGCATTTCCCGTCATTACAGTTGTATTTATTGATGGTCCCCAGTCTTTATTCACACCTGGAGGAGAAGACTTGGCACCGAGCGGTCGCTGAATAAATGGGCAAGGAATGAGCACCGCAAGCCCAGCCTCGGACCAGAGACGCCAGGATGGCCGTACCTCGCGCGCTGGTGTCATCTGGCCGGCCCGTGAGGCTGCCTCCCTCGTCGGACCTCAGTTTCTAGGGGGATTTTTTAATAATAGTATTTATCTCTTCATTTCACAGACCCCAAGGGTAGGGATGTGCTACACTCGGGGATGTAAGAACGCGGACATTGTCACTGACCAGACATTTTCTTCGTTTCTCAGGATCTATATGCTGTCTGTTTCGTCCAGTGCAGCTCTTTCTCCCTCCCCGCACAGCATCCGTTTGCACGTGGCTCAGCTTTTTATTCTACATATAATCTGAATGTTTCTGCAGTGTAGCTCCCAATCTCGCCAGAGGGAACCATATGGATACTTGTTAAGCTAATGAAATTTTTAATACATAGGGCCGTTAGGCTGGGCTACACAAACTTAATAGGCGATGATTGGACATTCTCATAGTTTCTTGATGGGTATATCTACAAGGAAAACTTCCGAAATTGTGTGAAATGTGAACTTAGCCTGATCCTGGTTTGAAGTGAATAGTGATGTTATTAGTTTGCTCTTATTGAGTGTAGTGATTACTGATTATTGTAGCAATTTATAATCTTCCATTTTTACTCAAATAGGTATTTACAGTAGGTGAGCCTTGTAAATGAGGTTGTTATTTGTCATGCAAACAGAATAACTGAGAAACCCTAAGTGCAGTGATCCCTATCTTTCCTTTGGAGTTTGGGATTTTATAAGTCTGTGAGACAACTTCTGTCTAGGGGATGTATCAGTTGGTTTCTTTCTTCAGTTTAGCAGTTAAGTTGTACCAGGCATGGTGTTTGAAACTAGTGACGCACAGATGAGGACACTGAGCTGTTCTTAAGAGGTATGCAACCTGGTAGTAGAGCATTTAGATAATTGAATTAAGAAAGTCTCTTAAGGAGAAGCTGACAAGGATGTCTGCTGTGGCTCCCCTTAATCTTCTGGCTATGGATTTGTTGTCAACATTTAACTACCTTTAATGAAACAGGAACCCTTTGTGTGTCCTTTCACACCAGACGTTTTCTAAGAGTCAGCTTTACTGATATATTTACCACACATCCTGGCTAGCTTTGCATTTTTGAGTTGGAGGTTAAGACACTCTGAGGTTGGCCCTGGACGGTGTGGCTCAGTTTGTTGGGCGTTGCCCCATGCACCAAAAAGTCATGGGCTTGATTTCTGGTCAGGGTACATGCCTGGGTTTTAGGCTCAATCCCTGGTGGGGGTGTGCAGGAGGCAGCCATATACATACATACATACATACGTACATATATACATATAGATATACACACACATGTATATGTATATGTATATGTATATGTATATGTATATGTATATGTATATGTATATGTATATGTATATGTATATGTATATATTTCCTGAGGTTGGCAGGAAGGAGTTGCTTCTTTAAAAGCAAAACAAAACATAACAAAAACCTGTGATGATGATTTGGGCTCTCTCAGCTCCATTCTTTTCCACCCCCACCCAACACATCCAGAAGAAGGCCCCAGGAGCTACCAGGAAGCACTCGTGCTAGAGAGGGATGCTGAGAGGCAGCAGTTAGGGCTGGTCTGGAGCGGGCCTCGTTGAAGTACAGATCTAGTGTTTATTGACCCTTTGAATCTCCCGTACTCAGACTGGCCCAGAGTTATGCTCAGGGCAGAAACATGGGAAGGGAACATCAATCCAATGGCCTCTCGTGTCTCCCACGAGAGAGTTCCCACAGCACCAAATAACTTCAAAAAAGAGGTACCGGAAAGATAAGCCTTAAAAACGCATTCTCCCATCCCTCTACATCTTCTTGCACAGCGCGGGTAGATAGTAAAACTCAATAAATGCTTGTTGAATTGATGGTATTGGCAGCTCATTCACTTTATTCTAATTAAATTTCTCCCTCTAGGTGCAAAATGACTTTTTATTGGGCATATTTCGGGTGGAATTTTTTTAGATGGAGACAGTGCAGTCACAAAGTGAACTCAAATCTTGTTTGGTTTGATGAGTACATATTTATTATCTGCTGTTTGCTAGAAATTAGGTAGCAAAGATCGGAAGCTTTTGCAAACACAAGGGGGATTCAAGTATGGCCGGCTCACTGATGACTTGTGAGGTTTTTCAAGGCCATTCAGATGAACTGTTTTGTTTTGTGCTGCTTGTGTTGCTTTGTTGTAAAAAAAAAAAAAAAAAAAAAAAAAATCTCTAGAGCTTATCTGTTCTCAGAGGAACTTGGTGCTAGTGGCATTTGAGTATTTAAGAAAAAAGCTTCAGGACATATAAATAGACTCTCATTGACTCTGAGAAGAGCCAGTTTTGGAAGACGTTCTTGCTTACAACTCACTCTGATCACCTCCTCAAAGGTCCCCATTTCGGCTTACCTGGTAGATCTTGGAAAGGCATGTATTTTGTCGCAGCTGTGTGTGAAATATTATGTAATTAAATCTTACATTACATCAGTCCAACTGCATAATAAAGAGTCATCTGGTTAATTTTGGTTTTCAAATGTGCTTTATAACCAACTCAAAAAAATATTACATGTGATTCACGCCACAAATTGTTATATAGGCATGTACTAGCATATTTATGGTATTGCACTGCATGCCAAATGATGCAATAAATTCAAATATGGACATGCTAATTTCCCTTGTGTTGACAATGTGAAGTTCTAAGCATTATTTTTTAATCAGAACACAACCAGTTCACTGCAGTCATAAAGTGGACTTCTCCCAAATATGCTTGCTTCCTTCCTTTTTTTCAAAGAAATGAGCTAATTAATTCTTCAAAGTGTCAGTAGATAAAAAAAATGTATTTAAAACCATATATATATTGCAAATTTCACAATTTGGTCACAAAACTGGGGATGCAAGGAAATTCTTGAACAAATATTACTTATGTGACTGTAATTATCTTATAATGTTCCAAGTCAAAATTAATAATTCAGGTAAACAAATTGCCTGGGTATGGAGAGGCAGTGGGATTTGGTATAGTATTTTGTCAGGCTGTCAGAAACAAACAAACAACAAAGAAACAGGGTGATGGTATTAAAGAGGTATTGTATTGTAAAGTGAAAAAAGAAAGTGCCCGTAATTTTGTTACTTTTCCAAATTTTAGATATGATCTAGAAGAGAATAATATTATTAATTGTGCTTATATTCGGGTGTAGGTATTGGGTTACTGCCTTTAATTGCATTATTTAAATTTATTATCATCAAACCCATTGTGGTTGGCTTAATTTTTTTTTCTCTTTTTCTTTTTCCTGTTTTTAACAGGAAAAAAACAAAACAAAACAAAAACCTGGAATTAGGCCAAGCATCTACATTATGATACAGGTCTAACTCTTGAAAAGATTCCCAGAAAAAATATACCTAACAAGTGCAGTGGACAGTGGACCAGGTTCCAAGTTAATTAAATAAAATGTATAGTTTTATCAGCACCAAACTATCAGCTTATTTATTTCTTTAACAAACAGAATTGTTGTCAGCAGTTCTTTGGAAGTGCTGGAAACAATGGCCCTAGGGGTAGTAACCAAGGCATTTTTCAGGAGAGCTTTCCCTACTCATTAGGACTTCAGCCTACTGTCAAGAGGGCACCACTAATGTGAATTATAATATGAATGGTCCCTTGTGGAGTTGTGCAATGCAGTGTAGCAGCTCTTCATGTAATTTTGTCAGTGCTGATCCCCAAATCCATGCAAAATAAACAATCCAAGTGAAAATGCAGAGCTTACTATGCTAATAGAGCCTCCAGGAAATATCTCTAACACACATATTGACGACTCCAAGGCCCTTCCTCTATAGAAATTTTAGGTTGTCCAGTCTTAATGAGCTGCTAACACATATCAGGGGCAGATGGATTGATTTGATTGATTTGAAATAATATCATAAACAATTAGTCCATCTGTTAAATATAAACATATATAGATATCAAAAAAGTTATATGCTTAACAGTTGTGCACCTTACTATATAAGCTGTATGCTACACAAACACTTTCATAATAACAATTACATTAACAACAGCAGCAGTGATTTTTGCCATGCTAGAATAAATAATTTATTTCATTTCTATAAGTTTGAAAGTTTGAAAATGTGGAAGTTTGAAAAGGTTGAACATGCCGTATGCATTATTTTGGTCACAGGGGATGCAATTGTGAAGAAAAAAAGACAAGATCCATCTATCTTTTTAGAAATCTCACATTATGAGGGGGAGAGGAAGGTTAGGGTAAATAAAAACAAAATAAACAAACAAAATAAAAAACAGACTCATAGATACGGAGGACAGACTGCCAGCTGTCAGAGGGGAAGGGAGTGGAAGGGATGGGTGAAAAAGGTGAAGTGATTAAGCAAAAAAGACCAAAAATTCATAGACCAAACAACAGCATGGTGATTACCAGAGGGAAAGGGTGGGGGAGGTAGAAGAGAGTAAAGGGGGGATAAAGGTGATGGAAGGAGACCTGACTTGGGGTGGTGAACACACAATACAATTTATAGATGATGTATTATAGAACCATACACCTGAAACCTATATAATTTTATTAGCCAATATCACCCCAATCATTTCAATAGAAAGTGTACCTTTTTTGTTATCTGTGAAAGAGCTGAAATAATATTAATACAGCAAAGTGGTTAAAAGCACGATCTGTAAAAATAATCAGAAAAAACAGAATTTGAATCTGGATCTTGACAGTTACTTCCTGTGTGACCCTGGTTATGTTAATTAATCCTTCTAAACTCGTTTCCCCAGCATCGGAAATAGGGCCCTAGCCTCATATCCTGAGGATTGAATATGGTTTATTTTCAATGCAGTTGTTTTGTACAGAACCAGACTCTCAAGTGTAATTGTTATTATTATTTTTGCTAAAAATGAAGTATTAATAAATAAAGTCCAAGAGGATTATAGGTCTTAAGTAAGTATCATTTAAATGATTATGAAAAGTATATCAATGTGTAGAAATATTTATGATAAATGTTAGGCAAAAGGCTAAATAATGTGGTACTCACAACCACTAACTGCCCTCATCTCTTCTGTCAATGGATTTCCAACTTCCAACTAAATCTCTTAAAGTAAAGACTGGAGATTTGGGGGAGAAATTTCTTTATAATACAATTAACATCATCATGCATCTTCTTTTGAACATTTTTTAAGTAAAATAATTGCCATCTCCTAAACAACATTTCATAATGTATGGTTGATTACCAAAAATCAGAATGTTGGTTCTGGCTTTCAGTTACGGCTCACAGGCAACGCTAGACAATTAAAACAATAAAATCATGTCATAAAGTTTTTCAATGTAATAAAATTCCACACAGTCAGCCTCATCTAAATCAGAGGTGAATTTCTTACAACCTCCATTAGTATAATTTTAGTGGCCCTTCTACCATACAGTTTTCAGTGAATTTTGCCTTCAGAGTAAATGGACAAAGGTGATTTGGAAATATCTAAGAGCTTGAACAGAAAGCTTTAGTTCACAATCCCATGCCTCACATTAATTTCAAGATCATTTCAGGTAGAGCTCATGAAATATGTAAGATAATTACAGTTGCGGTGTTGGAGTTGATGCCTTTGGAAATACATATAACTTTCACAACTTAAAAGATGTCTTTAACTCAAATAATCTGATTAAAGCAATGCAGTTGCTATATGGTCGCAACTTAAATTATGGTCTTATTTTTTTTAATGAAGCCATGACCCGCTAAGCATTGTCATACAAATTCTGTGGTATTCAACAGCAGTTTTTAATTTTATTTTAAGACATGTGGAGAGGCCTAGCACCTGTAAAAGAAGGTGAAAACTTGAGCCCATAACTTCTTTCCACAGTAGATGAAATGGTAGATGAGGTATCTCCTGGCTCTCTTCTCATTTGGGACGTTCAAAGAATATGGATTAGCGATTAGCCATGGCTGCGCTCAAAGCTAAGACCAATTACAGGCATAAATTCAGGGTGGGCGTGTGGTGTGCGATCCGTATGGATAGGCTTGCAGAAAATGACCTCGACGTGGTGATGGGAGGAGATTGACTTGGGGTGCTGAACACACAGTACAATATACAGATGATGTATAGTAGAATTGTATCCCTGAAATCTGTATAATTTCATCAACCAATGTCACCCCAATAAATTCAATAAGAAAAGAAACTGCTTTCAACTTTATGTGGCTGGAGATAATTCTTGCACCAATGTTTTTTTCAATTATATAGAAACTGTCCTTAGAGATATCGGGGCATCGATGAGGAAGCAGTCAGTCTAAGATAGACTCCAGAAGAGTCTTATTTATTTCAAAGCTCAAAGAAAAAAAAAATCCACTTTCGCAATTTCATAGAATCATAATTTTATTAATAGCTCAGTGATGTCTCTTATTTCCCTGATTGTTCTTGTTTACTCAGCATTTATTGGTATTGGACCATGAACACCTGGGAAATAGATGCTAGATTTTGAATCTCTGCACATCCAATATCTGGCATTCAACAGAGACTAAGGAATGTCTGTAAAATTTAATATGTAATATAATAGAGCATTCTCTAGAGTATTGAGAAATATAGAACATGCTCTCATTCTGCACATTTGATTTTTTTAAATCAATAATCCTATGAGTCAAGATTTTCAAGATGAGAAAACTTACATCTAGAGATATTTCCAAGCTGGAAATCAGAAGGAGAGCCAGCCCTTTGCTATTCTGAAATGTTTCTCATAGAAAATTAAAGCTTAATGAAATTTTAACTTTTGTCAGCATCAACACTTCTTTGGGCAGAAGAAGAAACTAAAAGAGCCACTTTTAACTGTATTACTCAAGAAGGCATAGCTAGTTAGTAACATATACATTCTCCTAATAGGTACAAGCTGCAGCTGTTTGCATTTGATATCAGGCTACAGAAATGTAGCAGGATACAGTGTCATTCGAGTCCCAGGCTGTCTCTCACTACATGTCTGAGAATTGAAGGAAATAGTTCTGTCAACAAGTCTACAGTTCCCTACAGTGTGCACAATATTGTAGATATAATACATATATACATTTTTATTTGTGTTCATTAATACACATGACAATAACGTATGTGGAAACACACATGAATGATCTCCTCACATAATGATTTATTTCCAGTGTCGATTTGTTCTTTTTTATTAACTTTAATTGGAGTGACATTGGTTAATTAGCTCATAGAGGTTTCAAGTGTACATGTCTCTGATGCATGATCTGTATATTGCATTGTGTGCCCACCACCCACAGACACATCGTCTCCGTCACCATACAGTCGGGCCCCCTTTCCCTTTACTACTCCCCCGACCCGTTCGCTCTGGTAACCACCCTGCTGTGGTCTGTGTCTATGAGCTTCAGTTCTGTATCCCACATATGACTGAAATCAGATGGTTCTTAGCTTTTTTGACTGACTTATTTTGCTTAGCATAATATTCCCAAGGTCATCCATGTTGTTGCAAATGGCAGTATTTCATCTTTTCTTATGGCTGAGTAGTATTAAGTTGTGCTCTCTAAATTTTCAAGAACAACTTGAAGGACCCATGTCCCTTTGAGACTGTAGAATTACTTTCACCACAGAAGAATGGGAAATGTCTTGATTTCAGTCTATCTCATACAGGGTTCCTTTACTTGGCTTTGAAATCTCTGACAACAGACCCGATTCTTCCCATTATTATTATATTTTGTTGCTTCTGTTTTTTTTTTTCATTCTTTTAAAATTAATTTTCATAGAGAAATCTGAATCATATTTGAAAAATATAAATGAGAACATGCCATTACCTGGCTTCAAATAATAAGAATCTCGATATCTACTGAATATACAATAATATTTAAACTCCTTATCATGACAGTAAGTTTTTATATAATCTTGAAACCATCAAACTCAAGTTTGAGCCAGGTCCTTCCTTCATATTTAGTTTTTCAAATTTCCTTTCAGTTTTTAAAATAACACTATTTTTGTGTTTGTTTTAGATACTTTGTGCATACTCTTTAATTCATCTGGAAATTTCAGGTTCCTCTTATTTTATAAATCTTTCATTGATTTTTTTATTGCTCTCTTTTCATGTCTTTCAGATTAAACCTATCCTAGTAGCATTCTCTAGTTAATCTCCACCAGGTAGTATTTTATTTTTTAATACCATAGTATTCCTTTCTCACTATCTAATTGCATGGTTATTGGTTGACTTACGCATTGACATTCTTTCCTCACGAAATATTATGTTCTGTGGGGTCAAGGGTGATCTACTCAGCATATATTAGGCCTGAGTAAATATTATTTGATTGAATGAGTAAAAGAATGAAGGAATCATTGTCTTACATTCTCAGTAACTCCACTATTATAAAGATGCCTGAAGACTGGCACAGATGCAAATCAGGACATACACATGTTGCTACAGTGACAGAGGCGTGAAACTGAGGACCCAACTTCTAGTCATCAACTAAATTCTGCTCCATTCTTCAGGGAGTTTTTATTGGCCAGTAAATGCTCGTGATCCACAAAATACAAATGATCTTTTCATATTATACTCCATAGGATTATCTTCTAAGGGGCCATGAATAATTTTGCTCTGAAATTAAGAAAGCTTTTATCATATTTCTATAAAGGACTTATTAATATTCCTTATGAATGGATGCTAGATGTAATGTGCTTATATAGATTTATCTCAATCACTTGATAAAAGAAAGCTATCGCTCCTAAAAGGATGCTGAAGTTGAGTAATCAACTTCTGTGTAAGAGTTACGTATTCCCCATAGGTAACATCCCGTTAGGAAATAAGATGCCTGCCATCCTCGAGGAAGAGTGCTCAGGGCACAGTGGCCTCCAAAGGTTCCCTGAGGGCCCAGGAAGAAGCCCGGACTCTTTCCTTACCCAGCACTGAGAGCATGGCCTAAAGAGGACCGCGGGGCCATTGGCCGAACGCTGGCAGCTCCTTACTGATCCCAAAGCTGAAGGAAGAGAAAACCTGCTATGTGTCTGCACCGTAATGTATAATCCAAAGTAATGACCGGCCCAGTTGGCGAAAGGGTACTAAGCTGAGGAAATCTCCCAAAGAACCTTTTGAAAAAGGATTCGTCTTCCAAGAAAATTAGAATGATAAATGTCTCATGGTACGTTAATAAAGATATGTTTACTTCAGTATAAAAAAATGAGGCTTCCTTTGAAGCATGAATTTGTGAATATCTACCTAGTGAATACATACACTGAAGGCTATTTTACCCACCTATTCATCTCTCTACTCATTCGTTTGTCCATTCATCGACTGACTTAGTTGTGAAACATACTTTTGAGAAGTAATTTTATTTCGGGTACTGGATTAGGTGATAGAAATACCATAGTAAGCAAAAATACTTGGTTTCTACCTCTTTGAAGACTATATCTAGTAATAACCCACATTCTAAGATAGATACATACTTATGCCATTGGTTTGACAACCCTTTCTTCAGGAAACCACCGTTCTCGCCTTCCGTGTGTTCTAACTGAGCTGACAATCCTGGCAATCCATCTAGCTCTGTGAAGAGATGGCCCATGATGGAGGGCCTAGTAAAACATACTCTGCATTTCTTTGCCTTTAATTCTTCATTTAAGTTTTAATTCAAGGCCAAACCAAGCAGAGAAGGAGTCTTCTCAGAAGCTGGATAAATTACGTCTACGGTAATTGGATAAAGGAGCTCTATTTTTACAATGCAATTCCTAAGACCTAAGAGCCTGACTATAGAGCTATGACTTTTTTTTTAATGGTCATATATGAAAAGCTTGTTTTCTGAGTAAAACTGGGCATAACTAAGCAAAAAGAGAAGACAGAGAGAGGACTTGTCTCTTCATGACCCAGTGCCAAACTGTGAGATAAAGGATCCTGCACCTCTCTCTTTGAATCTGTGAGCGACGTTGGCATTCTTCCTATTAAACAAAGGCATCTTGATGAAATCAACCACTTAGACATGTCTTGATGAAAATTATGGATTTCAGGGTAGAGAAAAAAATCACAAACATTCATGCATTTTTAAAAAGTGAATAGGGGACGTTAAAAACAACAACAACAAAATTTTAGATAGGCTTGGGTTTCTCCTTGAGCTAAGACCCAGAAAAACTCTAAAACTCTAAAAGTCTGACTAGACCCAGAAGAGGGAGAAAATCAAAATGAATGCCCCTTACTCTGTGATATTAAGGCATATTTCCTGCTCTTCTCCGTCAACATTACAATTTCCCAGTCCAGATATTGTCACCTCTTGTCATTTCCTGTATCATCATCTTGCTGAGCTCATTGAATGCATAAACATAGATGTTAATCTCTCCTGCACCAGGCTGTTTGGAAGATTGATTGGATTAAATAAGATTAATAAAATAAGACTAATTTTTCTGTGTGGATCCGAAAGCAAATCTGACGATAATCTAAATCTAAACACAGTTCACAAATATTGTGATATTGTAACTATATCAAATTCTACTCATTTCCCATTGAACCATCTCTGATAACATCAGGTCTGTCTTTAAAATCATCCTTTGTGTTTTAAAACATATTGACCACTAAGTTGCTTTTTTCTTTTGGTTTTTTCTCCCTCTTTCACTCCCCTCCCCTTCCTTTCCCTCCTCCCCCCCCCCCCCGTATTGACATTCACACATTAAAAAAACATATAAGACCATTAATCTTAAGAGTACACCAACTAGCATCATTTTTAGGACCAAGCAAGAAAGTATTCATGATTGAGATTAGGGTCAGAACGCTATATAAAGCCTTTCTGATCACTACATCTTCCCTGCACGAAAAGGGAAGAAAAAATACTCTGAACTCAGCGTGTGCTTTATCGATGACTGTTCATAACATCCTCATGAGATGTGAGGGCTGAATGGGGAATAACCCGCCCCAGGTGTGAAGACGGCTATGAGCCAGGGTCTGTGAGACCCTTAATGTTTCTTTCCACACCCCTGGGTTCCCAGACCTTGCATATAACTCTGTGATAGTGCACGTCACAGTCTGCAGTACATACCTTTGTACACATCTCCCAACCCACTAGAAAGTAAACATCTTGAGCTCAGGGCCCATGTCTAACCTTTAGATTGCCAGTACCTGGAATAGAGCTTAGAACATACTAGATTTTAGGAAGATTACTGGGAAATGTCTGGATTGATGGAAGAGAAGAGTGAAGGAACTAAAGAAAGAAAGGTGAGAAGAGAGGAAAAGAAGGAAAGACATGGAACAGCTATGGAAACGCTATATTTTTCTTATTTTTAAAAAAAAATCTTCTTTCCTGTAAAACGTGTGTAAATAATGTGTTGGAGGAGATGCCCTTAAAGAGGAAACTGCTGGATGAATAAATGAGTGAGTGAGTGAGTGAGTGAGTGAATGAATGAATGAATGAATGAATGAATGAATGAATGAATGAATGAAAATAAGGAAGCAAAGGTGAGGACTTGGTGATGCAAACCTCGCCCACGGCCTTCATCTCCACCGCCACCACCACCTACAGCCTTGATCACTTCCCGAGAAACAGCGCTGATTCTCTAAGTGGACCTAAGTTCTGGGCTACAATTTCATTTTCTGAACGCCCTGAAAGATCACCCACATAACATGGATTCTTAGAAAAAAAATTACTCTTGCAAAGAAGTCCCACAGATCATAGCAGTAATAAAATAATTAAGCTTCTCCGGAAACTGATACGAAGTTACCAGCATTTCACAATGTAATGATTTCTCATGGAAGCATAAGTTTTATTTCCCAGTATCTCATTGATGAAAAATATTTAGGTCCCCAGATGTGCTTTAAGTTTCTTCTAAATGATTCAAGAGCAGCAAATTCAACTTTTGGACACTGTGGCAGTCTGTTCAGACTTGATTTTGCAAAAATGGTGGCATGTGGCACCTTGCACGTCTTCCAGCTCTGTCGTGGTTTGTGCTCAAGGACGCAGGCGGAGTGAGGGTCTGAGAATGAAAGCACCGAAGTTGCCTGAAAGTTCAGTTTAAATTCCGTCAACACTGGGCTGAGCCACTTCGTGTTATATTAAAATTGAAGGACTGTCTCGGTCTTAGACAAATGCTCAGCTTTCAAAGCAATCCTGGGAATAGCTGACGTGCACCTTGTAATTATTTTCCCCCCTTAAGTATAGACAATTAACAGCACTTGTAAAATACATGACGTATTTTTTGAATTATTACCAATTAGTGTGTATCATGAACGGTAAGTATGGGTCTAAATGTACACACGGTGAATAATTATTTTGACAAAGTATCAAAGGTCATTTAAAATATGGATAAAAATCACCAGTGTTTTTAATCACACATGTAAAAACCCCAATTTAAAAAATATGTATAACAGCGTTGTCAATTACACCTCAATGAAGTTGAAAAAATTATATCTAGTTTACATTTCTTTAAAAGTTCTAAAGTTTCTCTAGGAAGGGGAAAAGGTAAGATCTGTGTTCATTTTTTTGGAAAATGTCTACATAGGATTAAATTTGAACTTGAAGGGTTCAGTAAGGAAATTACAGTGATGTTTTGCCCACTGCTATTTGTTACTTTCTCTTTTCTTTGGTTTGTTTTTTGTTTGTTGAATTATAGAAATGTAGGTAGAGTGTTCTTTATCTATTACTCCGATGCTTTATGTTTGTTTTATGAAGTAAATTTACATACAGGGAAATGGATAGGTCTTATAAATACTGACACACACACACACACACACACACACACACACCTGTGTAATCACAACCTCAACCAAAATATAAGATATTTCCGCCACCTATCTCAGAAATGGGGAAATTTCTGCCCCCTTTCAGCAAACCTTGCCCTGCTAAAAGCTCCGGTATCCCTGTTCCTATCACTTAGCTTAGTTCCACTGTTCTTGAATGCCATGAAGATGGAATCATGTCGTAGTCACTCTTTTATATTTTGCTCAATGTAGTATTTGGGGGATTGCTTACTGTATCAATTATGCCATTTTCTGAGTAGTTTTCCATTCTAATAATTGACAATTTGTTTATCCATTCCCATAGTGATAGATGTTAGAGCTCGTTCTAGTTTTAGGCTAATAGGAATACAGGTGTTTAAACAATCTTCTTCAAGTTTGTCTGAACATATGCTTTTATTTCTTTTATCCAAATATATGTGGTAGACATAATAATGGCATTTCTAAAATACCGCAGAACCTGTAAGTTAATTCCACTGCACAGGGGATTTCAGGTAGCAGGTGGGATTCATGTTACTAGTCAGCTGGCCCTGAAGCAGGGGGGATGTCCTGGAAATCCAGGTGGGCCGTAGGTGGTAACAAGCGTCCTTAAATGTGGAAGGAGGGAGACAATAGAGTTAGGTCCGAATGGCGTGAGAAGAGGAAAACGAGACTGGCCATTGCTGGCTTTGAAGGCAGAAGGGAGACGAGAGCGAGCCAGGAACTCTGGTGGCCTCTGGAAGTGGCAAAGGCATGTGGATAAATTTTCTCCTGAGCCTCGGGGAGGGAACATGGCCTGTTACCCCGTTGATTTTAGCCCAGTGGGATGCATTTGGGACTTCTGAATGCCAGAACTGTAAGATAATAACTGTCTTTATTTAAGGCACTGAATTTGTGATAATTTGTTGTAGCAGCGACAGGAAAGTGATACAATATCACTGAGTGGGACTGTTAAGTCATGGGGCAGGGATATAATTAACTTCATTACGAGCGACCACGTTTGTTTAACGCTTACCAATTTGCTTTCCCTCCCAGGAGCGATACATAAGAATTCAGGTGCCCACAACCTTGCCAGTATTTAGCGTTGCCCATTTTCATGTTTTGGGCCATTTTGTCGGGGGTGAAGTATTATCACAGTGTAGTTTTAATTTGTTTGATGACTAATGATGTTGGGCACAGTTTCATGTACTTTCATACCCATCTTCATTGTCCATTCCTATATCTTCTTCTGGGAAATGTCTCTTCAAGACCTTTGCCTGTTTTTGATTGTGTTGTTTGCCTTTTTCATGATTTAGTTGTAATAGTACTTATTATATTCTGGGTATAAATCCTTTGTCAAATACAGGTTTTGTGAATACATTTTTCTGATCTGTGTCTCGTCTTTCCATTTTCTTTATGACTCCTATTGAGCAGAAGTTGTAAAATTTGAGTCTAATTTATCTTTTTAGTTTAATATTTAGAGTTCTTTGTGTTACGGTTGTAAAAAATATTTGCCTAACTCAAGGTCACGATACTAATTTTTCTTCTATTTCTTATACTAGAAGCTTCATCATTTTAGCTTTTTGTTTTTGTACATGATATGAGATAGGGGTCAAGTTTTAATATAACCCCCCAAATTGTAATACAATCTTATGGATCTAACATAACTACTCCTAAGTTATGCAATCATACTCATTAATGAAATATATTATTCTACCATTATTTAATTTTGGAAGTCATTCTCTTTAAAAAAATAAATAATACTATATTTATTATTTTACGAATCTAAAAACTAATAACAAAATATGAGTGGTGATGGGGGGGGTGTTACATAGGATTGCTTTCTTTTTCATACTTTTACATATGCTCCAATGTTCTAAAGTTAATGTTTATTATGTGTCAGCCATACATGTTACTGAAATAATTTTGTCAAAATGAAAATAATCACACTTTACATACCATAGAAAAGGAGAGAATGGTTCAGTTGTACCTTTTTGTGTGTCCAGAAGCTTCCAACCAAACAGTAGCCTTCTGAAAGTGTAGGGAAAGATTTATTTAGAAAGTTCCATGACATTTTTTACTGGCACTCTATTATGAGCTCCTTCTCTTCATAAGTAGATTTTGCAGAGGAAGAAGGGTTGTTCTTTCCTTTCCATGATTTAATTGGACTTATCACGTCAAGATCTGTTGCACTGGACGATCTCCATATTTCAAATATATACATAAATCTATATGACCCAGTTTCTATTTAAACACGAACTGTCAGTGTATTAAGCTGGAACAGAAATCTAGGCCTCAAATCTCTCTCTGCCCTATAATTAGACAGTCACTGTCCTCTGTTACATTGGATGATACAAAATTTGTCATTAGTGTTTTATTTGGGTTCATAGTCAAACAGGAAATCTCAAATCTTATACTTCAGGAAGATCCCTATTCTCCAGCATTCTAGGATAAAAATAAATGAACAAACAAAAAACAGAACCAAAAAACTTTCCCTGATGAAAGAGCTGTTGGTCTCAGCTCTACGCAATATTCTAGTTTCAATCACTTTGGGAGTTTCAAGGAAACACATAAATAAATGTACCGTGTGACCCATAAAGCCAGTTCTTCTTCAGTGTTCCAGTTATCCAATATATAAAGGAGCTCGTATTAGTTTGTATCATCTACTCGAGGCTGCCACATTTTCAGTTGAAGACCAATATGTAGAATGCCCATATTATTTCATTTTAACTGCATGCCAGATTTCAGTAAAATCAAATAGGTATAGAAAATGACATTTATTGTCCTACCTGACCCTTAAGTATAGCAGCCCTCCCTTACCTGTGGTTTTACTTTCTGTGCTTTCAGTTGCCCACGGTCAACAGCAGTCTGAAAACGTGACACGGAAAATTTCACCTCGTTTCATCACCTCATAGGCATTGCATCATCTCCCAGCATCACAGAAGAAGAAAGGTGAGTACAATAAGATATTTTGAGCCCCGGCTGGTGGCTTAGTTGGTTGGACCATTGTCCTGTACACCAAAATGTTGTGTGTGCTATTCCCGGGCAGAGCACATGCCCAAGTTGTAGGTTTGATCCCCAGTTGGGGTGCATACAGGAGGCAACAGATAGATATTTCTCTCTCTCCTTTCCTCCCTCTTCTAAAGTCAATTTTAAAAAAGATAATTTGAGAGAGAGAGAACACATTCACATAATTTTATTACAATATGTTGTCATAATTGCTCTATTTTATTTTTAGTTACTGTTGTTAATCTCGTACTGTGCCTAACTTATAAGTGAAACCTTATCATAGGTATGTATATATAGGAAAAACTGTCGTATACAGAGGGTTCAGTACTACCTGTGGTTTCAGGCATCTACGAGGGGTCTTAGAACTTATCCCTAGTGGATGAAAGGGGACTGCTGTAAGTGTTTATTATGATAGAGGGGGAGCCAACACACATGTCACAAGCGTAAGTTACTTTCCTCACACAAAGTAGTAGTACTTTTAGTGTGCAAGTAGCAGCAGAGTGAGAAGAGAGATACTAGTACTGCTAACTAACCTAGTATCCCTTAAACCAAACAGCGCCAGACTCTTTACCTATGTTATTTCATGGCATTTCTCTCTCCAGTCACAGTCAATTTGGATTATTGAAATACCCAACTTATAGACAAGGAAACTGAGATGTTGAGTGACTTGACCAAGAACTCACCTGTAGTAAATGGCAAAACTAGGGTTAGATCCAGGTATTTCTGAATCCAGAGCTTATGCTCTTAGGCAGTTTGCTGTGCAGATTTCTATTGTGAATGTATAAAAACTAGTAGCCCTTGTAGTGAAGGTCATAGACTTTGAAGTGTGTATTTCGGGTGTATGTGTATATATGTGATCTGTGTATGTGACATATGCATGTTTACATGTGCATGTCCAAGTGTGGTATAGGTATTAGGTATAAGGCAGGCTCAACAGAAGACTTTATGTTTGCATTTATGCTAGTTTTTAATTTTTTGAAACAAATGGTATTGGGATAATATGAATATAGCTCTTTCTACATCAAGGTGAACTAAGATCTAATAGATTAATCTATACACAAAGATGATTTTTAGAAAAGCAAACATCACTTTGGTATATAGGTGATCTGTTGAGATACTGATAATAATTTTATTTAAATGTAGACAGATCAGTGGAGCAGGATAGCTTTCCTTTGCCCCTCCAGATTCACTGCCCCCCCTCCCCCGCCAATCTCCTCTGTGCTTGCCCTCTACTTACCCACCCGCACTGAGACCGACAGGTATGCAGTTTACAATGGAACTCCTTTGCCCCTGGCTGCCCCTTGACTTTGGCCAGTTGGGAGCCGTGATAGAAGATTGAAGGAGAGGGGTAGACAGTAAAACAAGAGTATTCCCTCTCCAAAGAATCACCTCTGCCTGGTTGCTTCTGAGCGAAAGGAATGCTTCTTTCAAGGCTGCCCTAAATATAGGAATCTGGAATTCCCTTAACACCTTCTAGTCAGTTATCTCTTTGTACCTCGGGCTGGTTAAAACCTTGGGGCAATGCAGCATCCTTTGCAGTTTAACTTAAACCTTCCTGCATATGTTCCATAGTGTCTTCACCAAGATGTTCTCAAAACCTTGTCATTGTTGGGTTCCACCTGCTTCTTGCTAGGATGCTAGTATACATATATATTGTAAAAACCTCTTGCTTGTTCTTTATAGAAACTTTCTATAGGAAATTAAATATATTGTAAAACACACAGATATTCACATGTATTTTTCTTCTTCAAAAATATAGCTCACCAACTCAAATCTGAAGGCATTGAGGGAGAGGTTTATGTGGGTCTAGCCCTCTCATTGAACAATGGAGACAGAGCCCCCCCTCCCTCCAAGGTCACAGTGTAAGACAATGACCTAGGTAGAACCATAATTGCGACCCCAGGAATTCTCTGGAGGTTGATGCTTTTCCCACTGACTTGCTCCTGTGCATTGCACATATCTGTACAATTCAGAATTCCGTACTTCTAGCCATAAAATTGTGTTGTTGAATACACTGCATTCTTTTTTTTTATATCACATGATTCTTTTTGGTTTCCAAACACAATGATGTAGTGTAAAGTATAAATAAATAGCTTCACTTAAGATGTCATTTTCAAAATTACTGTACTTTTATTCCACTGTGGAAAGAATTTAAGTCAGAGCAACAATGAGTTGCCTATAAAGAATATCCCACTTGACAGGCATAAGCTCTGGAAGTACAAATATATTTCGAATTATTCTTAGACATGCCCTGTTTCTCTTCAGTGACCAAATTGATTGTCCTTGACAAATTAGACTGGTCAGGCACAAAATAGGCTCAGTATCACAGTATCTAAGGATTCTTTTCCCTGCTACTTGCCAAGCGGATCAGGTATAAACCATCTTTCTGACTAAAATAATTAGAGACACACTTATCTATGGGGATTTTTTTCTTTTGCATTACATAAATCATGAAAGACCATGAATACGTTCCCTTTGTTCTCTATGCTGGCATTTGGTGGTGTTTTAAAATAATATTAATCATTTATCTCTTATGTACTGTTTTAAAATTCACCCAGGGCTTCCGTACATACGGCACATTGGTCAGGAATCACCCTTGTTGAAACAACACTGTGTGGGAGCCAGAGGGCCGCGTTCCTCTTTGTTGACGTCACTGGGCACCCGGGTTTTAATGTCGCGACACTCACAGATGCGTCTCTCGTGGTCACCACCTGTGCTCTCTGGGAGAGTCTGTAATTCACAGCGTTACACAGATAAGACTATAAATCGAGGGCACCTCAACTTAAACTTCAGAATGAGAATGAGAGAGAGTTTACTATTCCCTTAATGCTGCATAATTATAACATTCAGCATTTTAATGTTTCACAGTTTATTCTGATATTGAGATTTAATTCCTCCTCTGCTAAAGGGCTAATTTTTGAACAATATGGCCCAAAAAGGCACAGTGTGGTCTCAACACCTTTGTCCAGGTTTTTCTGTCATCTTTTTGTGCCCCATGCCTTTGTTTTCCCAAACCATCTGTCCTTTTATTGGTCATTTTTAAAGCCTCGATTGCTATTAGAAATGTATTCTTATCCTCTGCTGCAATTTATAAATGTCCCCTCTCAATGCATTATTTAATCAATGGATTTCTGTGGATGTGTGCTTCTTCCATTAATTTAGCAAAATGCTTTGTGCTGGCTGTTCATTCAGGAAAAGGCTTCTCTCTCTAATTTGCTTTCTCATGATTGTGGGTTGATTAATAATATTTAGGGCACTGTCACAGAGGAGAGTCGCACCCCAAATGTTGTCCAGGCTGCAGGACGCATTCCTTCGTCAACGACTACAAATCACAGATTCCCGTTGTGTTATTTCTATTTGTGCTTATAATGTTATACAGGTGAAATTAATTCCATATTGTTAATTAGGGAAAATACTGAAAAATAGACTCTGATTGTATCCCTAGGAATGCTTTGCTTTTGGGCTCCCAATAGTCTGCACTTCCCACCCATTTCTTGCTGGTTGTCACATTCCTGGTTTACTTAGGTCTTAAGTCAAGTGTTGTTGACCTAGGAATGCAACACTCTACCCAACCTACAATCATAGATTAGTGGACATCCATCTTTAGAGGGTATCAGAATCACTCGGAGAAGTGGTTAAAAGCATGAGTGTCTGGCCCTCCCCACAAAAAACATTAACTTGTATGATTTTTTAGAAATTATATTCCTTTGATCAGTTTGATCTTAGGACACCTATCTTACCCATTTCTACCTAATAAGAGATAAGAATAAATTAGCTAGGGAGGATTTCTCTTCAGATATAAAAAAATAAATAAACTTTTTCTAGGATAAATTTGTGTTGCCCTTTTGCCGTACCTCCTGCTTCCTGCTACAGAAAACAAATATAATCAGAGGTGCAGCCACCGTCTTTAGCAACCTCATGGGACTATGAGGTGAGAATAAGAAAGATGTAAAGCCATCACTCCGGAGTTGACGGGACAGAGAAAGAGACTGGAGGGGTTAGGCTCCTGGCAGACACCGTTCAACACCTGCTCTAACTCGGGATCCTCTCCTTGCAACTTCTAGTTTTATTAAGACTAATAAGCTGCTACTAATTTAAGTTGAAGTTCATCAGGCGTTCATTTACTTTCTATCTCAGTTTATAGAGGCTGCTAATAATTTAGAGGATCTAGGATTTCAAATTTGGCTTTACCATATTAAAAAAAAAATTGGTATCCTAGTATGTTTCTCTTTTCCCTTCCCTCATGGGCTGCTGGTGTTCTACCAGTGGGTTCTCTATCCCTGCTTCCACTTTGCCTCCTTGCCTTTTTCTCCTTTGAAAGAAATCCAAATGCTGGTTTTGTCATTGAGATCCATACCAAAATGGAAAATGCAGCTTGCAAAATCTAGGCTTTTTTCTTTTAAGAAAAAAAATTATATAACAAAAAACACCCTGCATATTAAAATGTCAGAATGGAGCTGTATGATGAATTAAAAATAAAAGTACGTTTAAAAATGTCTAAATCACTGCAGGACAGCTATTGAGGTGCTATTGTGTACTCTGGGGAAACGTACTCCAGCTGTTCTAGAAAGCATTACTAGCAGCCTAACCTGGCAGAGAACCTTGGTCCTGAGAATGTTTTACTCCAGACCGTTGCCTGACCTATGGGTGGAAATTCCTACAGACATTAGCCTCAGCCTGAACGCACAAAAGAGCAAAGTTGGGCCTGGCTCCACCTGACTCGCTGGCTCGGCGTAATGCAGTAAGTGGTGTGCAGATAACACTTCATTGTGTGATCTTGGAAATCTTTTCCTGTCACACAATTTATAAACACAAAGAATCATAATACCTTTATTGATTCTTTTAACAATTAATTTTTGTGGTCAATTTAGAATCAGAGAAACAAAACCCATTTTTTTGGTACTTAGAGTAATTTCATATCCATTATCTCATCTGAATCTTGAAACAAATCTGTGCACAAAAAATTAAAGAAAATGTCATCAGTACTTTTCAATGGGGTAAAATAGCTCATTTTCGAAATAAGTCAGCATGAATAAGAAAAGTTCACAAGGTGTGTACCCAGAACAAAGATACCCAGAGTCATTTTATTTTGCTATTTTTTGCCATTTTGGGGGGAGAGAATGCCACTTTTACTTTGATATATTGCATACCATGGCCTGGAAATAAGTATTCTATCATCCTGGAAGGCTTTTTTTTTTTTTTTCTTTCTAGGAACATAATTGCAGAAAGACTAAATGATCTTTCTCCATCCTTTGGAGCTTCTAGGGTGTATAATGTTCATTGGGTAAATCTCAAATGTCAAGTGGATTAACATCCCAGAAAACACTTGCACAGCTAAACCTCAAGCTCCCATCTTTTCATTACCTAAGATCAACTTATTTCACAGGAATTCACTAATCAGTATAATGATGAATATCATGTCATTTATGAAAAAATTATGACGGTGGAGTAACTTGCAGAGACATGGACGGAGTGGTATAGAGGCCTCGGTGAAGATGGGCTTCTTGCTCTCTAAACAAGACCTTGGTGTCTCGAGTCCCTGATGGCCCAAACTTCACTCTGACCCCAGGGTATCGGACGTAAGAGTCTCTCGGAGTGTGAGTTTTCCTTGGTGGTGGCTGAATGCTCCATACCCCCGTGAAGAGCATTAGTGCTGGGAAGCCCCTGCTCTCTGCTTCCACAGCTCCCCCTCCTTCCGCCGTGACAGCTCTTGTCGCGTGGTATTGACACTGTCTGTGTATGTCCCTGCAGTTCCTGAAGTTATGGGGGGCACGGACAATGGGCATCTTTCAAATTTCCCGTCATTGGGAACTAACACAATTAGGCAAATGAAATAGATGCTCAAAATTAAGTGTGAATGAATGAATGGATGGATGAGCAAATTAATTGAAACCTTGAGATGTTTAAATTTTTATAGACTTGGTGCCAGAGGAAACGTTTTAGGTCACACAAGGGAAGACTATCTCCAAAGAAGACATAGCATTTCTCTCATTCCCTTTAATCCATAAACCACACCACTGAAACAAGGCAGCAAATTGAACTATGATGGGACCGTTTTTACTGTGATTTTTGTTTTGTTTTTCTTTATAGCAAACCAAACCCCTCCTCCTCCTTTTAAGTTTACTCTCCCGAGGAGCAGGTCAAATCACGCCCAAGGTTTTTTTCTCGCTGGGAATGCCAGCATGGAGACTACTTCCAGCTACTGGACACCTCAAGTTGCTTCGACTTTCCCTCCTCTGCTATTGTTCCAATACCAGTTGTTAATCATTCAGAGAAATCTTATTGGTCACCTATAAAATAGCTAGTCCTCACGCCAGGCAGTCATCCTGCTTATCCTCTGTTCTTGTTCTAACTAAAACGGGAAGCTAAGACTATTAAAATGTATTACATCATTTATTGTCTTGAGATAAGTGGCAAAGGGAAACTCTACTTAAGCATAAAATATTGCATTTTCAGTGAGAAAACTGTTTACAGCATTATACTCCCAAATTAGATATTTCTTGAATGTCAAGCTTTTCGTATGCCCGTGGAGAAGTTGTTTATTTCTATGGGTGAGAATAATTTTCGATTATTATCTGAACCAGTGCGCACACGTACAGTATTTCCAGTGATTTAAATATGAGAAGGCTATTTTAGAGAATCACCAGATATATTCAGACAGCTTACCTGGAAGCACAGTTTTATTTTCATCTAAATCCAGCCCTTTCGATACACTTGTTTTACCTCGATTTCATTCCGAGGAATGAAGGCTCAGCTCTCCTTTCAGGGGACTTTAAAGGAAGCGTTTCAGCGCAGACCCTGTAAGAACCGTCTGGGCCGCATGCACAGCCCTGCGCTGGCGGGAAGCCCTTGTCTCCTTTCCCGGGTGGCAGAGGCTGTGCAGTGGGGGGAGGACGGTAGGAATCAGGGCTTCCAGGCTTGTTCTCCCATTTCCCTGTCCCAGGGGCGGGTTCGCAGCCTTGCAGACTCACAAACTCGATTTCGCTGGTTTACAGTGGGAGAGGCCGCAGCCCGGGTGAGCTGACCCCTGCCTAAACCCCAGGAGGCTGCTCGGGAAGCCACAGCTCCCAGACGTTCATTTATATTTTTAACTTTCTAATGGGAGAGACACTAATGCCTGCTCATCGGAACCATCTGCCCTCAGGAGATAAAAAAATTATAGGAGCCTGTCATTATTTTATTCCTCCAACAAGAAGAACGTGGCTATTTAACTTGAAGTCGTAGCGGATGCATATTGACTCTCACGGGGATTCTAAATGCAGTGGCGCTGTGTCCTCAGGCTCAACACAAATCTCCCCATCAAATGCTTTCTTATCCAGCTCAGATATATGGAACTCGTGGGAAATGTCAGTCCCTGTCCCACACAGCGCCTCGTCTCATCCAATGGCACTGTCCCATGACTCCTCAAAATTATCTCAGCCCAATTGCTTAGACAAACAGAACCATGAGAATGCTGAGAACGATATATTTAGCCCGGTATCCCGTGAGGACCAGAAATGATTTTGCAGCCATAGGTCTTATCTGCCTGACTGAAATCATAGGTAATTGTTTGAGCTTTGGTCACAAATGTCCCCTCCGTTATTAAAATGCCTTCCTAGAGCATTCCTGTGACTAGCAGGTACCTGTGACTAGCGGATATTACACAAATGCTTTGATTTGCAAGTGTGTAGTACATAATAGGGATCTATTTATTTATGTAATCAAATTACAGTGACTTTGTTTTCCTAACAACACACATTGGCATAAAGCCCAGTCTTTTCTTGGGGGCCTCCTCACCAAATGTTTCCACGAATCCCAAGAAGTCTGTGGATGAAAAATTGTTTCTTTTAGCTTCAGGAAAAATATACAGCCGTGCGCTTCCAGCCAGGGCAGTGCCATTGTTTAAAGATTTGCCCTCACCCTGGAGGAAACCAAACCTGGAAAAGTCCATACTTTTTAAATTGTCAAACAATGAGCAACAAGTAGGACATAACTGTGAAATCTGAGAGGAAGCAGATGAAATGAGTTCAGCATTTTTTACTGGCCTTACGGGCATGGGCTAGAAATAGATCAAGGTGAAAGAGCTTTAGGCAGAGAACCAGGGAGCCGAGAAGACCGAGACCAACATCCTGAGCTGCCCAAGTACAAAGAACATTGCGTCATCGAAAAGGGAGCTGAGAAGGGGTAGAATTCTGCATGAGAGCTGGTCGGGGGTCCTCGGCCGGGGCTCGGGCTGTTTTCGTTGCATAGGTTGAATCGCTGGGACGCCTGCCAAAGGGATATTAATGAAAAGCTGAGAACTGAACAGTGGCGTCAGAGTTCAGGCCGACATCGGCACGTGGCCAGTCCGGGTGAAAAGGCCTCATCGGACACCTTCGGCGCTCTGTTGACCTAAGGCGCTCAAGGCCGAGGCTTCAGAGTAAGGGCCACACGTTAGCTAGACACGGACGGCTGCGCTGTTTCAGAGACGAGCGAGAACATGAGGCTCACCAAGATTAAGGTAAGGCCCACATGCATCCTTTCATGTCTGCACCATGACAGCTCCAAATATACCGACTCGTGAAAAAACACATCAGCATGCGTTAGAATATTTGATCATATTAATATACCTCAGTATAGGTAATAGTGTGTTTGGGAGTTTGGAAGAAAAACAAAGAAGGTTATTTATTTGAATGCACTGGGATCCAAGAATAATTAAACAAGAAGAAACAGAAGCAAAGGCCATAAGAAGCCTTTGCATAGTTTGCCCTTCAAAACTGAAAAAAAAAAAAATAGATATACATTTAAAATATGCCCTGATCTTTCTTCGTTGCAAATGGTTTTTGGAGAGTCGACATGTTACAGTAATTTTACTTTCCTTTGAGTAATTTTTATGGTTAAGAAAATAACTCCTTACATTCTTAGAAAAGTCCAAAAATATCTCCGTGGATGCAAACTCAGTGAGTTGTGATTTTTAGGCAAAAGGAAGGGGAAAGTGACGGCCGCTTTTACCTGCTGCGCAGAGATGTAGCTGAGCAGTGTTAAATCAAAGGGGGAAGCGAGCGCCTGATGCTGAGCCCCGCCAGGTTGAGTAGGAACGAGAGCCATCTGCCTGAGATGGCAGAAACGTGTGACCTCGGGAGGAGATGGTGAGGGATCCTTTAAAGATGAGAAATGAAAGTGTCGCCCAAATTTTCGAGAAAATACTGCTTCCCAGGAGCAGATTAATGAAGCAGAAGCAGAGCTCCAACTGTCAGCAGCTGAATTATTAACAGAGGAAAAGCAGAATCTGTGGACAGGTGCGGGCTTGTCCAGAAATGGGAAAAATCTTCAACCAAAACTCCAAGTGCTTCATTTGACTTCTATCTGAACATTTTAATGGTTTATTTGTCTTAGATTTTAGCATTTTTAAGAGTTTATTTTTTTCATACAGTTATACCCACTCTCTTCCAAAGAGGGATAGTCACACATCTGTGTCAAGAATTGCAGGTGGGAAAATGGGAAAAGAAAGACTGATATTACATGCAGTCATCATATATGTGTTTCCAGTCAGACATCTCACATGCAAGCATGCCTTTGGAAAAACACACACACAAAAACAACAATACTTCTCTAAAAGGTGAAACAGAATAGTGAATTAAAACTTATATTTTGAGTCAAGAGAACTAGGTTTAAATCCTATCTCTGCAAAAGTATTTTGGCCCAGCCGGCGTGGCTCAGTGGTTGAGCATTGACCTATGAACCAGGATGTCATGGTTCAATTCCCAGTCAGGGTACATGCCTGGGTTGTGGGCTCGATCCCCAGTAGGGGGCTTCCAGGAGGCAGTCGATCAATGACTCTCATCATTGATGTTTCTCTCTTTCTCTCCCTCTCCCTTCCTCTCTCTGAAATAAATACATACATATTTTAAATATATATATTTTGTGCATGACCATGAGCAAGTCTATCTAAATTTTCAGCTGAGATGTTCCATTTGGAAATACCTCTTGATTAGGTTATAGTGTGAAGATTAAAATAAATGAACTATATAGAGTACAGCTGTTCCTTTTCCTTTCGCTATAACCTCTGCTTTTCTGGAGTCTCCCTGCTCTGGGTTTTGCCTTCCAGACTCATTCTAGAGCAGTAGCTTGACTTTTCTGTATCATTTTCCTTAGCTACAGAAGAAATCATTTGAGATCCCCAGTTAGGGAAAAAATCAAGTTTGCATATGACAGTTTGCAGCCCTGAATATAAAAATGAACAATTGATCCAACTATAGGCAGAAAATCAGCGCTGCTCACAGAAGGCATCATTTATATTTCTTCAATAATGATAAACATGTAGAATCTACAATGTCATTAGTCATCTGGATGCAGGAATTTAGAAATTGAGCCAAAAATCGATAGCGGCCCGTTGCCCTAATTCAAGGATCTAAAACAAATTTAACATATAAACACATTGATTTCTACAGTTGAGCAATTCATAAACTTTTCAATGAGTCTTTTCTGTCTCTCACATACATTGTTGTGTATGTATGTATGTTAAATATTTTATAAGGTGTTACTGTAGTAACAGTCTAATCGACTATGCTTTAATCTCCTTATTTGTTATTTATAACAATACACTTATGCATATAACAGGACATGCATATATGCATATGTGTGCATAATTTATGCTATTTTGCTCATAAATTAAAGAAGAGATTCATAATTACTATCGTGGATGCTGTGATGCACTGCACAGCACCCCTCTAGGAATAAAAGGCTTCTTCTTTCACCTGATGGGAGTGCTGCCAAGATGACCTTTGGCCCTCAGTTGTCAGTCTTCCTGGTGGGTTGTCTCAGCTGAAAAAACCAAGACTATCCAGAGACATGTCCTTTCCCTGCGGCACCCTCCATGCTGCAACTGTTCACCGAAAGGATACGAAGGCTGAACCCCCAAAACTGAACAGACATCCAGACTCCCTCAGAGAGACACCTTCCTTTCTCAGATGTTAATCCTGAGAATACTCCCTTCTGAAAATCCTGCATCGTTATTTCATTTCAGAATCTGCTTCCCAAGGAGAAATACCCGAAACAAATGCGCAGAGGAAGGCTTGCTTGAACTGAGCAGAGGGAGCATTTAATGACAGACACAAAAACTATATGTAATCATTGCAATTTGGGGAAGGGAATGGGAGAGGGAAGGGCGGTGATGAAACATAGTGAAGGCGTCTTCCCTGATGGAAGGATGGTGTCAACCGTGCTTAGAGCACAGCATTCAGTTGTGCCACCGCTAGAGACCACTCACTCATGCTGAAATTTTGACTCTGCTTCTGCTTAGCTGGTGTGTCTGTGGGCCAGACACTTAAATGCATTAATATTTCAGGGGGATCAAATGAGAGAGTGTGTGCCTGGCACATAGACTGTGGCCCGTACACAGCAAGCACTAAATAAACAGATTGTAAAAGTTGTCATGGTTAGCTAAATTACCACGGGAGCCAAGGTTCAGCGAGGCACTTTTCATATAACTTATTTTTCCATTTTGCTGTATCTTATAGAGTTATATTCCTATTTACAAAGCAAAGAATACACAGAGCGATTATTTTTTCACAGAGCAGCAACCCCATCCGAAAGGATTTATCGTAGGCTTTTTGTAAGGATGGGATGCTTTCGCTTGCCAACCCAGATGCCCGCTTGACTTCTCGACCCTGTTCTGTCCCAGGAACCCCCCTTGCTCTCTTCCTGCCAGACAGGTTTGGCCAGTGAGAGATACACCAAAACTGAGGTCAGAGGGTGGGAGGAGACCCAACTCAGGGTGTTCATTTCCCACAGATCCCTCCATACCAGCTCATTGTGGGCCCCTGCGTCCCTTAACACGGGCTCATACCAGGTCCACCGCACTCCCTTCCGATGTCCCAGTGACCTTGACCTCCTCAGTCCTGACATTCATCATAGCTTTCCGCTCCTGTTAGATCCAGGGCGTTTCATCCTTCCTTGGCTGCTTCCTTGTACTCGGAGCACGCCTTGCTGAAGAGTGACTTTATTAAGCTGTTGCCAGGTACCCAGCGAGGGTGCTCCATCTCCCCCCCACCCGCTGCAACCTTGACCAGCCTAACTGAGTTTGCCTGGCTGGGGAGTAAAATGTGTTTTTATTTCAGAAATTATATTTTCATCCCTATTTTTTTTTTTTTCTGAATCAGCTATCTTCATCCTGTGGAATATTAAAGCAAATGATCTGATCTGCCTTCAGTGTGAAATCTCTATAACTTTATAAAGTTAACTTGAGTACTCAGTTCTATTTGTGTCTTATGGGAACAAATAGATTGATAAAAGTCATTTTAAAATTGAGAGACCTCAGCCATTAGGCTCACTTATAGTGAGAAATGCTTTAGTTTTTAGTTGTCGTTGGTTTTTTGTTTGTTTGTTTGTTTTCAAACTGTATACCTCTAAGAGACAAAAATAGATTTTCTCGTTTTGGCTAACTTAAAGAAATAAATGCTAAACAAATGTTTTAAGCAGCACAAACAGAAAATAAATAAAAATATCCTTATTCACAGGTATTTTCATGACTAGCTCAATACTGAAAATTGCCTACAAACCCAAAAACATTTAAAATAATAATATAAAGTATGATAAATCCAACTACGAAAATATCATGTAGACACTAAAAGTAATTCTGTGAAAAGGAGGAGGAGTGTTTCAGTGAAAGATCAGATCTTCGTCTTAGATGAGACTATATCAGAATATTCATTTTCAAGTGTGAAAATTTATAAAAGAAAACACATAACCATTGATGTGATTGAATCCCAGGTGTAGAGTATTGGTGGTATTATCTGCTACTTCAAATTTTTTGAACTCCTAAATTGACAATAATAAACAGAGAATTCATTGTCAGAAAAAGTATACGTGGCTTTCTCATTTCTGAAGTGAAAAAAAAAAGATTATTTTTTCTCACAGCTATTTAAAAATGTGTTCAAGGGGATGAATTTGTTTTAGGAATACATCTAAACTATCCTGGCCCTGAAATGTAAGGAATGAAATGAACAGTCCCAAAAGTACTATGTAATTTTTTTTGTGACAAAGACCTTTTTAGTCATAGAAATATGGATAAAAAGACTATAACAGGTATCACCCTAATTCCCTCTAAATTATATTTAATTAATGCACTGATCTTAGTATTAGCTCTTAGAACTGAACCATTTTTATAAGAAACCACATCAGTTTAATATAAATTTTCAAAGACATAGAAGTACTAATAGAACAATGCAGGAGATTTCAGAACAAGATCAACGTAACTCCCTGGGATTTAACTCATAGTCTTTTTGTCCCTTTGACATATTTCTATTTCAGTATTGCCAGAAAGATCATAGGAACTTGGATTGATGTTGATGTTAGGCTAGGAGTAAAACAATACTTTAAAATATATATATTTTTTTCATCCTCTTAAAAAAAAATTATTGAATTTATTGGGATGACATTGGTTGATAAAATTACATAGGTTTCAGCTGTACAATTGTATAACACATCATTGTATTGAGTATTTACCACCCCAAGTCAAATCTCCTTCCATAGCCATTCTTTTGGGGGGGCAGATATTAGTTTGCATAAGACCCTAAAATGTATCCCAAAACTAGTTACATCAGCAAACAATAAATATAACCCAGAAGAACTGCTATCTGATAACTGCATCAGGGAGGGTATATCACAATGTGGACATTTTGATAGTTTTGGTCTCCCTGATGGAGCTTTTTCCCCTTGGCCTTATTTTAGAAAGGCCTGGTGTGCTATGTGGGACTGGCTCTCATTACACATGGCCATCAGATGTATTCTTCGTCAGCAGGTGCACAAAACACTCCTTCGAGTGGATGTGGTAAAGTTCACCTGTTATGCTTTCCTTTGGTTAATGTGGGTGACATCTGCTCTCCATAATTACAAATAACATCACAATAAATAGTGACCCATGTTGACATTTTTATAATGTAAACCTAAATCAAGCCATTTATAAACATGCCATTAATTACAGAAAAATTATGAGTATTTTCAAGTCAATAGAGTTACATTGGTTGGGCCCAGCTTTCTTTCTAATTTCACCTTTCTTAAATTCTGTACTCAAAATATTTCCAACCTCTTGAAATTGTTAACCCCTCTCCTGAAATATCTAGAAATCTCTCTAGTTGCCCTTAGCTCTATTTCCAACCACTAAAAATTCTTCTCATTCTCAAAAAACTCAAATGTTACCTCTCGTATGAAGCCTTTCTTGAGTACCCCACTTAGGGTTAAACTCTTTTCCTTCATTTCTCCCATAGAATTTTACATGCTTATATGCTAGCATTTGCCATATTGCATTGTTGTGATATGTGTGATTAACGGGTTCATATTTGGCTTAGTCTCTGCATGTTTGGCTGGGAGTGACCTTGACTTTGGTGTTCCTCATCTTACAGTAATGCTTCCTTGGAAACTCTGTAGTGAAGATAAATGTAGAATGCTGTTGTGCAACATTTGCTTTTTGGGAACACACCTGGTTTTGTGGAGCTGGGTAGTCAGGCAAGTCTTAGACCTATGTGATTCAAATGGTATAAAAGACTGGTGGAAAAGTGAGGGGACCACTGCTTTGTATATAAAGTGACCCACAGACACCTTGGGTCTTGTTCATGTAAGCCACGTGTGTTCCCTCCATGTGGGAGGAGGCAGAAGCAGCTCTGTACTCAGCCCAGAAGCTGGCAGGCCTCTCAGTGGAATGAAAACACTGTAACTGTTGTATCAATCATCCTGTATGATTTTATAAAGCTAAGTAAACGTAGCATTCGATGAAAGCCTAGTTTTGTTCTGTGAGTCTGATTACCAACTACAGCCCAAACCACAGTTTTGATGCTACAATTATGTACATACATTATATATATATATATATATATATATAATCTTTTGCTTACATTTGTGTTTTTAAGTAAACTATGTGCTATGCTTCTCCTTACAGATACTTTTCTTTTAATATCTAGTTCCTGGAAGATTTCTCATATAATTGGGTTGTAATATAGTTTCTTTTTAAAGACTGTTTAGAAGAAAATAAGAACAACAGAAAGTGTGTTAGAAAGAGCCTATCCTGGTATCTTTGTGTCTTGTGGTTTGGTTTGGTTTTTCCAATACCATTGAGGTCTCTTTAATAAACTATCCACAACCTCTGCATCTACCTTGATTCAAACTGACACTGTAGGAAACATAATTATCCAGAATGACATTCTCCAAGTAAGCCGTAATGACTTCCTATCTTATTAACTTTGTTGCTCGCATTATCTTGGACAATCAAGAATCCTCCAGAATGCCAAAGGTCAACCTTGTCTCTTGCCTTAATGATCTGTACACTGAAATATCTCGATAGATTTAGACACAGTCCATTGTGAGATTTGAGGACACACTTAGACAACAGAATTCAAAGACCTGTGTTGGTTCTGTCCTTTGCATTCACATAGGGCTCAGTATGAGAAAATATATACTATATAATATATAGAAGTGCTTCTTTAAGTTTAGCTAAGTGATTCATACCTTGAAAGATTAGTAGGTTAATTTAGCCATGAATATCACTGTCCCTTTCATTGGAAGAGCTGGAACAATCCTTAATAAATACTAAGTTATTGACCATGATGTGGATTTCATTTTATAGAGTTGACGCTGAGAAATGGAAGAAATCTTAAGGGTTAAACCAAAGAATAAAGATAAATTACATACTAGAAAACTTACAAATGAACACCAGTCACATAGAACATTGAGTTTGGGATAAGCAAGACACTACTTATAAAGTCAAAATTTAGGCAGGTTAGGAGTAAGTTTGGGTAGGGAATGTTTCCTAATTTGGCTGGAAAAATACTTATAAATGGGCGTATGTAGCTATTGTAAGTGACCAACAACATACTGGAATCTGGAGATGAGACTTAGTCATTAACTCACTTTATAATAGTGCAGATTGATGGCTCTGACAACAAAACTTCATTTGACTTAATTTTTTCTTTGGGATTTTATTCACTGCGGAGCCATGGTCAGTCTCCACTGTTCAGCAGAGATTGGTCACAACACCAGATGCTAGGGCTTTGCTGGCCTAGGCTTTTGAAAATCTCAAAGAATACCGGAGAGAAGGCAGTTGATGATTTTCTTTAATGAGTGCTAGGGCATATTTAACTGGGAGTGAACAACTCGGTTCCAGAAAAGAGCAGAATCAGTCCCAGAGGATTATGGTCCTACATTTCATTAAAAAACAAACAAAAAAACTAATATATATATATTTTTAAACTCTCATGTGCCCTAGCTGGTTGTGCTCAGTTGTGAGAGCATCGGCCTATGGATTGAAGGGTCTTGGGTTCTATTCCAGCCAAAGGCACTTACTTTGGTTGCAGCCTCGATCACCGGCCCTGGTTAGGCTGAGTTCAGGAGGCAACCGATCAATGTGTCTCTCTCACATTGATGTTTCTCTCTCTCTCTCTCCCTTCCACTCTCTTTGAAAAGCAATGGAAAAAATATCCTCAGGTGAGGATTGAAAAACTAAACACAGAAGACATTATGTAGCCATTATAAAAATAAGATGTGCTGTGCATACACTCTGTTCTCAAGGAGCACACCAGGGAAGAAAGGAGAAAGCCAGGGGAGAAAGGAGCATGAAAAGATCCGTGAGATGAAAGCACGTGACAAGAGAAGGGGGTGGTAACATAAAATATTGAGAACCTTTTATCTTGCATGCATTCTGCAGGGCACTTTATATACTGAATAGAATTCAGGGGGGAAATCTCTACTTTCCATATTAGAAAAGGGAGATTCAGTTAACTTAATGAATTGGTCAGGGGTCTCATAACAACTAAGTAGCAGAATAATAATCTCTTATCCCATTTCAGTCTTTCTAAAAAAAAATCAATGACTTTACCTTGACAATGCAACAGATTGAAAAAAGTCTGCACATATAATTATAATGCAAAAGAAACAAAAGGCGGTCCCAAATGCAGGCACAAATACTTAAGCAGTTTTGGAAACAGCACCGTGACTGCAAGGGTAGGCATTTAGTAAAACATACCTCCTGTTTTGTGGGAGAAGGTTAGTTAAGGGCTCATTCAAGAAGACAGTGAATATGGGCGTATTGGACTTTGTAATTATTATTTTCATATTGACATATAGCAGAGCAGCAACTGCATACAAATACTACGTGGTCGTAAAAAAGAAGGAAACCTTACCTTTTGGGACAGCATGGACGGACGTGGAGATTACTGTGCTAAGTGAAATAAGCCAGGCAGAGAAAGGCAAACACCATATGACCTCACTTATATGTGGAATCTAATGAATAAAATAAACTGACGGACAAAATAGAAGCAGAGGCCTGGATACGTGGGCATGAACGGGGTGATGGCCATCATGGCCAAATGCCATTATATTCAGGAAAATAATAAAAATACCTTAACTGGTGAGTGAGTGAGTGAGTGAGTGAGTGAGTGAGTGAGTGGAGGAAGTTAATGCTACAACTAGGATGAAATATGAGTTTCTTCTTTTTTAGCCCCACTGTTTCTTGCCAGCACATGATAATACCTCTAAAGGAATGATGAACATATGAGTGAACTACTAGCATCCTCGAGCACAAACATATTGAGAAATAATGTATATTAAAATCATGCTAAAATATGAAAAACAGATATTCTGAATCTCTTTGGAAATAAGAAGGTTACCAAAATATACTGTCAGGGAGAATTCAGCTTTGATGAAAGGGATCCGAATGAACTAATCACGGATATTAAATCACTATTGATTCTATGGCATCAGGTTGATGAGAATGGAGATAAATTTGTCAAGCAAAAGAGAAACGTCAGTCACCAGCTTATGATCATCCACCAGAGCATTTGACATGAAGGTCTTCTCATTTTAAGCTAGTGTGGGAAATGAAAGGGAAATTTAGGCTTACCCGGGAAGAGGCGCTGCCAGGTTTCAGAGGCCAAGGAAACCGGCCCCAGATGGCATCCTGTGGACTTCTGCCATCTCCTTGGCTGGGCTGAATCCCTGCCATTTGCCTGCATCTGTCAGTGCAAAAGGCAAAATCTTTCCCCTTCCACCCTCTTACTTTCACCTCCACCACCCACCCACTCTTTTCAAAACGCATCTTATTTTATTGTCTTATTATTTACTGGAGACAAGCTCTGGAACCCTCTCCCCACCAAAAGCAGCCCACTCCCTTCTGTACGGGCACTTATTTTTCTGCCCAGAGCAGGTGTTATTGTTTTAAAATACCAAATAAGACTTCTTGAGCTACTATAAAAAGCATAGCTTTTGAAGCCTTATGTAATTTTCAGAGCAAATGGCATTAAGAAATTAGCTCTCACACCTGCCTACTCTTCAGATCTGCATACGGGCTCGTTGCTGTACAAATGCAGCACGGCACTTGGCTCTGCTCATGCAAAAAACAAGAGGCCTTGTCCATCTGTAAAGCACCTTCCAAAAGAGTCGCAGGCACGGCCTTTGCCTCAGCCCATGAAGGAATAAGGGTTTCAACATTTTCATACTAAAAGAAGTTTTCTACAGCGCACCATATTAAACGCGGATGGGAGAAGGCTGTGCACGTATTTTTGCCTCTGCAAGATTGAAGTGTCTGTTTGGATACACTGCATTCTGAACACTAGGCATTGACTTGCGGGAGAATTTCCTTAATAACATTAAGGTAGCAAGCCTAGCCTCGAGTCAATAATGCAAACAAATGGTCTTATATTCTAGCACCATCGGCGATGATATGGTCCAACAAATTGCCAAGAATCTAGAGCTTTCACAGTATAAAATATTTTAAAAGAATGATAAGGGGAAATGGCAGAGGGGAATAGAAGCTGAGTGAGATGATGCTCTGAGTGCATTTATTTCTTTACATCTTGCTTCCAATGTAAATCTTTCCACACATATCACATCGAGTTGAAGTGAACTCTCTCAGAGTTATTCTTTCCACTAAGTCTGTTGTTTGTACTTTCTTAAAATTTCCTATCCCAGCCGGGCCGGGCGTGGCTCAGCGGTTGAGCATCGACCTAGGATCCAGGCGATTGGGATTTGATTCCCGGTCGCACATGCCCGGGTTGCGGGCTCGATCAATGACTATCTCATGATTGATGTTTCTATCTCTCTCTCCCTCTCCTTTCCTTTCTCTGAAATCAATAAAGATATACTTTAAAAAAAAATTTGCTATCCCATAACTTGCTCTGTCTCTATGGTCTTATTTTTTACCATCATAATTACTTACCCAAATTAATACAACAGTCACTGCTATCCTTAATGATTGATATCGCAGCATTCCATTTCAGTGGCAACAAATTTGTCTTCCATATTTCGATTTGTATAGTTTTGTTGGAAAATCGGTATGAGGTTATAATTATCTTGGTAAAACTATATCATTCCCTCCCATTTAGCCATAATAAAATGTCAAACTCCATATTTGGGTCTTTGACTTCATTTTTGACCCGTTTTTCTCTCGGCCCTTCACCTGCCTCTTTAAAATCACCACTTCCATTTGGGCTGAATAATTGTTAACGTTGGGTGGGGAACCTGCACTGTGTACTGTGGGGTGTGAGCAGCATTTATCTGTCCTGCACTCCAGTGATTTCAACCAGTGTCCCCGCAGGAACTTTTGAAACATGCAATATGATACCTAACTATTTAGCCAGAGGCACTGATCTCTTTTCTCTTAGGTTATCAAATAAAAAGATGACAACACTACAATAGCTGGACGGTGTGATAAATTAAAATTATATTTATTTTTGTCAGATCTGCAAAATATATTTTTGGTGTGCCACAGAATTTTAGTAATTAGTCTGTGAGATGAAAAAGGTTGAAAATTGCTGCCTACTTGATAGATTTCCATAGTGTTGCCCCACAAGTCATAATTAAAATTTGCTTTAAGCATTGCCAAGTGTCCAGTGGGTACACAATTTTCTATCATTGAGAGCCACTGATCTTAACCCTGGTTATGGAACTCATGTGCATCTTCAAACATACAAAATAATATACACATAAATTTTTGTGTCCACTTAACATATTTCTGCATCTTCATTTAACTCAAGTGTCACTGCTCTTGTGAGCTTTTCTATGACCCTAACAGTGAATATGTATGCCACCTTAGACATAGCCCTGTTTTATCACACATTGCTCTGTAGTGAATCAACTTTTATTTCTGTCTTCCCCATAAATCACTGAATTTATAAAATATAGAACTTGTTTTATACACAGGGTTTTTTTAAATGTTTTAATACTTTTTTTATTGATTTCAGAGAGAGGGGGAGAGAGAGAAACATCAATGATGAGAGTCATTGATCGGCTGCCTCCTGCACCCTCCCTACTGGGGATCGAGCCCGCAACCCAGGCAAGTGCCCTGACCCAGAATCACACAGTGACCTCCTGGTTCATAGGTTGATGCTCAACCACTGAGCCACACTGGCTGAGCATACACAGTTTTTGTTTGTTGTTTGTTTTTTACCTGTCCTATTTCCTAGTAAAGTGATTGTCGCATGGGAGGAGCTTATTTCGTATGTTTCAGAGAGTGATGGAGTATTCAGATTAATATTGAAATAATGAATAGATGTCTATCTATGTGCCACATGCCAGCATATAGTAGCTACTCAATAAATAACATGTTTATAGAAGGGATGAGTGAAACATTTCATGTAATGACACTCAGAATGGTGGGAGCCTACACATCATGATGCCAGATGCCACTCCAGCAATAAATCCCATCACCTTTCCGGATATTCATTTCAAATGATAAAACCTTTCCATACGTGATCCTTTAAGTATAAGCTAAGTTCATTTAAAAAAACCACACACACATTATGCTCGATTCCTTTGGATGTGCTGAATGAAACAGATCTCTGTCCTATCCTGTCAGTGCTGTACAACCTTTACTAGCCTAGAAGACGAATCTTAAGTGGTCCTGATAGGCTCTGAGCCATGCAAGATAATTACGGCCCATTTACCTCCCTCTCATTTCACCCTTTCCTCACGGGGCGCGTCTCCTGTCCTTCAGTTCTTTGTGTGGTTTAGCATGAACTAATGATCGCAGAGTTAAGCCTCTGAGATTTTATCGTCTGAATTATGGCAGCAGTGGCCTTTGACATGAATTTGCTTTGTGCACTGTACAGGCAATAAGAGAAGGGGAACAAGGTAAATGGGCTGTTTGTGAGCTCTTTTTTTTTTTCTCTGACATCATCCGAGTCACAGGCAGACAGGTCAAGACTGATGGCCAGGTGCTTAAATGGCTTATGAATCGGTGAAACTCCAAGCAGGGATGGGGCTCTGCCTTGATCTCTTATTATTATACGCCGGCGCTTGCGATGAGCCTTAAAATCAGCCCTTTCCCTTCCACGTGTATCAATGAGTCGGACGCAAGTATCCTTCCTGGGTGACTCCTGGGATGCTTAGGGGCTTTTCTCTGTGGGTTTGAATTGAATGCGTTTAAAAAGTGGTGAGGGATTCTGCCCTGATTTGTGCAGCCGCAGAGATAAGCGCGGTAGACGGGTAGATATTGGAGCAGGAAGCGCGAGGATGGATGAAAGTAAGATTCAGGTGGGGATCTACCTATATGCATAAATGTGTGTGTGCCTGTGTGTTTATGGAGAGAGCGTGTGTATTCGTATGTTTATGGAGAGAGCAGAGTGTGCCTGTGTGTGTTTGTATGTTTATGGGAAGGGGGGAGAGAGAGAGAGAGAGAGAGAGAAAGGAATTGGCCTATGGGATTATGGAAGCTGCAAAGTCCCACAATCTGCCTGCCATTTGCAGGTAGGAGCTGAAAATATTAAGAAAATGTTATTCTGTCCCCCAGTCATTTCCTGGGACTTTATGGTCTTTTTTCCCACGAGCAATCCGTTTTCTTTGTCTTCGTGTTAGCGCATAACTATTCTTGTTGCAAGGATAAAAATCAATGGCCTGATTCATATCTCCATGTATCAAGTGCCTTACATAAAGCCATTTTCTAATATCGAAAAGCAAGGAGAAACGTTATTTCTTTCAGAAATTGCAATTTGTTGTCTTTTGACTTATCAGCAGTGTCTGCCTCGTTTCCGAAAATTCCGTAACCGGATTTGTTTTTCCAAAAGACGCGTTGGGAAGGTTATGTGCTGACCTTTTCACATCTAGAAGAATCATCACTCTGACAGGGCGATGGGACACCGATTAGCAAATGGGGAGATGGAGGCAGGTTGGAAAGTGGTGACCCTAGACTTCAGGGGACTCCCAGGTTATAGGATTCCAGGTGAGGTGCACATGCCAGGATAACTTCTCCTAAATATTGAACTGATACTTTTATGTGTGTGTACTTTATACCACTGTCGAAGTGGTGGAACACAGTAGGAGGACAAGAATTACAATGATTTCTGAAAGGCGATTTGCCTTTACCAAAGTTATAGAACCCCATACAACTTGGTTTACCTTCTGGAAATAGTACTCATGACATTAACATTGCCTCTCACCTGGGCTTATTCTTACACAGATATGTGCAGAATGTGTAAACCTGTGCACAGGTGTGCACACACACATTATTTCAGTGTGCAGCTTTCCGTAACTTCCCGGTGATTTTATTGCCATAACTTAATAAAGCGTATTTCTAAAATTGCGTTTAGTTCATAATGAATTCCCTGCTGTGAGTGCAAAGTGACAAACCATGAGGAACCTGAAATGGGTATGCTGTGACCCAGTGAATTAAAAAGCTAATTTCTTTCCTCTCGTTGTATAAGCACCATAAATTTTTAATCCCATTGTTTTTGTTCTGAGGAGTCCCTTGATTATGAGAGTCTTTTTCAGAAAAAGGAAAAAACTATATAAAGGCTTTATTTGTAGTAGGAGATGTTAGGGTGGGCCTACTTGTTCCCAATCACTTGAGGTAGTTTGATCCTTTCTGTGTCTCTCATGCGTTTGAAAAGTGTACTTTGTTACAGCCAATAGGTACTGAAGCCCCTCACTTCAAACCTTGCTTCTCAGTTCCCTCTCCTGTGAAATGAAATATCTGAATCAAGAATTACCATATCTTAGAGGCCCAGACGGTATAATTATGCCCATTTTCAAGGCAGCTCAAATGGTGAGAGAAAATGTATTTGAAAATCAGTATTTTCACTGATCATTTGATTCAGTCTCATTAGATAGCATTACCTTACTTCCAGACATCAATTAATGCAATGGCCAGGGGATGAATCTCTCTATTCCTGGCTTTCGTTTGCCATCAAATTAGGTGCAGAGAGAAATGAAGGACACGGAACAGTATGCATGCAAAAATACATGGATGTTAATAATTACTGAAATGCGGTTCTGTGAAGGAGTAGAAATATTTTGAAGTCAGAACTGAAGGCCTGGTGTTCCAAAGCAAAACACATTCTATAGGAAATTTAAGTCTTTTGTGCCTTGAAAGCCGCATAGCTCTGGGCCTCTTTTGCCAACAAAAGGGTTTAAGGTGGACTGAGCTTAGGATCTCAGAAATCTCCAAATGAGCCCTTTTCTTTTACGAGTGAGGAAATCAGATCCCAACAGTGGTAACAGTGGGTTATTTTTGGAAAGACACAAGAAAAGCAGCAGGACCAAAATTTAAAAAGAACAAATATATTGTTCATAGTTAGGTACTTCCCACATATTGTGGTCCCAGCCAAAGAGTCCCTGCCTCAAGCAGGCTTTCCCTTTTAGTAAACTGGGTAAACTGTAGATATTCTGTTGTTCAAATTCTCCAGGGAAATGAGCTCTTCTTTGCTGGCATCAATTCTTGTAGGTTACCTACCCGCTAAAGTAAGAACATGTAGATACCAAACAGAAGAGTGCATGCAACCTTTATTGCAACATTTAATTTAATTGTTCTTTCCAGATGATCTTTATGGTGATGGCAAAGGAGTTCTTTCTAGACTCCCCTGCCTTCTCCATGCCTCCATGTCCTCCATCATTTTTAATGATTTGCTGAGCAATTATAGGTTATGAAACACCAGTGCATTCTCACCTCCCTGCAGCGGCCCTACCCACACGGCCAAGCGTCTGCGTCTCATAGAAACTGGTGAGCAACCCTGATCAAAGTGGGAAAACTGTGGCTCCCACCCAGCTGCTCACCTCCCCGCCTGCCCATCTTGAGACCCTGCCTCGCTCTTGAACTATCTAAACTCAGTTCACCGCCCAGGTCCCTGGCATCCTGGCCCAGTGTTTGTCATAAATTTCACTTCCTAGTCGTCAGCCGTGGCTTCTCACTCGTTTCTTTTTACTAATTTTGACCCCTGATCTCGCTAGTTCCTGTTTCAGAGGGTTTGTCCCTGGATACCTCCTCCGAGGAGTTTCCTGAGCAGTAGCAATGGAGAAGCTGTGGGCGTGGGGAGCCAGGCCCTTGTTTCCCTTGCTGTGCATCTGGGTTTCCCTCGTCGGTCTCAGCCCTGGCCCTCGCCTGTCTGCAGGGGGATAGGACTGCTGGTCTGAGGGCCCAGGGCTGCTAACTTGTGTCCAGGGACCTGGAAAGATCTGTGCTCACTTAAGAACAAAAAAGGTGGGGAGGGAAATACATTTTTAAAAAGAAGAAAAAAAGTACAGGTGTCCAGCTAGCTCAGTCGGTAGAGCATGACACTCTCAAAAAGAAAAGAGAAAAAGTGAGAAAAAACAAGAACAAAACAAAAAAAGGCAGAGCAGGACCTGGCCAACTCGTGGCCCTATATTCATTTCCAGGTGTCGGTGGGTTTGTATGAACGGTGTCCTGAGAACCGCTGCTTCCTGATGAAAGGACCATGGGTGAACTGCATCTAAAGAGCTTTGCAAAATTTTGGACACACTGAAGCCAAAGTTTAGAAAACTGCTGAATAATCCAAGTAAATATTTTCCTAGGAACTAAGGGATGTGGTGATAACTTAGAAAATAATGTGATGCTGAATTTCTGTGCCTTGATATTTATGGTAATTTTCAACAGAACACAACTTCTCTCAAGGAGTCGGCCACTCCTGATAGGATGAATGAGGCCTGTGTCATTCTTAACTCTGTTACCTGTAGTTCCTTGGACATATCGCCCAATAACTTCAAGCTTCAGTTTCCTAGTATGAGTGTAGAGCTGATGGTTTGCGTCACCTATCTGGGAAACAGGACAGGATACAACTGGGATGGGGGACGGAATTTGTTTTGTACACAGTTATTTTGATCTTTTGTTTAATGCCCACTATATTTATCTTTTGAATTTACAAAAATAAAAACAAAAGCTCTTTTAAGTATCAAAAAGTTATTTCTCTAAATTAGGCACAGGCAGACAGGAATAAACAATCTGTAAATGAGTGGACATGGTCTTCCTTCATTATCATAATTTTAAATGGAGTTAGACAATAAAGAAGGGGGAATTCCAGATCAGATCCACCACCTGGAGACCATTTCATGTTGTGTGAATTTGGGATTCTGGCAAGGCCCTGGGATCAGAGCCACTTAGGAGCCTCGTTTCTCTTTTGAACCAAACACAAGGTATAAAGGCAATGCTATTCTGGGGCATTTAATAGTGTACTCTATTTATACAGACAGCAGGGATGGTTTGGGGGAAAAGCACGTACCCAGTGTCCACTGCTCACAGAACTCTGAAAAACTGTGCATTTTTGTTGGTTTTTATTTTATTTTTTTTGCTGTCACAAACATTTTGTACAACTTGATTCACATGAGAGAGGCACACGTTCTCTGGTGTGTGCTGAGCACTTGGGAAGTTGCGTCATTGGACAGGATGTCCTAGACACATCGGCTCAGTGAACCCTCTCAACAACCCTGCTCAATAAGGACTATTACGCTGTATTTTTTTTTTTCCTTTTTAAATGAGCAAAGTGAATTTAAGTGGCACATTCAGTGTTCACACAGTTAGTAAAACAAAGCTGGGATTGGACATCGTGTCTTTCTACTCCTAACCCCATGACCTTTTAACAATCGTTTCATGATGCCAACCCTCCAGGAGAGTCAAGGTGAGGAGCATGGAGGTTCTCTTCATGAGTCGTCTTTAGCTCAGCCACCTGGGCATGCCATTGTCTCCAAGGAAAAATGGAGATTCAAATAATATCGTATTTAGGACAGAAAATATTAAGACATAGTTTCTTAATGAAGGTCACCATTTCTAGTCTAAGAGTCCTTCAGAGAGATGCAAGTCTGGCTCCTTTAAGAATGCCTAAAGATAGCTAAGTGGTTGAGCGTCGACCCCATGCACCAGGAGGTCACCGGTTTGATTCCTGGTCAGGGCATATACCCAGGTTGTGGGCTTGATCCCCCGCAGGGGGCATGCAGGAGGCAGCCATCCAATGTTGATGTTTCTCTCTCGTCGATGTTTCTCTCCCTCTCCCCTCCCCTCTCTCTCTAAAAAAAAATTATAAAACCAATAAAAACATATTTTTTAAGAAAGAATACCTAAAGAGTATATTCCAAATAAGTAACCATGGTCTCTACCTTTAGAGTTTTTTCTTTCTTTTTCTTTAAGTTATCTTTATTGTTGAAAATATTACAAATGTCCCCATTTTTCCCCCATTGATCCCTTCCACCCTATATCCCCCCTAGGCCTTCACCACAGTGTTGTCTGTGTCCATGGATTATGCATATATGCATATAATTTCTTTCTTGAGAATGTCCAGGCTGGGCCCTGAATGTACTCTTGCTTCTCTCTCCAATACTCCCACACTGGGTGGTTCTTATGAGTGGGGTCATTGCTTTAGCCTGAATTCCTAATGTCAGATTAGATCAGGATCCCATTCACAGAGGGAGAAAATCAGACATGCTCGCAAAGCTCTTAAAACACCTTAGGTTATCTTCTTGGAAAGTCAAATTTTGGACGTTTAGAGAGGCTGTATTATATGACCATTAGAGCATAACTACTCCATTCAGAAAGCCTGAGTTCCATCTTAGGTTTATGTCTTATTGTTTTTGTATCTGAGCATGCTATTTAAACTCTCTATGTCTGTGGATAATAAAGCATTGCATAATTATGGGAAGATCAAATGAGACAAGCTTTTACTGTTATTATGGGTGCTGCTGGACACCAGCGATATGCCTGGTAGCTACTGCACAATTGACATCACAGATGATCCCCAAACTCAGTGGTTTACAACAACAAGCATTTGTTCTTACACTCATGGAGGTTCAGGTCAATGGTGATTTGGCTGCGCCCGTCTGGTTCTCAGCTGGGTGGATTTGTTTCAGGATGCATATGAAATTGAGCATGGCTTCAGGCTCTGGACTGGGTTCAGATCTGCTCCACGACCATTTGTTCTGGGCCCTAGAACCCAGCGCCAGCAGATGCCCGGGGCATACTTTTCTCAGAGCGAGTCACTGATGTGTAAAAGCCAAGTCAGGCTGCACGAGCACACGCAAGACCTCCACATGCATCACTTTTGCTAACATCCTGTTGGGCAGAACCAGCCACACAGTCAAGGCAACATTGTTTGAGCGGGAAATAGACTTCATCAACATGAGATTGGGGGCCTGAGAAAAAATACATGGACCAAATGTTGCTTTTTATATGTTATTAATTATAAATGTATTAATTATGGAAATAAGATAGTTGTTTTCGGACAGTGGACCAAATAAATGATGATATCATCTCCCTCCAACCTGTCCCTTCATATTTATGAAAGTGTTAAAATATTAATACATATGGAATTATATTTAAATTTATAGACAGACAACCAGGGCAATGACACATATACTAAAGTAGGAAGCATATCGGGGTGAGAGTTCAGGGACAGCTGTAACAGAGAAAAAGCAGGACAGATAAAGCTGCCTGTGTGTGTGAATGTGTGTGTGGGGGGGTGTTATTATGTAAACAACTTGAGGCTATCGGGTAGGGAAAGGGAACATCTCTGGCCTCTTCTTTATATCTATCTGTCTGTCCTATTTCCATTGACCTACCTACTTAGTCAGGTAGCTAACTAGCAAACTAGCTAGCTATCTACCTGCCTGCCTACTTACCTACCTATCTCCCTAAATTTCAGATTCTTTGGGGGCAGAGTGGTAGGGGAAACAGGCCTTAGAATTTTTCATTACCTACCCACATGACCTAACCAAATTAAAGGTTCTTTCATTAGATATTTTTCACGGTAGACTGAAAATAAAATAGGCAGTTTAGTTTGTTGTGATGAATCAGACATAAGACACAGAAGTAACACCGACCATATAGGCCACCTAAGCTCTCATTCTTAGACCTTAGACACATAATACTCTAATTTTCTAAGCAAATGTAGTTTTGCAAGTGAAGTGAGTACTGGATAGTGAGTCCTGAGCCTCCATTTCTAGCTGAAGTTAAAAGGGAAAGGCTGGGGGTCAAGTCATAGCTGAGAGTGTCATCATAGCTAATAGTTTCTCCTAGTCCCTGGGGCTGGGACCTAGACTGTGGACGCTGATTCTTCTCTTAAAAGGTGGCCTTGCCCAGCCAGCATGGCTCAGCAGTTGAGCATCAACCTATGATCCAAGAGATCGAGGTTCGATCCCTGTCAGGGCACATGCCTGGGTTGTGGGCTTGATCCCCAGCAGGGAGCATGCAGGAGGCAGCCGATTAATGACTCTCTCATCATTGATGTTTCTCTCTCTCTCCTTCTCCCTCTCCCTTCCTTTCTCTGAAATCAATAAAAATATATATTTTTTTAAAAAGTGGCCTTACTCTTTGTATGTCCTCTCTTCCAAGGCCGTCACCTCACAAAATGATGTTATTTCATCTTCTTAGGATCCCCTAAAGTTTGCATAATGAAAGTAGGAATCTAACTCTTATTTTTAGAACCCCTTGAAGTTGTTCCCAGTAATGACACTGTTTCATGCTACGAACACAAACAGCCTTGTGCTCCACAGTGACTTTTTGCTTTCCTTTTACCCAAGTAATTGCAATTGTAACTGGCCTGGAATATGTTGTTTTCTGCTTACTTTCCAAAAGAAAATGATCGCTGACACAACTTGACAATTTTATCAAGAATAGCTGCCTTCATCATCTTGGTTTTACATAGCAGATTACATGAGAGAATGTACAGGGCTTGTCTAAGCCCAGGAGTTAGAGTTGAACACGATTTTGTATGGCTCTAAATCAGCACCCTTCCCCTTCATCCCACACTCTCTCCATATTTATAAAATACTAGTCTCTGGATCGGATGGCATAATACATATGAAAGTGGCTTGTGAGCCTCAAACTGCTCCTTAAATGGAAGAGCTGATTATAGAATAAAGCAAAATGTGTTTCTTTAAGTTCATAAAATCAGACCCATTTTAACAACTTACAGAAGTAGATTCCTATCCAACAATGATCTAAGTCATTAAATTATAAAGCTTACATTTTGTTGTATTTTTAAAAAAATTTACATTCCATGTTTCTTTGCATTCACTTCTCCATGTTGATGTTTTAAACCATGTAAAGATTTAAGAGACGGTTCCTTCTCTCAGGGGTGTGATATTCTGAGGGGACAAAATTGGGCACATAATAATTTATCTAAGTACAATCATGATATTAACACAATCGCACAACAGTGGCAAGTAATGTGAGTGACTAAAATAGAACCAATCCCAGGGGAGAAGGCACATGAAAAATTTTAGGGAAAGAATCCCTTAAGGAGGAAGCTATTGTCTAAATCTTGAAGAAGTGGTATAATTTATACTTGTTCCCAAGACATCCAGCTCCATCCCTGAAATTTAGTGAAGCTTAAAAAACAGCCGATCATTTCTTTTTCTGTTCTGAGAATTTTGCAAGGCCCTAGATAGGCAAAATGTATAGACACATTGTGCCCCAAGAGGGAGGACAGGCACGCCAAAGATGACTGCCACTAGGATGGCAAGAACTAAAATCAGAGTGCACATAGAGCTACATGAGCACAAGGAAACAGCAAAAAGTAAGGAAGCATTAAAGGATGGATTGTAGTTTATCTGGTGGAGAAGGGTGGGTAGGAGGTGTCTCTAACAGGAAGATACACTGAGTAAAGATATGAACTTACACAGTTTGAGAAAGCATACATATTAATGTCAACAACAATACCCGCAGGGACTCTTGATCTCAGCTTCAAGTAAACATTAAGATTTGCAAGTCTATCATAGGCCATGTCTGATTCCAGCTACTCAGAAGGATGTAGTCCAGAAAGCATGGCATACCAGGCAGTCAATACAACCTTCCAGAAGTGAATTTAACTGTTAACATAGTTAACCAGCAACTTTTTTTTTTTTTTTTTTAATATATCTCCATTGATTCCGGAGAGGAAGGGAGAGGGAGAGAGAGAGACAGAAATGTCAATGAGAGAGCCATCATTGATCGGCTGCCTCCTGCACGCCCCCCACTGGGGATAGAGCTCACAACCCAGGCATGTGCCCTGACTGGGACTCAAACCTTGATCTCCTGGATCCTAGGTCAATGCTCAACCCCTGAGCCACACTCAGCCGGGACCAGCAACTATTTTTTGGACAGCTCTCCTTACCTCCACCAGGTGAAAGCTCAGGTAAGGGAAGAAAACTTATATCATGCAGGTTTGTGATACAGCCTAGGATGGGGGAGAAAAAATTTTCCTCCTATCCTTTTAGGTTCTTTGGCTGGCCTAAAAATCAACTTTACAAAATAATATATTAATAGGGGAACAACAAATTTTAATTCTGTACCTAAAGGGGCTCCATAAGAATACGAGGCCCACAGACAGTCAGGCAACTGAGACTTATATGCCATCCTGAGCTAAGGAGAAAGGGAGTCAGGGTATGGGACTTTGAAGGGAAGAAAGATAATTCACAGGAAGATGGGAAGTGCAAATGTTAGGCAAATAAATGTTTGCCATGCCTTGCTGATAAATCTTTCTGATATAAGCAGAGGTTATCTTTGGTAATAGCTCTCTTCCTGGTACAACCTCCCTATCTAAATTCTTTTAGACTTTTAAGGGGAAGGTAAAAGGAAAAACTTCCTGAGTCTCTGTTTCTCAAAAATAATCATCCTAGAATAATCCTCATACCAAGGATGACAAATTCCCGTCTCCTACACTAATATGAGCCTCAAACCCAACATGAGCCAACTTCAGATGATAGTCGGGTGTCTACATTTTTACCATAAGGTAAGCAGTGCTGCTTACTAATACACTTGATAACCTACCTTTGTCAAATCTCCTGGGGAGCAGAGACAGTTAACTGAAGGTCACATCCTCATTCGGAATGTAGAAGTGTGTTAACCCACATAGCGGCACTAGGTCCCAAATTTTCGTTTGCAAACAGAGGCTCCCCTTGTTAAACATTCACATTCTCAAGCCCAAGTCTGATTTTACACCTGTAATTTGAAGATAAAGGGCTTGCATATCTGCATCATATGATATTTTCTGGGCATATCCTGAAGCACCCCAATGTTTGAGACCCACTGGGAGTGGTACCCGAAAAGAAAGAGGGAGAAGTAGTCAGAGATCATTCATTCATCCCTCTAATGCACATTTATTTAGTTCTTTGGCTAGAAGATATAGCTGTAGTGTGAAATGGTCCGTGTTTTGTGTAGAATTTGCAATTTTAACTTCAAAGCAGTGGCACATTTTGTCTAAGGCGGCAAAATGAGGGTACTAGCGGTTTCTTTTATTCTTCTTATCTTTTTTAAGATAATGACACCACTGTTTGCTCAATTGCATGAAGGAGGCAGGGTAGGGTGGCTGAAGGGAATGAGACCAGCTAAGACTAAATATGGGGCAAGTGGTTGAGGAAATGGCAAGGTGGGTAGAGTGCATCGGGAAGGTCCCAGGGGCTCATCACGGGCACATGGTACCGATCTTGGTAGCAGGGCTTAGGGGGTAAGGGAGAGGAAGGGGTCAAGTGTCCTTGCTGAAGTGTTACCTGCGGTTGATGAGGAAAACAGGTCTTGGTTAGTAAATAACATGGCAGGTCCTCAAAACAATATTTTCTAGCTCCAGTATCTGTATTTTTCCAATATATTCACTTTTAAAATCTCTTTCATATTTTCTGACCTTTTCAGATGCCCTTCACCTGTCAGCTTAGGTGCCCATCTTTTCCTTCCAGTGCTTCCCCAAGATCAGGATGGTTAAGACCTTTCAGGTTTTATTCTTGTTATAAATGAAAACATCCCCTAGGCTATATAGTCTCAGCTTGGTATTTTCTAAAAACAAATGCACACCTGTCTGAGACCCTTCGCAGTGGCTTCACTCAGATGAATCACTGTCATTTCTTTGAAGGGAAGTAGAGTAATTTCTGGGCCTTTTTCTCATCAACTGCTCTATGTTCCAATTATTTCTAATTCTGAGGCCGCTCTTCCCATCCATCCCTCTCCATTCAATCTTCTTTCCCTCGTGCAGGTTGAGGGATCGTGGTTCCCATAGACTCGTGTCAGGATGCCAAATTACCAGTTAGCAATTAAGGAAGCCCATTCATAAACAGACATAATCATTCAATTATGTGAAAGCCGGAAGAATGATCTCTTCCTGTCATGCTGGCAACCTGAGCCACATCAAAGAGGCCAGTTTTTATTTCGGATCATTATACCTTGATGACTGATCAGTCTGACCATCTTCCTATTCTGTGGGACAAACAAAAGGAATCTTTGTCTGCATTTCATGGCCATTGATCATACCTCTGGCTTTCAAATTGCAAGGCTGAGATCAAAGGAAATGGGGAGAAGTGATGTTCTGCAGCCTGATGCTAAGAGCAGAACGAGGCATGATCATAGCTGGGTGTCTTCTAATTGTTACGTATCCCCCATGCCTCCTTGGTCTTGTGGGATAAACAACCACTGGGACCACGAAGATAATTACGTCTCCTGATACCTTGTGCCTCAAATTCTATTCACTCCCTTTGATTATAGAATCGAAACAAACCCCCAAATAATCAACCCGAATGTAGACTCCAGTCCAAATTATACCTCCCCAGGACCCGCAGGCCGTTGCTGTGTGATTTGAGTCAGGCAGGCATCCCTATCTGGGCCTAAATTTCCGTCCATGTAAAATGAAGGAAAGGAGAATTGATCTTTTTTGACAGTTTCATTAGCATGCAAAAGACTCAGCTTTGGTATTCAAGCGATGCACCAAATTAATTTAGTTGTTATCGTAATTGCTTTTACCCAACAAGCAAAATCCATAGGTAAGAAGTGTGTGTGATGACTATGAACACAGGGATGTTTTTAGCAGAGAATATGCACCTATAATATAATTTTATGCCTATATACTGTGTCACCTCTAAAATGTGAAATTTTAGAATAAGGTCTAATACTTCTGTTTGTTTAATCAAAAACAAACACATAGTGCATGAGGTGGAAGCCTCACCTGATCCCTTAAAATCTCCTGCTTCTCTCCAGGGGAGTCCACCCCTATCAGCTTGGTGGGCAGCCCATCACATTCCATTAGACGCCAGGGCCTGCTCATGCTATCAGCAGTTACCTTTGGTTTTACATGAATGCGGCTATACTTTGTGTATTACTTTGTGACTGTCTGTTTCTTCCCACTTAGTATTATGCTTTCCAGTGCTTTCCACATCCACATATACAGATATCTCAGCGATTCTCTTTATGGATTCATGGTAATTAACGATATAAATGCACCATAATTTAATGTATCCATCTGTTGATTTAAATTTGGATTTTTAATGTTTTTTCATTTGTACAATGACCAAAATGCTAAAAAAAATGTTTGTCATTTTTCCAATTGCCACTGTACTTTTTCATCTTTTATTTGCAAGCGTTCCCTGTGATTTGAGTAGTGATGCAATACACACCTGACGATTAATTCATAGAAAGGTATTGTTGTATGTTGCCCTAATATTGGATTTATATTTATAGTGGTAGAAATAAGCTTTACATCACTGTTTAGCTTTTGCGCTATTACTAGATGGATCCAGGGAGCCAGCATCAATTACAAACATGAGAAAGGTCAAATAATTGAAAGATTTAGAAACCTTATTACAATTCTCCACCCAGGGAGCAGAAGGAAGGCTCGTGGCCTCTTCCTCCCAAATCTTCTCTTGTCTGCTCTCTGGAAGACTGACCAGATTACAAATACAAAACTCAAAAGGGAAAAAGAAAAGATGAGAGATTTCAGGCTGGTCATCCATTTATTCTTTGTTCTGTGTGTGTGTGTGTGTTTAATTTATTTACACAATTGTTTCTTTGCATAAGAAACATTTCTGAAGCATTTGACATGTACTGGTCACTCTTCTAGTTAATAAAATGTATTACTTTTTACCAAGGAGTCTAGAAGAGAAATTTTTAAAAGAATGCTATTTATTTAACACGTGGTGTGCTTTATTTACTTCACCATGTTATTTTATTTCTTTCAGCAATAGCACACGGTAGGGTTTGGGTTTCAATTATGTAGACATACAAACAGAGTCACAGGGAATGACTTCCCCTGATTTAGAGAGTGTGACATTGGCAGTCAGGCCGGATAGATTCTGAATGGCCACCTGTATGTTTTTAGTTTAGGTGTCGACTTTCCTAATCTAGGAAATGAAAGTAATACTGCAGTACCTCTCTGGTTAAGTTGACGTTGGCACAAGACCTGGAATGCCATAAAAAAAAAAAAAGAAAGAAAGAAACAGTAATTGTGACTGTTGTTATTTTCATTCCTGTTTCCTAGTCTGAGCCCAGATGAATGGTAGCTGCAGGCGATGATGAGCCTTGCCTTGGGGCCTGGACAGAAGGATACGCTGGCGTTCTTTAATTTAGCTCCCGACGGAAGAGAGGGAGCAGAGAGCAAGGACAAAAGCCCTCCTTAGGAAGAGGTGCGGATGACCGTCCTATACAGAGCAAGACAGGCTATAGGACAGAAAGGGGGAGGGAGAGCACGGTTACCATGTCCCCTGCCCCCGTCCAGAGCGCCCTGTTTCACTACCTGCTACCTTTCCTTCTCTTCACCCACCTGTTGGTGACTCGATCACTCTCCTTTTGTGTCTGGCGGTGGCCCTTTGCCAAGGCAGGACGTGTTCTCGGTGAGTAAGAGAGTTTCCACGCTCCCTTTCTTAAACTCAGAGAGCATCATAACCTCAGTCTGGCTTCTTTGCCCTCAGAGTCGCTCCCGACCAGCAATATTCCAATTAGTTTATTCGACTGCTTTGCTCTTTTATTTATTTTTTTCTTCTATTTCTCTCTACCACTTTTAGACAGATGCCTGGAAGGAAAACGCTTGTTATTTGGGACTAATAACATGGGTTTTACTCTGGCTTGTAGCAGTACTAAGTAGTTGAGTTGCAACAATGCATTTCCAAACGGAGTCAGCGTAGTCACCTTTATACTACAATGATAATATCAAATTCCCAAGCTGTTGTTATGTCATAAATAAAATAAACAAGCTGAGACACTTGGCAGAAGATGCATGATTGATGCATGATTGTTTTTTTATTTTTAGTTTTAGAGTAGATGACTAAGACTGAATGAACTGAAAATCCCTACAAAATTTTGAGAATTTGCTTTCACCATTGTTCATACAATCCCTAGTTTGAAAATTATACAGTATTTCTCTACGTTCATCATAATGAAGATTTCCTTGGCTAATGCTGCATGGACTAGACTCTCCTCCAGTCCTCCACATGGTCTTTCTAAAGATCAAGCCTAAAGAATCACGCTTCTAGGGAAGCATTTGCATATAGATGAACTCAGTAGTCACTCTGGACCTTTTGACCCGGTTCAATCTCTATGGGTGGCGACACTTACTTCTCTTAAATACCTTTGTTTCTCAGTGCTAGCGTGAATTGTATTTTGAAACCTTTAGTAAGACTTTCAAGACACACTAGTTTCATTTATAACAGAAGAACATGAAGTGTAATGTCACAGATTAGTTGGAACTTGAGTTTAAATACAGGGAAACCAATCTTTTATAGTCACTGCCCTGTGATCCTACCAATTTCTACATGAAACACCCAGTTGTGTCTTTTGAATAAATCTGGGAATGGGGGATAAGCCCAAAGATCGCACTTTAAAAAGTTACCAACAGTAACTCATGTCTTTTTTGTTATGGGCCTAGTGTAAAATCTGTTTGATTTTAGAACAAGCAATATTGAGATATGGTTACTTTATTACTTATGCTATCTGACTAACTACTGAGAGGATTTGACAAATGAAAGGATTTTACAGATGAAGACACACAGGCAAAAAGAAAGTGGAGAGAAGTGAGGAGATTATACAGAAATGGTTTAAAACACTGCAGGGTGTTCGAAATGCCTTGAAAAGTGTTGAAAGTAAAATGAAATGAGCAGTGTGTGGAGGATTGCTCTATCCCTCTCTCCACCTGGCTTGGTCCCAGTCTTCCTCCACAAGTCATTTCCTTTTAGAAGCAACCCCTGTACTCCCGCTAGGTTGGTGTAGGTTCTCTTGCTCCATTCCCTTGGCATCTGCGACCTTCCCCATCAAAACTTGCCCAGTGGGCTATGTTGTAACCGTCTATTTGCTCCTCTGTCTCTAGGACTGTGTTCTAAGCATTCCAGAATCTCCTGCATGGAACTCCATCTCCACTGCGTAGCATAGAGTTGGTGCTTGTTATATTGTTATTGAAATGGGGTTAATGCAGGGCTTTATACTAAGCTGAGATCTTAATGAGATCATCAAAGAGCATAGTACATAACTTTACGTTGCCAAGGTGCAGTCTCATGAGTTTAGTGATTATGAGCTAAATATATCAGAAATCCTGGTCAAAGGAACAAAGGGGTCCCTGTTTTCCTCTCTCTGTCTCCCTCTCCCTTCCTCTTTTTATAAAAATCAATAAAGCCCAGCCGGCATGGTTCAGCGGTTGAACACTGACCTAGGATCCAGGAGGTCGCTGTTTAATTCCTGGTCAGGGCACACTCCCGGGTTGGGTGCTCGATTCCCAGTAGGGGGTATGCAGGAGGCGGTCAGTCAGTGACTCTCACTATTGATAGTTCTCTCTCTCCCCCTCTCCCTTCCTTTGACTTAAATCAATAAAGATTTATTTTTTTAAAAATCAATAAAAACATTTTTTTTTTAATTAAACCTATCCTGTAGACTTGTATTAAGGATTTAAAGGATAATATCTTAAAGCACTTAGAACAGTGCCTGTCACATTATAGGTACCCAGTAAAATCTAACTTATAAGCTGTTACTAGTTTTTACCCATGAAATGGCTGCATACATATCAAAGATCTTGTCTACCCTAGACACTACATGTATTCAGTAATATTTAATTTGATTCTTTCTGTTTTATTAATCAAAGACATTTATCATTGGCTGTCAGAGCTGATTCAGCAGGAGATACAGTGCGTCCACAATGAGTTGACACAACTCCAGCCAAAGGAACAGGCATTTAACATTTTAACCAATGTGTTCAGCATCTGAGCCAAAGTTCAACACTTGTTGAAATAGTGAAAATATCTACTTTACATCTGACAAGGAATTCAAACATTAGATTGTCCTCCCTATGAATTGTTTAATATTTTAATTATTTCTTCTTTCATTCTACATTTTCCACCACTGCCCAGGGAGCCCAGACCTTGCTGAGAACTCTGCTCTTAGGCAATGTTGTAATTTTAAGGAGACCATCACAGCTTCATCATCACATTTGACATTCTTCATCACATCAGCCACCTCTACAGCATGAGTGGGAAGGAAGAGACCATCCAGTGAAAGTTGTAATATATAGCTTACTGCTGTCCTTTAAAATATCCCTATTGGGAAGGCAAGTCAAGCAAACTGAGCTATTAATCCCATTGAAATTTATAGCCCTGGGGACACAGGGGAGACCAAGCCGTGGTCAGCATCCCATGAAGTCTTTGAGAGAGAAATATGCTCCTTTTACATGTGAGATACTGAGATGATCTAATTACCAAATCCATCAATGCCCATCTGGGGCTGTTGTGATGTGATCCGATGGACTCTGTAGCTTGGTTTATGGCTTTATAACAACTTTCATTCTTTCAAGACCTTGCAAAAAGCAGAGTCCCTCTTTTCCTTAGGAGATATCAATGGCCAGCATCAGGAAAGCAGTGCTATCAAAAAATCAAGGCAGCCCTGACCAGGTAGCTCAGTTGGTTGGAGTGTTGTCCCATACACCATAAGGTTTTGGGTCCGATTCGCAGTCAGGGTACATACCAAGGTTGTGGGTTCAGTCTCTGGTCAGAGCGTGTATGGTAGGCAACCAATCAATGTCTCTCTCTCTCCCTCTCTCCCTAAAATCAATAAAAACATATCCTCTGCTGAGGATTAAAGGGGAAAAAAAAATCAAGGCAGCTCAGCCGGCGTGGTTCAGCAGTTGAGCGTCAGCCTATGATCCTGGAGATTGCAGTTCAATTCCTGGTCAGGCCCAGGTAGCAGGCTCAATCCCCAGTCGGGTCTGGAGGCAGTCGATCAATGACTCTCTCATCATCGATGTTTCTATCTCTCCCTCTCTCTTCCTTCCTCTTTCTAAAACCAATAAAAATATATTTTCAAAAAAAAATTAAGGCAAATGATCCAACCTAAGTGACACTGATTTATCTCTGTGCATGTTTTAAAAGACTTTATATGGTAAATTCATGTATAATATGCTACACATGTGCCTTTATCCTCTATTCCTAGAGATTAAATTATCTGTCTCTCTCACTCTCTAGGGCTGCTGGCACCTGAAAGATACCCACGCCTGGCACTTTCAATGGATGGAGGCAGGTAGGACTCAAATCTAAGTGAAAGAGACAAGAGATGAGATACATTTGCAGATTTATTTCATGAAATTCAAATGCTATGTTGTGAATTCTTATCTAATACTAGGCACTCTGAATTACATTCGAATGCTCGCAACAAAAGTAAAGATGAGGGAACTGAGATTGTAAATGGTAAATATCTTAGATAAAGCTATATAGGGAACAAGATGCAGATTATAGTGTTGAACTCAGCTCATCTGAACTCAGAGTTTAGGCTCTTAACTGTCTGCTGTGCCACCTTCTGATGTGCTGAGCTGCCAACCTGCTTTCTTATTTTCTTTTCCCATGCCCTGTTCTCTGGATCTATGGCAGTGACCTTCAATGCCTATCTGACTGGTTCTTGACCACTTCATTCTCTACCTCCTCAATAATTTCTTGCTTGACTCTAGACACTTGATTCCTCCTTCCCCAGAGTGCAGAACCATAGCCTCTTACCAAGAGATAAAAGCGTGTAATCTGTGACTCATACTGAAGTCTTGCCTGAGGATGCTAACCCCCAACAACCCTATTGTGAAGATCACAGTACAAAATAGGGTTCATAATTTCACATTCAGATGTGACATTTTATACATCTTTTTGTCTGGTGCAGCATTTTAGTGTGGTTTACTACTATACCCTTCTGTTCAGTATTTTGTAGAACAGATAAGAGAGGGTTTCTAAAAGAACCAAAACAAAAATGTATGTTTAGATCCCACATGGAACTGTTATTTAGCCATATTACCATGAGTCTCAATATTCCGTTAGTAAAAGAGCAATGATAACACATACCTAATAACATTGTTAAATGAATTAGTTAAGAAAACATTTATAAAGCAGAGAGTATAGTATAGTAACAGGCACATAGTAAGCCCTCAGTAACTCCTAGTTATTTAAAAATAATCATTTTGTTCTTGTTTACAAAGGTTTACTTTATTTAGTAAGTTCTTAATGTTCCTCAACATTAAGGTATTTCATTTATTTTTCACATTAAAATCTTACTCTGGTACTTGGCCCATAGCAAGTGCTCTGTAAGCAGTAATGAAATTGAATTTCTGCAAGTTGTTTGGGCTCAAAATAAATTCATGGAAATTCTTTTTAGTCTAAGAATCTTTGCTCTTATCTAAGATTAATTCTTTGGAAATCGCAGAGGGAAGGAGAAGGGGTGATGTGAGTAGAAAAGATGGGGGGAAGATTATCTGTGAGATATTTATCTAAACAGTCTCGCGGTGAGAGTGGCAGGCTCGGGATGGTCTCCTCGGTATGGGAGGGAAGATGAATGGTTTCCAGGGAACCCTGGTGCTGCTCTTTAAAAGGAGCCTGCTGTGGCCAAAGCTGGCCTTCTTGACCCTGTTTTAATGTAGGAGGAAGGATGGGGAGAGTCATGAAAGGAAGGTGCGCTCTCACACTCCCACAGCAATCCCCCTGGAAATAGTGGATCTGTTAAGGTAGCCGGGATGTGAGGATGCCTGGTGCGGTAAAAATCACTTGAAATGTGACTTCGCTGCTACAGCTCTGTGACCTTTGGTGCATTACTTGGCTCTCTGAGTTCTTTACTCATTTGTGAAATGAAGAAAATAAAGCCTACTAAATGGGACTGCTCTGGCAGTTAAATAATGCAAACTGCACTAAAGCTATTAACAGAGTTTATAGATCTATTAGGCCAGCAGCTATAATCTGCTGTGTATGACAGATATGAATTTTAGGCCCAATGCAAAAAATATCGGTGGTTTGATGTTTTTTTTGAGATGTCTCTCTGTTCATTTTTATTGAAAATTAACCCTTAATTGAAGTGCTGGCCTCAATATGTTTACTATGCGATCCTGTCCTCTTGGCCAGATTTCATGGAACCGGAACCAGAAGTGGATACTTGGTCTTAATTAAACCATGCAGACTTTTCTCTGTTAGAATTTAGGTTGGGCACAAAGCTTTAGGTATATGGTGTGTGTGTGTGTATGTGTGTGTGTGTGTTAGAGAGAGGGGGAGAGAGAATGAATTTGTAGTATCCCATTTATACTTTTTTCTGGGACCATATCCTTAATAAATTCTTTCACAAGAATCTCAGTCTTATTCTCCGCTTCTAGAAAAATGGTTCCGAATCCACTGATGTAGAAATTACTTGCCGGAAATTAACCAGCTCTAAGGAAGATGTCGGTGTCCTTACCATCACACTGCAAAAGCCATTTAATTTTTTTTTTTTAAATGAGCAATCTGTAGAGTCTGACAGATTTGAGTAGATATGCTATATGGGTTACTCTTTGACCTTGGAGAAGTTATTTAATTTCATGTGCCTCAGTTGCCTTATCTGTAGTATCTATCTCGCAGGACTATTTGGAGAAATGAAATAATATAAATAGAGATCTACCTGGATGTTCTGTTCTATCTTATACATTTAATAAGTAGTAGCCTTTGTTTCCCTGTTCCTATCACTACTACTATTGGTTTCTCTGCAAATGATTTAGGGTTTTGGTTTTTCTTTTTGGTTCTTCTTTTACCCGTTTACAACTGTGTCCTAACTTACAGTTAAGCCAGAGTTAGAGAGTACTCTCAAAGTCCGTAGTTAAAGTGAAAACATTAGTGTAAACACAATTCGAAGAGACTGGTTGCCGTGGTGATGTTTTTGCCAAAATAACGGAGAGGTAAGTTAAATGACGAGGGAGGCTGTAAAAATAGTTGTCTGTATTTTTAACCGCATTGAGTGTGATGGATCGAAGCGAGATCTCAAAGTGCAGTTCGCTGGCTTTTTTTTTTCCTGTCTTTAAAATCTTTGCTTACATAAAATGTATTGTTACCCACAGAAATATGTATCTATCCTTGGCAAATGTTTCTGCAGAAAGGAGGTAGTATTACATGATGGTTTTATAATCCGATATCCGATAAGTGCAATTTTCTGTTCTCAAAATTTTGTCCATGAAACCTAACCTCAGCCTCTTGCTGTGTTTTCCGCGTTACCCCCGCCTCCGCCTTACTTGAGTCCATAGCTGGTTTCGACAGTCCAGGAACTTAAATAGGATGAAATTAAAAGAACTCAGGATAGCAATTTTTTATTCCATCGTTGTCCATTATGGAGGTGAAGGATCTGGACTGCGGCGCTCGCCGGCGCTGAGATAAGTTATGCCCGTGCGTGCTCCTCGCTGGGAACGGCGGTGGGCTGTCCTGCTGGAGGGCTCCCTTGCAGATGAACAAGCCCTCAGGGTGCGGTCAGCTCTGAGTCGCCCTGCTCTATAAGGTTAAGTTTGCCTGAATGAAAACTTCCAAAACTTCATCTTTGTCTCTATAATGGACAGTCACACATACATGCATGACACAGCAAATGCACAGAAAGGAATGCTTAGCTGAAATGCTATAATATTGGGTTTTATGAATATTGTTTTCTCTTGAACTCCTTGTGAGGCTGGCCTGAGTAATGCATGCAGTGTGAAGCTAAAATCCACGCTGCTGCTCTATCCACATGCATAGCCAGCACTTGGGGAAAAAAATCCTATCAGGAGCAGAGTGGCAGAGTTAAATTGGAAGGAGGATCAGGACCTAACATCTTATATAAAAAGAATGACTTTGGAATAGCTATACGTTGCATTGATATTTAATATTTCACAGGTGTATGTATTCTATTTGTATGTGCTATTACTCCAACAGAAGCATTTGATGAAATTTCTCTCTCCATGCGTGCAGTGTTGTTGTTGTTTTTTAATTTTCATGTTACAGTGAATTTCTCAGGTCAACTCAGTGGTAGCAAGAAAAAAAATGACTATTATAAAAATATTTTCTAATCTACTAGAGTCCAAGTTATGTCTATTAGTTGCTCTATGGCTTCATGGTTGTTGATTAACTTAAGTTTAACACAAAATATAGATGACTAGACTGATGTATAGATATAGGAACTGATGAGATAGATGTTATTATCTTACTCTTAAACATATATATATCTGTCAATATGTATTTATGTTTTACTCAAAGCAAATGCCTGAAACTATTAAGATATATCCATATATACATATTACCTCTCATCTATCTATCCATCTCTTCATAGTAAATACATGTGGGAAGTAGATTCATGGTTATCAATTTTCCTTATATCATTTTACAATTTATATATATATGTAAATCGTATAATTAACTATTTTTTTAATTATAGAGTGAGGAATTACACATTTAGTTTTTTTGTTTTGTTTTTTTAAATCCTCACCGAAGGTATTTTTTTTTCTGTTGCTTTTCAGAGAGAGTGGAAGGGAGAGAGAAACATCAATGTGAGAGAGACACATCGACTGGTCGCCTCCCACACACGCCCCCCAGGGGCCCAGGAATCAAGCCTGCAACCAAGGCACATGCCCTTGGCTGGAATTGAACCCGGGACCCTTCAGTCCACAGGCCGATGCTCTAACCACTGAGCCAAAGCAGCTCAGGCACACATTTAGTTTTTATATAACATCTTCTGATATCAAGTCAGTGTTTTATTTCCCCCGAAGTCCTGGTACACTATTGATTTTAACTGTGAATATTGCTTTATGAGGTCAGCCTTTCAGCCTTCCTTCTTTTAAATGGCTTGCAATCATTTGGCTAAGTCCAAGTATCAGTTAAGCAATTTTATTCCTGTATTTTTCTAAAGCGTGTAACTGAATCCATAAACACTGGTTTCTTCTAATTTTAGAAAAAGTATTCAAAATGTGAATAAACTCTCCTCGTAGCTATCCCTACTTGCATTTAAGCCCCATCATCTCCCCTGTGCATCATTGTGATCTACTTGTAACACATCTCCCTGTCCCCTGCCTGGTCCCCTGTAATCCCTCCATCACACACCAGTCCAAGAGGGCAGCTGTTCTTGAAGACACTGAAGTGAATTCTTTTCAAGACTTTGGCTTTAGCTCTTTGCTCTCCCTGGTATGTTTACAGTTGTCTGTGTGGAAAATAATGTGATGCTTAATAAGTAATAAAGAAGAAGAAAGTGTGTTTCCTGTACTCACAGCTGAAAGCCTGTGTTGCCCCGTCCCGCTTTCTCCCTCTGGTCCGCATGACTGGATCCTTCAGCTTGTTCAGGTTTTGTGTGCAGGGGACCGTCAGGACCAGCTTCTCTAAACCAACTCAGTCACTCTTAGAAGTATTTCACTGGCCTTTATATTTCTCCGTGATCTTTTTGTTGACTTAATTAATTGCCGATTATTATCTAATGGCTAGGAAATTCTGTCCCTGATCATCGCCAAGCATCTGGCCCACTCCCACCCCTTAGTGGTTTGTTCTCTTTATTGTTGAGTAATATCCCATAGTCAAGAAATATCACAATTTACTTAGTCATTCGCCTGTTGACTGATAGGAGCTGTTCCTTTTTTTTTTCCTTTTTTTTTTTATTAAACTACTATGAACATTTGGAAAAAACAATCTGCAAGAACATATGCATTGAGTTCTTGGGTAAATATCTTAAAGTACAATTCCTGGATCATATGGTAAATGCATGGTTTTGAGTATAACTGGAGTGCAATTATTTCAAAATGCATTATACCATTTTGCAATCCCACCAGCAATGTATATTTGTTCCAATTTCTCCACATACCTTAGTCAACACTTGGTGTTGTCTGCTTTAAAAACTGTATTCATTCAACTGTGTAGGTAAATCTCATTATAATGTTAATTTACATTTTTCCAATGTATGCAAATAGCGAACATCTTGTGTTTATTGACCAAAGTCAGTATCTTTTTTTGTGAAGTTTCTACTGGAAAATGTTTGCCTATTTTTATTGTTGCTTATTTCTTTAATTTTGAATTGCAAGGATTCTTTAACTAACAAACCATTGTTAGTTAAATATTTTATAAATACTTTCTTCCATATTTCAAGGATTGCCTTTTAATTTTCAATTGCCATTAGAAAAGCCAAAGATTTTAATTTTGATGAATTTCTATTGATTTTTTCCCCCTTTTTATGGTGTATATTTTTTTATTTTCTATGAAGAAACTCCTAGCTTATCCCAAATGTATAAATGTAACATCTATGGCAATTTCTTGATATTTTGTAATTTGTAGCTTTATGTTTAGGCCTCTTAAAAAATTTTTATGATAATTTTTATATGGAATAAGGTAAGGATCGTGATCTATTTTTTTTCTAATTTTATATCTGGACATTGTAGCTCAATTTGTTAAAAATATTAAATAGCTTCCCATTCATAAGTTTTGCAACAGTTTAACTTCCAATAATATTATACCGCTTAGAATATAATGTGAGAATCTCATAACACTGCAATTTCAATTTCCTCCTTTCAACCTTTTTAAAATATTGGATCTATATTTTAATTGTATAAATGTTATCATTTCATGACACATGGTTATTTCTGCTTTAAAAATTCAAATATTTTAGGAGTTTTCAAAGTGAAAAAGATTATTTGCCCTTACATTTACTATATTTGTTGCTGCGTTGCTTTGTGTAGATTCCAGTCTCCATCTTGAGTTAGTTTTTACTTAGGTCTGAAGAATTTATTTATTTTCTGTGAAAAAAAATCACTGTTTTTTCTAGTGAAAATCTGCTGAACAGAAATTTCTCAATTTTTCCTGAATAAATGATTATGTCAACTTAATATTTTATAGATATTTGTTTTGCCTTGGGGTAACTCTAGTGTGATGCATTCTTTCTCTCAGAACATTAAAAATTGTATCAATTTTTGTATATTTTACAAAAGAAAACTAGTCACTTTTTATATTTGCCCCTTTGTCTCTACCAAGCCTTTGCTTCTTTGTCTACATTACAGTTCTTCTCTTTATTACTTCTTGTCAGCATTTGATTAAAATATACTTTTATGTGTCTTATTGTGTTTATTTTGCTTGAATTTTATGTACCTTACTGAATTTCTGGATGCCTAGCTTTTATAATATTTAATGAATTTGATTCACTATTTCTTGACAACTTAATTTTGTTCCATGGGTCACTAAAGCTGTTTTTATTTATTATTTATTTTTTATTTTAAATAATCTGCCTCCCCCACCCTGTCTTTCAGTCTGAATTGATCCCATTACTCTGTCCTCAAGTTTAATGATATTCTCTCTTCTGAAGTGTCTTCCTGCTGATATTCCTACTTATTCAGTAATTAAATTACTGATATTATATATTTATTTTGTAGATGTATCATTTGTGTGTGTGCTTTTTTTTCATTTTTCTCCCATTTTGTACATGTTTTTCTTTAATCCTTGGGCATAATAAAATAAGGTGTCCTTGTCTGGAAAGTCCATCATCCCTATAATGTCTTTATCTGTTTTTATTGATTTTTAAAAAAAATTTGGTTCCCATTTTCTTGCTTTTAGTCATGTCTTACAAATTTTGATTGGTTGGTGAGCATTGTGAATGTTATTTCGAAATTTTAACATCCTTGTTTAAAGACTTAGGAATTTTATTATGGCTGAATTAAGTTACTAATATATTAGCTTTAATCTGTTGAGAGTTGACTTAAGCATTTTTTTAAGAGTACCTGTTACTTTAGGGATTGTTTAGTCCCACTGCTTGGGTAAGGGCCTTTTGTGGTTTCTATTGAATGCCCAAATGATAACTAAAAAATCTGCTATGAATTGACAGAGCTAGAAAGTCTGCCTACCCATGTGACTCCTGAGAATTATTCTGTTTGCAGCACAGTAGTCTTTGCAAGGCCTCCTGGAATTTACCCGATATATATACATGACTTTGTATTTGGCAAAGACAGAAACATTCCTCTTCAGGTTTCTGGTGTTCTTTCTCTATGTAGATTTGTCTCCCCCAAAATTCTGTCTTTTAACATACTCCCTAAAATCTAACCTGTCTCATCAGCTCAGTGAGACCACTATGCTTTGCTTTGAGAATTTCCATCCTGATTTGGAGACTGGAACATACCTCCAGGCAGAAAATTAGGACAATTGTACCATCCACCATATGTGTTTCTCTTCTCTCAGAGGTAAAATTTCTATGCTGCCTGAAACCCAATGTCTGAAAAATAACTGTTTCATATATTGTGTCTCCTCTTCTACTTGTAATGGTGGGAAGGCGTTATTGGCTGAATGATGTCTCCCCAAAGTTCGTATGTTAAAATTCTAACAGTGTGTTAGAGTGTGACTGTATTTGGAGATAGGACCTTTAAAGTGACAATGAAGGTAAAATGAGGTCATAGGGTGGGCCCTATTCAATAGGACTGGTGTCCTTATAAGAAAAGGGAAATAGGACACAGATGCATACAAACCAAGGGACAACCATGTAGGGACACAGTCAAAAGGTGCCCATCTCAGCCCATCAATCACGACTCTCTCATCATTGATGTTTCAACTCTCTCTCCCTCTCCCTTCCTCTCTCTGAAATCAATAAAGATATATATTTAAAAAAAAAAAAAAAAAAAAAAAGATCCTCATCTCCAAGTCAAGGAGAGAGGCCTTAGAAGAAACCTAAGCTGCCTCGATCTTGGACTTCTAGTCTCCAAACTGTGAGCGAATAGATTTCTGTTGTGTAAACCGCCCGGTCTGTGGTAGTTTGCCATGGCAACCCTAACAAACAAATACAGTAGGTTAGTCAGATTTCCATTACTCCATCCTTTAAAAAAGAAAGGGGCCTTAGGGGTATTATAAACTGCCAAATGTAATTTAAATTATAGTTGAAAAACAGGTTTTCTGCATATCACCTGAATGCCATTTAGAAGGCATATTTAAGGAAACAGAAGTATTGTAAGTACTGAATCATATATTATAAACTGGATCTTGTTCAGTCTTCTTTATTTGAATGATTTACAATATCCAGTTTTATTACACAATATAGTCTTGTTTCAGTAAAATAGTAAGATAAAAGCACATGGCCTTTCTTCTTTTTTCCAGCACTGAACTTGATAGCAACTGCTGTGTATTTTGTAGATGAACAGTTTTTGCCTGAAAGGAAAAGCAGCAGCTATTTTCTATATGCCTCTGTGTTCGTTTCTAAGTACTGTATTTGTTATGGTGTATTACTCCCTTTTTAATGCAGTTGACACTATAACATTCAGCGTGCCCATTTGTCAGGTGAGAAAACTGAGATAAGATGGGTTGCTTAAGTCACCCATGGTCAAATGACCAGTAAGTGAAAGAACTAAGATGTACACCCTGCGACCCCTGGTGCTCTTCCCCACATTGCTCAGGAGAGTAGCATCATTTTGGATGAGACTTGATTTGTCTCTGGGTGAGTGTGCACAGTGGGATTTTCAGGCGTTATTATTAGTCGGTTGGTTTATGCTAAGAATTATCAAAACTTGTTTTAATAAATGCATTTGTAAACCTTTACAAAATTAACTAAAGTAGAAGGTTTGCTAAGAAAATGTCTTGCATATTTTGAGGCTTTTTGGTTTTGTTTTGTAAACACATGGAAAAGGTATCACACACAAGAACTGTGCAAATATATGTATTATTACTCTTAATAAACCTGAATAGTATAGATTATTAGGCACTGCCATTTTGCTCAAGGTGAATTGTGAATCTGTAAGACATTAAACAAAAGTTAAAAGGCGTTTTCTGTTCATAGTGTGACACTAATAATAAACATCGCATTACCTGGGCTGTGAGAGAGGCGCTTTGCATGAATGCTTTGTGTGGGAAATGTGTGCATTGTGCTCGAGCTGCGTCAGAGTGAGCTTTCATTTCATTAAGTCAGCTCTTTCATAATGCTAATCCTAACTCTGAGTTCTCACTGAGGGCTGCCATTTCAAGTTTCCTTTGACTCTAAAGAATACCTATGCCCAAACTTTGCATGTATCTGACTCTGCATGGAGTGAAGTAGATGGCAGAATTTAATTAATAGTGGTTTTAAGGGGAAAGATAAACTCAGAAGCAAGGCACAAACTTTTCAGAATGCAAAGTCACCAACCACAAATATAGCATCTTCACAAAGTCAGCGGGCAAACAGAGAGTTCTCAATATCATTACTATAAATGACATCACTGGGGCAAATCATGAATACTCCCAATTGATATAAGAAACACCCAGTTAATCTTGATGTCACATTAATTGGAAAGGGCTGAATAGAGTTAGCAATATATATAGTGAGACATAAACTCCTAAAACATTAGAACAGTCACTCAATCAAACCATAATTCCTTATATCATGATAAAAATTCGATTAGGACACTAGAGCTCTTTTTCAAGGCATGGACATTACAATGGCATTTCATTTCCCATGGACAAAATACCATGATAGATGTTCCCTAAACTGTGACTCAGTGAATGAGTCTTCACTTTTTTTCAAGGGGAAGTAGGTGGAAACAAAATCAACACTGGCTTGCGATTAAACAGTTTGTCCCGATCCCAAATGTTCCATCAACTAACTGAATGATTTTTTTGGCATAATGCTGAGCTTCATGTGCTAAGCTTATTTTCTTACCTATAATTTTTTTTTTCACTTAAAACATTACTTTTCCCGAGAAAAAAATATTATATGTTCAGTAAGATGAGTCGGTGAAATCTGGTCCATTTGGAGAGGCGTAGCAGTCATTAAGACATTAAAGGCGCTGCAAATCCTGATGGTAAAGACTATGTTATATGTTAAGTAAAATTTTTCAACACTTATTTGATGAAGGCATCCATTTTTATCTATCTTTTATTATGCCTGTTAATGATCCATTAAACACATTACCACCAAGGAGGAACAATTTGCCAGGCCTATTTCCAGATGATGTAATTTCAAGATACTCTATCTCCCTTGATTCCGCATGCTACCAGACTCCATTTGGATGTTCTGTAAATGAAAGAAATTATTTCCACCCTAATCTTCACTAGTAAATATTCCTAACATCTCTGCAGAGAGGTTGGGGTTGTAGAATTTGAGCCCATCCTTTGGAAAACTCAAGCCAAAAATAAATACAGTTTTCAAGAGGGGTCATAGAATAAAATGTGCAATGCCAAACCATAAAATTCTTAGAAGATGACATTTGATAAAATCCAGATGACTTCAGATTTGGCCATGAGTTTTTAGATACATCAAAAGAGGGGGGGGGAGGAAACACCTGACAAATTGGATTTCATTATTTTTTTTTTTAATTCTGTTTTAACTGTTGTGAATATTGGTGTTATGAACATTATGTATGCAAATATCTCTTAAAGATCCTATTTTAATTCTTTTGGGCATGCACCTATGTTATAGGCTGAATGTTTGTGTCCTTCCAAAATAAGTTGAAATCTAAATGCCTCATGTGATTATATTAGTTGATGAGACTTTTGGGAGGTAACTGGGTTATGAAGGCAGAGCCCTCATGAATGAGATGAATGTTTTTATAAAAGAGGCTCCAAAGAAATCCCATGCCCCTTCCTTCATGTCCAAATGTCATTTTATCCCCATTATGTTTATAATAAGAAGGGAACCGTGTTAATCCTCCCTGGGATTTTCTGGTCTTTTGACAGCTAGTTACTTTTGCCAACTAGAAATGACCTCTAATAGTGTTAGGAGTGGTTGACAGGAAAAGCAGCTTTTTCCAGTGTAGGGGTGTGTGTGTTGGTTTTACTACCTTATGCCTTGATTCCTTGTTTACTATTTCAGCTCAGTGGAATTTGCATGATTGCATATTTGCTTAATCACGTCCACTGGTAGAAATAAAAAATGTGGAATGCTTGCTACGGGTTAGAAAAGTTAACATTGTGTGATTCAGGGCAAGGTATCCATTGCAGCCCCGTTTCAGACCGCACCTCGAAGGCGTTTCAGAGATGTCATCCACACTGATCTTCAGAGCAACCTTCCTGGGAGGAGTGAGGTTAGTTTTACCTCATAGATGAGGAAACAGGCCAGCAGACATCAGACCCTCCCCCAAATCAGCAGATCCGTTTCACTCCAAAGCCCACCCATTTCCCACAGCAACCTGCTGGCAGAAGCCCATGGAAGACGCTGACTGTCCGTCATCTGTTCAGCACCTTCAGGCCAGAGAGGAAGTTTAGGGAAACAAAACATGACTTCTTACCCCATATGGAAACAAGCAGGCCTGCTTTGGCAAAACGCTGCATGCGTGTTTGCTTAGTGATTCGTGTTTGTAAAGCATCTCCACCCTAGTTGGCCTGTTTTGTCCTTTGAATACCCTTGGGCTGTGAGCAAGTCTGATTATACAGCCTCACCTTAAAAACGAGGCCTAGAATTCAAATAATGTCACTGGTTTTGTAGCCAGTCTTTGGTTAGCAAAACCTTTTTTTTTTTTTGTACTTTCCAAAACCTTTACTCTTAACATCTTACCGCACACACACAAATCCTACCTGTAAATAATGGCAACTTTATTTTCACCATAACATAGACTGTAAAAACAACACTTAGCTACTGTAGAAACTGTCTAAAATACACAAAACATACATATATAGTACTGCAATTAAGACAGAAATATAAACAATTTTTTGCTTTTATTTGCATTTTGTAGCATTCTATGTATTCTCTTTTAAGTGTGGGTATTTATACAACTTATATCCAATTGCGTTTTTTCTTATTTTGCTTTCTTACCTTTATGTCATAAGCTTTTTTGAATATTTATGAATTCTTTAAAAACCTCAATTGAATGTCTGCATAATATACGCTGATATGAATATATACTACTTCACTTATTTATTCCTTAGTTATGCAATTAATGAATTTCCATTTTTTGCAAGTCTAAAGAATGCTGAAATAAATATATTTTCATATAACGATTTCTCCTGATTTCACAGTACTACTTTAAGTTCTATTATAGAAGTAGGATACCTGAGCCAAGGAGAAACACTCTATTTTCGTTATATTAGTTCAGGAAAATTGTGCATTTTATAAAATTATGCATACGATTTTCAGTTTGGAAACTGAGAAGTAGTCTCTGGCATGCTGTGGGGAGGGTGCGAGGAGCGCCGATGAGAGAGAGCGCGAGGTTCTCTTCGGAGGGCGCAGAGAAGGGGCAGTGGCCTTCTGCACAGCACTGGGACCTGCAGGCACACGCAGCCACCCGCCGGCCTTGGGAAAGCGAGGAGGCTGCCCGGGCAGGGCCTGGCACACAGTGCCATGGGTCGGCTTCCATTTCTTCCCCTGCCTGTCGCCGGCTGCGGCCTCCCGTCCCCTTCCCAGGGCGAGGCCGAGGCCGCCTTCTCTCGCTCGGGGAGCCGCTTGGCTTGGCTTTGAAGCTGCGCGGAAACCTCCACTGACCGTTGGGAGCTGGTTGACAAGCCGGAGGAGACTTGGCAAGGACAAGCAAGTGAATAGGAGAGGAGAAAAGAGACAGAGCAAGACAGAAGGCTTAGTGGCACTATTTCTCTCCTTAAATCAGAGAAACGGACACGCCACCCACACGCGCAGGTCAGACTCAGGAATTCAAAGATGAGGATCCTGAAAATCACAGGAAAAGCCACTCAGACCCCCGCAGACAGACGCACGCGTCCCTCAGTGGCCGGCCGGCTTCTCTGACTTACACGGACATGGGACCTGCCCGCTGTCTCCATGACAGTCTGTGTGTCCGGTGGCCTGTCCATGAGCACAGTCTGGAATAAGGAGGGAAAAAGGTAGAAGAAACTATTTGCTGTCGCCGTATGGCCGGACTTTCACTATAGGTGATCCATTTAATCGCCCTGAAATCCTGTACTAATTACGATCCTCATTTTTAGGCAAGAATATCGGGCTGGGTTAGATTAAATAAAATGCCCCAGATTCTTACTGTTATCCTAAGTGCTTTTAAGGAAAGTATCCATGTATTAATATCCAGTAAAGATATAACTTCCAGGCATATGCTTAGAAAAACATTTACAAGAAGTTTGAACTGCAGCAATGTTTTTAATAACAAAAATTGAAAATGGCATAATTACACATCTGTAGGATATAGTTTTTTAAAGTATGAGATATCCATGGACTAGTAGAAGAACTGAAATTGTATGCACCAATATCCCAAAATTATAGTATTTGCCAAACAAGCAAGATTCTGAATGATTCATTTTGAATGATAACATAACATTTGAGCATATGAAAGACAATTGCAAACACAGGTTATAGCAATAAAATAAATATCTGTAGGTATGGAACAGAAAAAAAAAAAATCAGAAGAGTGATCACTTTTGAGTAGGGACATGGGAAGGAAAATTTACAAAGGAAATCTCAGTTCTACTTGAATAACCATGACGCCATTGGTAAAACTGTAGAATTTTAGTTAGTTAGGGGGTAACACTCAGGTGTTTATTATATCATTATTTTAAATAATTGTTGAGTAGACAAATGATTGGAAAATAAAACAAGGAAGGGATGAAAGCAATATTTCTCAAGTAGAAAATAAACAGTTTGCATCTGGATTACCTTTGTTCCATGTAAAAATGTAGATGTCTTAGTTGTACTTCAAGTAAAATAAATCAGCATCTGTGAGGAGTAAGCCTAGTAAAAAGAACTCCTGTGTGCATGCACGTACCACACGCATAAAAACACTGTCTCTGAGATGTGTTCTGTGTGTTTGAGAACTTTTTGAGAACCTTTGTATCTAAAAGAACATTTAATTCTCTGAAGTTGAATAAAGAATAAATATTTCCCCAAAGATCACTTGGATACTATATTTTATAATTTAACCTAATTAATAAAAACAAAGAGAACAAATAAAAACTAATACCATGCTTTAAATGTTAGCCTGGCCTCCAACTGGCTGCCCTGAGTAGATGTTTAATCTCTTTTTTCCAGATTTCCTGGGTATAAAAAGAGGCTAATGGAGTAAACATTTCTCTAATACTTTATTTTAATGGCTTTCCCAGAAAATCTGAATCATATAGGCCCTTTTAATATTAAAGAGTAATTGTATAAGTTCTTTTGCTTTATAAAATATTCATTGAGTGCCTAACACACACCAAAATCTATTTTAAAGCTGAATTCAGCCCTTACTGTAGACCTGTGTGGTGCCATGGGTGGGATTATAGGGTGTTTATCCAATAGGCCTCCAATCTCTGCATCAAAACAGGATAAAATATGTCAAAGGTCCATACATTGCATAAGACATATTCCTAACAAAGTATTGCAATAATTTCGAAGAATAAACATGTTTCTCTTTATAGATAGATAGATAGATAGATAGATAGATAGATAGATAGATAGATAGATAGATGATAGATAGATGATAGATAGATAGATAGATAGATAGATAGATAGATAGATAGATGATAGATAGATAGATAGATAGATAGATAGATAGATAGATAGATAGATGATAGATAGATAGATGATAGACAGATAGATGATAGATAGATGACAGATAGGTAGGTAGGTAGGTAGATAGATGATAGATGATAGATAGATAGATAGATGATAGAAGATAGATAGATAGATAGATGATGATAGATAGATAGATGATAGATAGATAGATAGACAGACAGACAGACAGACAGACAGACAGACAGATAGATAGATAAATGATAGACAGATAGACGATAGATAGATGACAGATAGGTAGGTAGGTAGATAGATAGATGATAGATAGATAGATAGATAGATAGATAGATAGATAGATAGATAGATAGATAGATAGATATAGATAGATGGATGATAGATGAGGGACTTGAGGCTCAGTCATATTAAATAACTGCTCACAGTTATGAAGCCATCAGATGGCATAGCCACTGTTTGGATCACATGCCCCAGGTTCTAAACCCACATCCCTCATGTGTGTGTTAGCGGTGGTATGAGCCATAATAATTGCTTCCAATTTCATCTTGAGATCCAGACTTTGTGTATTTATATGCCCTCTGGTAGTGACTAGGGTCCTAGTTTTATCACGACTAAGCTGTGGTGCTCCTTGAGAATATTCCTGGCACTTCCATCGTCTGTCTAACATTCTAACTTCCCCGAACCATACAGTTCTGCAACTCCTGATACTAACGTGTTGGACTTCGCTTCAGCCTTGGCCACGATAGTCCCAGTCGTTGGAGAATGACCACCTGGCCTCAGAACTCTCCACTCACCCCTGGGTTCTTACCCTTCCATTGTGTATCGATCCTGAAAAACCCTAGTTATGACCCCAAGGTGTCCATTCAAAGAAAGTGAAACGAAACCCCAGCCCTTGGAGATCTCAGCCTGATGGGGGAAATCACATGTCATTCCCAGCATCCTCAGTACACAGATGGTGTCAGGCCCGGGGTAGGAGTGCCTTCCTTTCAGTTCTTCAGAAAGCGACTCACTGCAGGTAGCTGAATCCCCTGTCCTCGAGGGCACGCCAACACGGCCCTGTTCGCACCCGACAGCACTGTTTAAAAATTGTTGAAATCAACTTCTCCAGGAGAAGTCAAAGGCCCTTTGAGGCTCTGAGGAGCTAAGACAATTATAATTTTAAGAGGAAAAAAAAATAGTGAAAAAAGCCATAGACCTTTCCCCTTTCCCCTTCCCCTTCCCCCTTTCCCCTTTCCCCTTTCCCCTTCCCCCTTCCCCCTTCCCCTTCCCCCTTTCCCCTTCCCCCTTTCCCCTTTCCACTGTGGACTAGTTTCCAAAGCCTGTTAGTGGCCGGGCTCTCCTCCGTTTCCTCTTATCTAGCTTCGGGGTCTCAGGTTGACTTGTCAGGTGCCTCCACCCATTCTAGTCTTCAGTGTCTTCCTAACATCACCCTGGGTGCGGGCTCCCCATTATTTCTCAAGTGAGAAGAACAGGAAGTGAGACAATCTTATTTTACACATAAAGTATCTAAAACATCCCAATGCCTCGTACAAATTGTACATGTGGCCAAATACTACCCATCCTTCACTTCACCCCTTCTCTCAAATGTCACCTATCTGTGAAGGCTTCCACTCCCAACAATATCTGTTGCATCCCATTGTAATAATTGTATTATTAAGCATCAGTTTGTTTTAATGCCTGCTTACTGGAAACATTTGAAGACAGGAGCCATGACTTATTTACTTTCAGAACTAAACATAGTGCAAAAAGTGGCGGCTAAGCTTATACTTGTTCAGAATTCCAAAGCAGCCACCACCATTTTCTCACTTACAAAATCTGCTTAATGGAAAATCCGTATTTATTTATCCTTTGTAGATAGTGAATGCTTATAACTTCAAAGAGACAAATTTCAACCAATAAAATGATCACAGGTGGGTGAGTTATAAAACAGTTTTGTAACAAAGGTTTTGTAAATACATTTGTGACATGACTCCCTAGTAAGAAAAAATACCTTCTTTAACTTCTTCTGCATTTGGTTCTTGGATGGGTCTCAGAATTCTCTCAGTTTGGAATGGATCCCACTAATTTTCACCACTGATGCTGCTATTTTCTCTAATTCTGACCAAGTCTGTTTTCTGTCCCGTGGCTAGCTGAGGTAATGAAGAATATTTGGTGACCTCTTAGTCTAAGTGGATATTGCAAATGGGCATATTTTTGATGGCACTGATTTCATTGAAACTGTGTAGCCGGTCCTGGCTGGTGTGGCTCAGTTGGCTGGGCATCGACCTATGCACCGAGATGTTGCAGGTTCGATTCCCGGCAGGGGCACATGCCCACATTTCTGGCATGATCCCCAGTAGGGGGCATTCAGGAGGCAGCCGATCAATGTTTCTCTCTCTTCTTCTCCTTTCCCCTCTCACTCTCAAATCAATTAAAAAAGAAAAAGAAAACCTTTAAAAAAAGAGAAAGAAACTGTAATTCCTAGGGAAAAATACTTCATTTGATAGCAATAACTAAATAGATGCCGTAAGACTTTGCCAAAATATTCAGTACAATGAGGACATGCTATTGTGAAATCTCAGTAAACACAGTATTTGCTTTCTTTATAAGATCCTTTCATTGTCCCGACCACTGTGTCAAGTGCCCGACCCGTCATCTGATTCTTACAGTCTTGCAATGTGGGTGTATTATGCTTGTTCTACAAATAAAGAGATTCAGAGTCAGCCAAAGTGATATTCCAAGTCTGCGTGACAAGAAGTGGCCATGGAAATGGATTTATTTTCTGGCAGAGTGAGGTTCAGGCCCCTTTATTCTTCACCTTGAGTCTAAGCACCTGAAAGGAATAGTTCTCCTGCCGTAAGGACAATGGCACTGCTGGTGGTCACAGTCTGAGATCTGTGGCAGGTGGATCGTCACAGCTACCCTGAGACGTGGGGGGGTGAGTAATTGGATTTGTGATGGGAAGTGGCTCGGTGTCTGCTGAAAGCCGGCGGGCGCTGGTGCTTCCTGGGTGACCTTTGTTGACTGTGCCAAGGGGCTTCCTCTTCTAATGCTGCTGCTAAATGCCATTAGTGGCAATGGCTGTGAATGTCTCCCTGTCACTTGCACTAACCTCAGCAGAGACGCTTCCAGGGGACCTCTTCCAGGGAAGGTCACTGGCTCATTCTGTCATCAAGCTAGTGGCCTGTGATTAGAAAAGACAGGCGGGGAGTTGATGGAATGATAAACTGACGATTTTTGAGAACACAGGAGATTTAAATTAGAATTAGGCTTTCAGATCAGGAAATCAAAAATACTATTGATCAGAGGGACAAGGGAGGGAGGACCACGAATAAAAGAGAAAAGTATTATTTTGTTCCCTTCTTCCATCAGAGAGACAAATTGGATTTTATAGTGTCGCACCAGATATTTTTAGGTATTGATTTTAAAATCTATGCTTGACATTTAAGATGACAGAAAAGATAGTAGGTATGGGGTTGGCGATCTAAGCCAGGTATCATAGTAAGATGGTCTTTTATCAACAAAATTTCAAAGATCTCCATAAAGGTGGGAGACAATGTGGACATTAAAACAATGGCTGTGTTATTGGTCTCACGTGGATTATCTCAGATGTTCTCACAAATCACAGTGGATCTCACAAGGTGTTAGCTCCTCGTGGAGACTGTGAGAATTTACGCCCCTAGAATTGATGTGAGAGCGCCCTCTCCTGCCCCTCCTTAATTCCAGAACCACATAGACCTTGACAGATCTGACATCCAAAGGTGAAGTGATTAGGGGATTTTCCTGATGCAATTAAAGTAAGAAAGTATGTGAAAAGAAACAACACAATGAAAGGGCACTTTCCCTGGCTCTCGGGTCCCAGTGATTAGAGAAGAGGGTGATGGGGGAAGTGTTAAGGTCTTACAAGGTTGAAGGACCTTCGTGTTAAAATTATGCCTCATTATAAAAAATAGGTCACTGTGAGATATGTTGCCTTTAAACATCTTACCAATTGGAGTTACTGTATTCTTGCCATTTTACTCTCTTTGGGGGAACTTCTAAACCTAATAGGCATTTATATAATTCTAATATTTCAGAAAATCATGAGCAAATTTTCCAAAATGCAGTCCCTTCCTCTACCCAACTAAAGAAGAAACGCATATGGCACGTATGCCCATCTATGCAAGTATTGTTTTAGTGTGAGCCCTACTAGGCGGCAGGATGCTTAAGGCTGGGTTCAAATAGATTCCTGATAAGCTTGACTTCCCCCCTTTCCTGTCTCCCTAGCAAGCCATGCTTTTCAGTGGTCTCTATGTTTCCATCGCACACTATAAGTTTAAGTAGCACACAACTAAAGTTCTCCCACGGGCTGCAGTCTCTCAAAGGGCATTTCAGAAAGAGAGACTGGTATTCAAAGAATTATAAACCAAGAAAACCTACACTGGAAGGACTTTGTCACCATCCAGACTGAGATGCCACGAGAGACAAGAGGGTCGATTCTTACTGGTCCGTAGTGTCCAGGCTAATCTTTATTTTTTTAATGTTTATTGTTGAAAGTATTACTAGAAGAGAGGGAGAGATGTCTTATTGATATGCTGAGTGACAACATATTCTATGGATGTGCTGCAGTGCATAATTACAGAAATTAAACTATAGCAGTGGTTAATTATCAAATATTTTACTGCAATGCAATCGTAATACATTGTAGAGGCACGCTGTTAAATGGCATGTTGTTTTTTTGTTTTATGTTTTTTTCTTTGGGCACTTGGTTGAAATGCAGTTTTCTTGAAAACCTGAGTTGGAAAATCAAAGAGGTGCTGTGCTGGTTGACTCTAAGGTCGGTGAGGATTGTTAAGGCAACTCCCCAAGGCCTAATCATTGGGCTTAATGAAACTTGATTTGGCTCCCAGAAGGCTTTCGGATCCTTTTCACTCTCTAAGGTCCATATCAACAAGTGAAAAGAAGAAAATGAAACAATTCAGAGCAGTCTGAGGGAATCTGCTTTGAGCTATGAATAAATGTGTAGCAGAATATATTTTCTAAAACGTCCACAACAGTATTTTAGTACCACATGCTCTCCTAGTATGTGGGCAGATGGAAGGGTTACTTCTCCCTTTCATTATTGCCTTGATCAGATGTTACAGCAGAAGTCCCACTGTGTGGTATTCGGGGCTAGGCCATGAAGGGCACTCTGCCTTCCTTGTGTCCCTCCCTCCCTCCCTCCCTCCCTCCCTCCCTCCCTCCCTCCCTCCCTCCCTTCTTGTTCTGCCCTTTGAATCAAGCTAGGGTATTGCAGGGAACCCCAGGCCCCATCTGAAAGCATGCTAGGATTCTAGTTGACAGACCCGGCTCAATTCTCAGGAGACATGAGGGTAAAGCCATACAAACCACCGCCGGATACGTGAGTGTCTCAGGACCTGATGTCGCATGGTAAACTTGTGGAAGGCAAATATCATTGGGCATTGAAGCAGGGCTACAGTTTAGGCCAAATTATTTAATCTTGCAGAACCTTGGTATTGCCTCCTGCTAAAAGAAGTGTGATAACATTTTTTTTTTCATGATTGAAACGCAACGATTGCTTTAAAACACCTAATAGAGGTCTGTGAGTCTCCTAACACTAAATAAATCTGACATTGTGTCTTCTTTATATACTTAAATATAACTAGGATACTTGAAATAATTTAGATACCCTGATGATAGAGAAAGGTGAACTTCATTGGGAGTACATAGACAGTTTATATAAGGAAACTTTGGATGAAGGCTTCCAGGAGGGAAACGGGGCTCTTTCATAAGTTTTAATGTTACTAACAGAGAAAATAAGAGAAGGAAGCCCTAATCGAACCGCGATCTCCTAGGTCCTAGGTCGATGCTTAACTGCTGAGCCACACCCAGCCAGGCACAACATTTTATTAAATGGCCATCATTGTAAATTTAGTAATAAATTTCAGTGGACTATGAAAGATTTGGTGGGATTTTTTTTTTTTTCTAATATGTCTTGTAGGAAGGGAACCCTTCCCCTTTTACTGGTGGATAGTGACGACGAAAGTTTAACAGTGACTACACATGTATACATCGTGGGTATTGTTTTTATCAATTTCTTCAAAACTCATGTGATTATTTTGCATTAAAAGCAAGAAATCCAGTTGTTCGCTGACAGTCAATTATTATTTGAGAGATGATCATCCAATAATTATCGCCACATCTTAGAATTTCACAAACCCCGAGAAACTGATTGACTTAAATAAATCATGCAGTTGTACCTGAAAAATAATTATAACATAAGAAGATATCTGACATTTTTATTGACCCTTTTTTCCCATCCGTGTAGTTTGTTCACAGATAAAGTTTCTCCATACAAGTACAAGGAAAGACAAACGAGCTAGGACTAAATTAATGCAAAATATAATAAAGGTATATTCTATGGAGTTGAAAAAAGGTAATTATCCAAGGTCTTTGCCTGAGGAGTAGGAGAGCTGAGATTTGGGAGGCACATGTGGTATCAGGCCTATTTTTGCTACACCATGTTATTTTTAAACATAGTTGCTGCCTTATTTCAGCAGGACCAATAATAAAAATGCATTCGTGTTGTTTTGTCTTTAAATGTCTAAACGAAGAAAATCATCCTTTCTTTTGCCATCTAAATGACAGGTTTCAGCTAAACGCAAAAAGAAACATACATAACAAAACAATATGGAAATGTAAAAAGCAAAGAGTTTTTTGTTTTGTTTTGTTTTGCTTATTTACTAAATACCGTTTTTACTCAGGTCCAGGATGTTTTAGTCTCATGACTGAAAGAACGCATTTTCATATATTGACAACAGAAGCAACAAGTGAAGACTAAAATATATAATTTAAGATACTATGGATTAATTTTATTGCCACCACTGGAAGGATATGCAGTAACTATGGAAAAGGGAAAATGTTTGACTACAGAGATCCCTGACTGAGAAGCCTGACTTCTTAATTCATTACTTGAATCGTTTATTATTTGGGGACCTCAATTCTCTGGCTTTGTGAGCATTAGACATGATAATATCAGACACCTTACAGGAGAATCGACTCTCTTCATTGAAGAAATACAAATAAAATGCCATTTCCCTTGAAATAGTGCTTTAAAGATTCTTTGTAGAGTTATGCTTAACGTGATATTTGAGGAGTGGGGTGTTCATTTTCCTTTGTGCATTCTGTTTCATCTTGAATTGATAATGACACAGCCTTCTCTAGACGGCACATGATAATCTATATCGGAAGGTTCTTATTGGTTGACTAAAATGAAGAGGCGGGAGATGTCTTGTCTCCATGGTGATCAAATCCACTCTCCTGGCACACTTAAATCCTGAGCTATAAGGAGTATGTAGAAGTGAAACCTAATATATCCTTTTCAAAAGAAGTAAAAAGTAACATGTGTAGCCCTTGTACGGGAGGCCAGTCAACTTCACTAACATTTAATGCTGGCCAAGATAGTCATAATGGAAGTCTTCATCCTTGGTCTCTTAAAATTCTATTGATTGATTCATTGATTGATTTGAAAAACTATTCCTTCAACATCTAATAAGTGTTAGGATATATAAATATATACAGACACCAGTTATGAATAACAAAAGATAACTATTCTGAGAAAACTTCTAAAACAGCTATGTGAGGAGCTCTATGAATCAACAACTGAAACTGATGAAAATTATTAAAAATAAACATGTAAAGTACATGAAAATTGTACTAGGATTACAGCAAATGAAGAAACATTTACTTGAGAAAATCTACTAAATCTCAGTGAGGTTAGTGAGAGTTGGTAAAAGTTGAGCCATGAGCCACTGTCTCCCCAGCTCAGTGTTATGGAAGCTCGACTCCAGGTGATGTGACCTAGAGGGTGAGGTTTCCTCACATAGTTCCAAAAATTCCTGGGAGGAATAGGCCTCTAAAATTTCGTTCTCCTCCCAGCTTCACAGTGCAAAGGCTAAATTTCAGGTGAGCACTGCCAAGAGGACAGGGGCTCTCTTTCTTTAGCTGTCTCCTATTCATATGGTAACGATCTGTCTGTGCAATGGCAGGATAACATTTCTATAATAAAATGTAAAATTACATTACTTACAAGAAAAAAAAATTCTGGATCTGAACTAACAAAATAAATTATCAGCAGATTTGAAGATAGACTGGTAGAAATTATGGAAGCCAAACAACAGTAACACACACAAACAGAAAATCTTAAAATCAACAAGACAAAACGAGCTAATTATGTACAGTGGGACTCTGATAAAATTAAGAGCTTGCTTCCTATCACACAAAATAGAGACCAGAAAGCAGCGATAAGACATATTCAAAACACTGTAAAAAAAATGGGGGAAAATCAACTATGACTCTTATACCCAGATAAACTATCCTTTGAAATGAAGATAAAATAAATACAGTTCAAAATAAAGAAAAACTGAGAGAAAGGGTTGCTAGTAGAATCACCTTACAAGATATACTTAAGGACATTCTGCCAGATGATAGTAGGTGAACCTAGACAGCAATTTAAATCCACATGAGAAAAGAAACAAAACAAAATCAGAGCCCTGGAAAAAGTAATTAGGTAATTGTAAAAGACAATTTATTTGAGTGTTTTTCTCCTTTCTTCACTTAACTGATTTAACCATCAATTATATAAAACAATATTTATAAAATGATATCTCGTCTATGTTACACACACATATATTTTACAAAAACAGCATAAAGAAAGAAGTAAGGGAGCAAAGTTGTATTGGTGTAAGAATATGACACTAAATGGTAACTATACTAAAGAGAAACAGTTCAAGGGAAACAAATATAAATAAAAAGATAATTCTGAAGACTCTATAAATACATATACTATATCAATAATTACCTTAAATATTAATGGAATAAACTATTCAATCAAAATGTTCTCAGCCTTGATTTAAAAAAAAAAAAGATTCTACCATAAGACAAAAATATTATCAGAGAATCAGAATGGCGTTTCTAGTTATAAAAGTTTTACCCTATCGGTATGATATAGAATTATGTTTATTTTGCAACTACCTAAGCATGTGTGTTTGTGTTTATATACAAATATATATTTCTTTAATTAATAGCGATAGGAAAATTAGTTTTCCACATACAGAAGAATGAAGTTAGACCCATACCTCACTCCCTATAAAAAATGCAACTTAAAGCACATTGGACTTAAATTTAAGACCTGAAACAATACAGCTGTTAGAAGAAAACAGGGTAAAAGTGTCTTGACAATGGTCTAGGCAATAATTTTTTTTGGTTTGGGCAATGATTTTTTTTGGATATACCCTAAAAAGCACAAGCAACAAAAGCAGAAATAGACAAATGGATTGCATCAAACTAAAAATTTTCTGCGCAGCAAAGGAAACAATCAACAGAGTGAAGAGAGAACATAAGGAATGGGAGAAATTATTTGCAAACCGTATATCCAATGAGGATATCTAACTAATCATCAGGGAAACACAAATCAAAACAAAGGTGTATTACCGCACATCTATTAGGACAGCTATTATCAAAAGCATAACAGAAAACAAGGGAGAATTAGTATGTGGAGAAAAGAGAACCTTTATATACTGTTGGTGGGAATGTAAATTGGTATAGTCATTATGGAAAACAGTATGGAGATACCTCAAGAAACTGAAAATAGGCCCTGGCCAGCATGGCTTAGTTTGTTGAGCGTCATCCAGTGCATTGAAAGGTTGCAGGTTTAATACCTGGTCAGGGCATGTGCCCAGCTTGTGGGTTTGTCCCCTGGTTGGGGTGCATGCAGGGGCAGTCAATGTTTCTCTCTCTCTCTCCCAAAAAATCAATAAAAACATTTAAAAAAACAACAAAGTCACATCTACGATAACATCAAAATTCTTCAGTGAAAAGTTTTTGCAAAGAGAACTTCTGAACTGTTGTTATGATATCAAAATTGTGTGTTTTTCATACAACTAGACCACATGGACAAACTAAAACATTAAATGTGTGTTTGTTTTTTAAGCTGAAATCATACTAGCTTATTTTAGAAACGCAAACATCTTTTGTGAAACAATGGCATTAGTTAGCAAGTAATATTTATATTGACAATAAATGAAAGTAAAATAATTTTTCAATAAATAAAATACAGTAGACAACATTTTTTTGAAGGGAGGAGTAACAAAATATATTCTTATGGTAAATAGAAAACCAATGTTTGTCCAAGCCATTTTTTAAAACATACTATAATCAATCAAAACCAAAAGTCAGGTTTTCTTTTATAGTGTGTCCCAATTTAATGAAATTCAATAGAGAATTTCTGCAAATCATTTTAACATGTCTTTTTGGGCAAGCTGTGTTGCTGAAGATTCAGTGTCATTTCAAAAGAGTCTTACAAAAGGCCATTCTATGTTAATTTGCAAATTATATTGCTTATAATACCTCAGGGTAAAATTTGGATCCACAATGCTCTGTTTGCCTCTCTCAACAAACATTAGACAATTCAATAGGCAGAGAAAAAGCTAATTCTGCTGCTTGTTCATTAGCATGCCTGAACTTACGGATATTTGATTTTATCCTGGCAATTAAAATATGAATCAGACATATTTTCACCTTGAGTTTCTCCATGGGAGACATATTCCTGTTCCTGCTCTGTGAAGAACCATTTGCTATACCATCTCCTTCAGCTAAAATATCATTTTGCATTTATTCGGGCATGAAATGCATCCAGCTTCCTGACGCATGGCAGTAAAACATTTTGTCTGCTGTCAATTCCAACTTGTTGAACAACTATTTTAGATGGGAGGAAATACCTCCCAATAGAGGGTTGGTTCCTAGGGTAGGAAAATTAGCACCCAACGTCACCGTATTTATCTCATTTTCCCAAACTTTCTCAAATGCCCCTGAGATACTTATTCTAGTATGCTCTCTTAGAAATACACTTGCTTGCCCTGGCCGGTGTGGCTCCTCTGGAAAGAACTTAGGATCACACATCTTTTATTGGTTGGCATATAACTCTCTTCTGTTTCTCCCAAGTCCCCCCAACACAGGTTAGAGAGGTATTTTCAGTGCTGAGGCTAAATGTGTAGAACCATCACTACAACCCTCAGCTTGTTCTTAAAGAGGCCTGTGCCCAGGCCCCACCAGCGTGACTCAGCGGTTGAGCATCAACCTAGGACCCAGGAGATCGAGGTCCGATTCCCAGTCAGGGCACATGCCCGGGTTGCGGGCTCCATCCCTGGGTTGCGGGCTCGACCCCCTGCAGGGGGCGTGCAGGAGGCAGCGGATCGATGACTCTCTCATCGTTGATGTTTCCATACCTCTCTCTCTCCCTCTCCCTTTCTCAGAAATCAATAAAGACATATTAAAAAAAAAAAAGTACCCTGCAATTAGAGATAATAGCCATTAAAAAAAAAGCCCTGTGCCCAGGGAAATAAAGGTAAACTAATATGGTCCTTCCCTGACACCTGAGCCCTTCCCTGCTGGGCCATGGAGTCACTTAAGGTACCTGGTACTGGATTATGACTCCTGGTGCTTGAGCTCTGACCCTGGGGGAACTTGGCAGAGACATCTGATTCTAATGCGGTTTCAGCTAGAGCCGGGCTTGTTTTATAACCCAATTCCTTCATGACTCCTCCTTGAGGTAAATTCCTGAGAGCCCGAGTGTGTGCCTAGCCCCCAGCCCCCAGCTTTTCTGTCCCCACGCTCTAAGTAACCCGAGGTCTTAGGAGAAAGAGCTGGGGCTCCCTGCGTGCCCGGGCGGGCACCTAACAGGCCGTGAGTGACGCGGACGGAGGAAGGCTCGCCGCGTGCAGGGCTTTACCGCCCAGGCTATTCCTCAGCACTGCAGCGAAATGAGACTGCAGCTGGGTGTTCTCTGCTTTGTTCCACTCTTAGGATCAAAAATAAAGATGAACCACGCAGATACAGCCAAGCCTCAACTCGTCTGGGATATAACCTGTGAAAGGGAAGGCGTGGGTTAGGAAAGGCCGAGCATGAGATGCGTTTTCTGGCTAAGCTACAGTGGGGAGCTAGTCATGATGCGGGACCAGTAGGACCAGGTTTCACGCCGGCTGCTCTACGAGCCCCCTGCCGCGGGCCGAAACGCACGCGCTGGAGTCGGTACTGACCTTTTGTTAAGTCCTATCTGAGATACTTCTGGGGCTAGGGAACCTGACTTCGCTGGTGAATCCAGGATTCTAAATGTTTTCCTTTCGTTTAAATGATTCCCCTCTGAAAGCAGGAGATATTGGTGAAATGCTTAGACAAATGTGGGTAATATAGCCCATCATTAATTTGTCAGGTCTAATTAATGGTATCAGTTACCAGATGCAGAGGGAGACCATTACGCTTCCTAGGAGTATACCGGAGGCAGGGAAGGATGCCGCTGCAACCTGGACTCTCCCTGGACCTCGGAGAGCCGCGGAGTGGAAAGAGGGAACTAAGCAGACAGAGCGCTTAACGGAGTTAGGAATATGCATCTATTAACCGTTCCAGCGCCATCCTGGATGGGCCCAAACATCCAGGTCTATCAAAAACAAACAAACCGAAAAACCCCACGAAAAACGATAATCTAAGTAACAGACTTCTAGGTTGTGCCAAACTGAGATTAACATCCGCACAGATATCATCTTTGACTCTGCCCTGTCCCCTAGTTCTTCCATCATGATCAGCTGTGTTTTGGGCTAGCCTTGCTTGTAGTTTCCTGAAGCCCTGAACAGAGAATTCAGGTGCACAGTGCCTACATTTCTAACCTACAGAAACAGTGAGATAACAAATGTGCAATGTTTTCAGATGCTAGATTTGTCATAATTTGTTGTACAGTAATAGATGGCTAACACAGTATTTGAAAGAATCATCTTAACACACAGATGATGATGCTAAATATGGATAAAACCACATGTTCTATTCAAAGGTAAATATTATTTTTAATTGGCATATCAATCACTAGTTAATCTGTTATCCTGAAGCTAGTCTTCAGTGCAGGTTATTCCATCACACAGATATTTAATATATGCCTACAGAAATGCACAAAGTAGAGAAGAGAGTAAAAGCCATTTATTGTCTAATTCAAGTATAAAGCACTTTATTATAGGTTGGTGATGGAGGTTAAATATTATTATTTTTGATGGGATTAGGTCAAATAAAATGTCTGTGAAATTGGCTTTATTCTGCAATCCACTTGAATTTGTGAGCAGTAAAATTAATGAAAGAAATCTCAGATAATGTCTATATACTGACCTCTCTCATTGTGAACAGTTTATGTTCCACCTAATTTTCTACATACCAAGTATCACTGCATCCAAAATAGTAGGGCAAGAGTCACTTCATTTTACATAGACTATGTAAGCTTCCATTATAGTTATTAACATCTTCTTTCTAAAATTACTGTCAGTATACTATTTTCTAACCATTCTCTTCTTCTATGACCCGATTTTATGTACATTTTCCCAAACTCCAGGGCCTTCTCTTTTTTTTTTTGTCATTTTAATTTTCAATTTCTATTCCAATTTTAATTATAATCAGCACCATTATTTCAAGGCAGCAAATTTCCAAATTGCATTTGAATCTCTGGATAGCTTAAGGAAAAGTAGTTATTTTCTTTAAAACCTCCCAAGGCAAGGAGAGGTGTGACCTCTCGCAGATGGAGATTCTAAGTACTTTGAAACATGATCCTGAATAATGCGTGTGAAGCACACAGAGAGATGTGCTTGCGTGAGTCAGAAAGATAGACTCTGCCGCCTTCGCTTGGTAATCTTTATGGGCTAGTTACTCACGAATGAAGATTCTAATCCCTGAGCGTAACTGACATTTTAAATGACACGTTCTGTTTTTAATATACATGCGGTGCATAAGGAGGAAACATTCGAATTACTGCAACAGATGCTTGTTTATATGTATTTAGTACTGTTATAAAAAAGGAGCCTGGAGAATACACAACCAGAGGCTCTCATGTATATGCCCAGTGCTGAGGGAGATGGATTTCATTTCTGGTAATTTAAGGCATCTAATCACTATCATTAAACAAATAGGATTTATTACACGAGCAAGAGGAAAATGCTATGAACACAGTGCAACTTGGAAAGGAAGGGGATCTAGAACTTGAATTTCTAGGCACATTTTATCTGAGCACAGATTATTGGGGAGGTTTATGACCTGTGACTGTTTCTCAATCTGATGCAAGAAACCGCTGCCATGGTAGGTCTCAGCCACTTGCCTGATTAAAACGGAGAGGGGGTTGGTAGCAGAGAAAGAAGAGGCCGGGCATGTTGAAATTATACCTGGAGCCCGGCTGATGTGGCTCAGCGGTTGGGCATCAGATACCCATGAACCAGGAGCTCACGGGTTGATTCCTGGGCAGGGCACATGCCCGGGTTGCAGGCTCGATCCCCAGTCAGGTGTATGCAGGAGGCAGCCGATCAATGACTCTCTCATCATTAATGTTTCTCTCTCTCTCTCTCCCTTCTTCTCTCTGAAATCAATAAACACATATTAAAAAAAAAAAAATTATACATGGACACATTTAAGCTTGGGGGGTGCCAAGTACTTTCATATAGGAGGAGATAATTCACAGACACAATGGCCCAGTGGACTGAGAGTTGGACAGGGCACCAGGGGAGCCTCTAAGGCAAAACAACCACCAAAGATATTAAGCATGAGCGGTAGAAGGCAGCTGGAGCCTCAGCTTAGGGCAATAGCCAGTGGTTCCTGTGGGTGTGAATAGCCCTGTCCTGCTTTAGTCAGGTAGAAATAGTAAAGGCTTTGGATTGAGACAGGACCGAGGTGAATTTCAGCTCCGTGACGAATGAACACCCTGCCACGGGTGCAGGTGAACTCTCAAAGCCTGTTTTTCTCTTCGGTGAAAATGGCTTCATGATCTCCTCTCTGAAATATTTTGTGAAGATTAACATCTTTGAAAGAAGAGCTAAAATTAATGACGGTTGCATCTCTCTTATTTTATTTCTAATTTGAATAGTTGAGAAAAAAAATACATTTTTAGTAAAGAAAACCCTCATTGGATACATTTAATAACAGAACAATGTGATGCTTACCTCAGGACAGGTATGTGCGAAACCTGATTATTCAGAAAAATAAAAATTACTTTCTCATCTCACTTGAATGGATCGCTGTAGAATTTTGAGAGACAGAGAAAGTACCCAAAGAGAAAGTTAATTAGGAGAAACATATAAGGATAAAGGTAGAAAAAAATGCCTCCACAATAAGCAAATTCACAGTTCTGATTAATTATTTAAGCATATTTGACACTGTGCTAGAATCTGTGGTCAGATTACAGTCTAAAGACCTAGTAATATCTTCTGAGGGAGACATATGCATGTAGGAACTTAAACCAAGGCAATGAAATGACCTCTCAGTAGCTGGAATCTATTAGGCGCTTATGAATATTGAATGAATGAATGAGTGAATAAGTGGCTAGAGATGAATGGCAGGTGAATAAATGAGAGCTTTGGACCCAAATCTCATTTTTAGAGTTCCAATATATTAGAGTTTTAGTGGCTTGTGAGGAGAATTGCATTTCCCTACTCTATTTATCTCTATATTGCTCCAGGACAAAGAAAAACTTAAAGCTGATTTCTCCATATGCTATCAATGCTCGCTCTGGTTCCTAGATTCTCAGATGTCTCTGTCTTTAGTTTCCTTTAGTGTTAGAGTTCTAATTTCTCTCTCTTTACACACACACACACACACACACACACAATTAAGAAGATAGTCCAAGAAAAACATGTTCCAGAGAACATGTGAATTACTTTGCTCATAATTGGTTAGTTTCTCTGAAATAACTATCAGAATAGAAACAAAGTTGAAGATTAAACAAATCCTTTGACATACGAAATTGAAAACTGGGTAATACAAAGATTGTTGGGTGCAATGGAATTGGAAGTGATCAAAGCAATGTCATCTGGCTTCAAAAGAATTTTATGCAAACGAAAAGATGCAAGAGGGAGAAAAAAAACCCGCACAACAGCTTCTTTATTTTTAATTGTATTATCCCACTGTGGCAAGAGGAAAGATTTCCTCCATTTCAGCAGGGGAACAAAAGCTAGGTTGTGAGGTGTCATTCCATGAGATTCCGGGAGCAGACAGAGAGGGCAATATGGTCATTATCTGGGGCAGGAGATTATCCCAGGCCTCATGTGCTCTGGCTTCACTTCCTTGCCATCGGTTTGAGAGAAGCATTTTAGAAGAAGCAGGAACCCCAGAAAAACTAAGAAAGACTTGCTTAACCAGCACACCAAGAGCTACAGCTGTTGTGTTAAAAATGTCAAATAATTTCGGGAGAGAAAACCTGTTTTTGTGGTTGGACTCTGCCACGTCCAAACGGAGTCATGTTGGACAAGTCACCTAGCCTCTTTGAAACCCTTCTGTTGCGTGATTGTGCAGGGATAGCATCCACAAAGAAACGACCCACACCTCTGTACACTGCCCAGTTCAGCCTGCCAAAACCCAACCCAAACTGCCTAGCGTGTCCGGAACGGCATCACCCCTGGTGAAAAATGAGGGTGGGAATTCCGTCATCCCAGATGAATGACAGAAGGTAAGCAGACCAGAGAATGGGAAAGACAAAAGGACCCTTCCCTTATTTAAGCCGAAATCATCTCATACATGAACAAGGCTATCATTTTTTGCTTTTCAGACAAATTATGAAGAAAAAAATACAAAATATATTCAAAAATAATATTTTTATAGCAAACTATAAAATGGCTGTTAATGTCAAATATGGTAATCATGATTGCTTCATAATAAACTTATGAAGTTAGAGACACGGATTATAGCCTCTGTGGACAAGACCACTTAGTTATGTTCTACACACACCTGTATTCAAATGTGAGGTGCATCTCTTTCTAGCTGTGTCACCTGGGACAACTCACTTTACCTTTCTGACTCTTTATTTCCTCACCTGATTGTGAAATCCTAACATTCAGGGAGTTTTAAATACCAAGTTTGATAATAGAAGTAGAGCATTTGGCATGGACCTCACTCAATGGTAATCCTCTCTCCCCCGTCTACTGTTCTGGTGGCTTATAGCCCAGTCTTAGCATCCTCTCTAGCTTTACTGATCTTTGGGGTGGATTTTGACACAATTCATTTCCTCCTCTTGTCTCGGGTGGCCAGAATTGTCTTCCCTGAGCAGCCTTTACTTCCTGGCCCACCGGATGGCTCTCAAATTCCACATTCATCATTGGGAATCTACAGATATTCCTTAAGAATAACTCAGATTGTGCTTCTTCCGAGCAGAAGAAAGAAATCTGAGCATGGTAGGTATGAAAGGACCCCAGGAGGGCAGAATGAGTGCTGCAGGCCTCTGAGTGCAGTCAACGAGATGCCTCAGGACCTTAACCCTTGCTTAGATCAGTTAGCCTGCCGTAAAATTGGTTTTGTCCTGTGTCATTTCACTGAAAGTTGTAGACCCAATCAATGACATTGCTATTTTCCCCTTTCGTTGATAAATCAGACAATATATCCCAATCATCTCTTTACATCAATTAGCTTATTATCAGCTACTGAACAAGTAGCGGGATCCATCTTAACATCGAGTTTAACTTTGCTGGTATGAGTGTAACATACATAATTTAACTGGTCTGTTGGGAAGTTGTGCTTCCTAACATACACAGCAAAATGCGCACTAGAACAAGAAAGGAAGTCAAAGTGAAAGGTCTAGTAGGACAGTGATATTTCTGTTTCGGGGATGACTGATTGGGCTCTATAACTTCTGCACCATAGCCTTATTTCTTCCAAGATTTTGGGGTGAAAGAAGAATCATGTGTTCTCTTGGCAGAGGGTGACAGCACCCATAGGTTTAAGTGGCTCACTCTGGGTCCCATGTAGTCTGCAGGGCTACATCCCTTGTGCACTTGATCTTATCTGTTCATACCGGCCCCATATTTTTAGTGGCTGATGTCACAAATGCCTGGACTCTGGATCTGTCCTTCTCTGGCTGACTCACCCTCCCTTGGTCTCTTGCTAAGCTGTAGGAAGCCTCTGTAACCTTCTCTTTCGTTATCTGTGACATGACTTTCAGGAGACAGGCTCTGGGCGTCACTGGCTCCAAATGCTACGTCCACACCAAAAGACAATCCAGGGAGACTGCAGAGTTTGTATACTCAACATCTCCAAACTTCAACTAAATCATCTACAAAATGATTATGGTTTTTTTTACTGGAGTAGAGATGGATATTATATAAAAATAAACAATAACATGCCAAAGCACTTGGCACTGTACTATTATACAGTTAAAAGTAATTAAATATAATTATGAATATAACAAAAATAATACAACGACAAGGAACACAAAGAGAAGACACTACTGTTTATACCTACACATTGTAAAAATATACAAAAGCAGATAAAAATGGACATTGGGAATCTGAGTTCCATTTATCTTCTGCACTCGGCTTGGGTGCCCTTCAGCCATTTGTTTCCTCCCTTGGTGGGGCTCAGCTTCCCTCAACATTGACTCCAGTAACTTGTCCCTAAGGCCTGATCATCTATTTTAGTCGAAGAAAGGTCAAGACAGGCCATGAGAAATTCCAACATCTTCTTTATTACTCAACAAAACAACGGAACAGTAATAAAAACTCCCTCGTTAGGAAAGAGCTGGTGCAGGGTATGGTTTAAGATGTTAGATTATTCCATCTTAATTGTCCTCCAGTTCATTTTCATGGTTTGATCTGACCTAGAAGTTTTCATGGCATCCCAATAATTTATTTAAACTTTTATTTCCTTGCAAAGTGTGGCATTCCAAAGACCAGAAGGCAGAACTATTCTCATAAGCATTCCTGAACCAAGTGTCACGGCTTTGTCACTAACATGTTGTTAAGATTTAGATTTCTCATTTTTCCTCTCTGTGCCTTGGCCTTCACATCTATGTTGGACTAGAAGCAGTCATTTTAAACACAAGTTTCAAAATAGTTACTTTTTAAAAAGCCCCTATTCCCACATTAAAAAAATAAAACTCAGCTATGTGAATTCTGGCACCATCCATATCCTAATAAATGTGTTTGACGATAGATATATTATGGACTCCACTTCAAGTGTACCACGAGAGCAGATTTTTCTACCCTGGGAACTAATAGGCTATGACATAACAATGGATTTAATATCAAATTCTGGCTAATTAGAATTAACAACTGACTAAATAGGTATCAATTGTTTGTTGTATCTTCCATTGGCTAGAATTTTCACTAAGACATTACATGTCTGTGAATAATTAAACCTGTTAGTCTCTTGCTGACTTGAAACATGCTCAGTGCTGTGCTGGGCTAACTGAGGAAGGACAGATTTACACAGTAGATCAGGCACCTCTGGGAACATTCATAAAAGCTGACCGATTCAAAACAGGGCCTTTGGACCTCAGAGCCACCTCTTATTTTGCTCTATGACCTTGACCCAGATATTTAACTTCTGAAACTTAATTTTCTATTTGTGAAATTGGGAAGGATACTGTTAGAATTTAATGCCTTATTATACTGAATGTTCCTTTAGTCATGCACAGTGAATCATAATGCATTCTGGTTATTATAATTATTATTATTATTATGTTCTGGATTGAAATGATACAATATATTTTTTTAGAGCTTGAGGTGTCCTCACTCACACCTTTGTTTTTGTTTAATTTTCAAAGCAGTTCCCTGAGGGAGACTCTGTTATCCCAATGTAAATGTGATGAATCCACAAAATATAAAGACCACCATGATTATTTATGTAGCCAGTAGCAAGACGGGCACTGGAACCCTGGTCTGAGACTCTTGTTTTCTATTGCATCCCATGTCATTTCTCGGTCATAATCGAGAGCATGTGGTTCTCTATCACATATGGGGGTTTTTTTAGGTCATCAAGAGGAGTTAAAATTTGTCTAGAGATGTCCTTGAGAAAGTCTCCTGTGGCTTCCTGCACCAGTACCTGTTCTACTTCGGCTTTTTCTCGAGCACCTGCAAAGAGTCAGCAGTATGTTTATGCAGCTTCAGATGAGGGACAGAGCCATGAGACTCTAAAGACTGCAGAGGTCCCCGTGCACTGAGATGCTGGGGGTGACAGGGCTTAAAGGCAGAGCTGTGGCATAAACAACAGATTCGAGCAGCCATAAGAGGAAACTCTACTCTCCTGGATTTTAAAATCTCAGGGGAAGTGAGGTTATGAAAGTAGGATTGGAAGAGATTATGCAAAACCTGGAATGCCATGTTAACAGATTTATAAACTATTCTTTTTTCTTGGTCAGTGTTTCTGAAAATGGACTTCCATGCTATCGCTTGGTGTGTGTGTGTTCGCGTGTGCATTCATGTGTGTGCGTGTGTGTGAATATAGTAAGGGAAGGAAGATTCTGTTGTCCGAGAAGGTTTGAAAAATCCTGTGTAGGACCTTGTAAACAAGGCGTCATTGTTGAGAATTTACTATATTCCTCTGAACTGTGAATTTCTCGAAGAGGGTATCTTGTTGCAGGAAGCGTTTCTAAAATATATTCCACTCAGGGTCACCATTGGTGGGGATGCTCGTATTTCTCAGAATATGATTCGGGAGCTGTGCTCTGGTGGACAGGGAGTGATGATAGGGTTTCAGGTGAAATGCTTCTGTGCATTAGTTAAGCGAGGATGCGGCAGACAGACCTGGAAGGCGCTGCCAGCCGATTTTCTGGTCATTCTTTGCTTGTGCTCTGATTGGGGCAGAGATTCCTGTTAGACCTATACCAAGCCAAAGACTCAGAGTTCCAATGAGAAGTGAGCCTGTGTGAGAGCATCACTGTTACGGTGCTGCAAAGGCTTGATCTGCTCTGAAAAACCTGTCACAGGGTTTCTGTGCAAACTGGTTACTTCAGGACAAGTAGCTCTTGCCCGTGTATTGGGGGGAAAAACCCCTATTATTGACTTCACACATTGAAATGTTTGGTCAGCAATGAAGGCTTGTGCTACTGTGTGTGTGCGTATTTGTGTTTTACCAGTGTGAATTTCACACAAACGTATGCTCATGAGATAGTGAGTGTGTGTACATGAAAGGAAGAAAAAGAGAGGGGGGGGGGAGAGGGAGGGAGGGAGAGGGAGGGAGGGGTGAGGGGGGGGAGGGAGGGAGGACGCCGTCATTAGGGGGACTTGGCTTGGGGTGGTGAACACACAGTACAATATACAGATAATGTATTATAGAATCGTACACCTGAAACCTATATCATTTTATTAACCAATCTCACTCCCACCCTGATAAGTTTAATTTTAAAAATCCATATTCTTAAGAAAATAAATAAATTACTAAAAACTGGGGTAAAAAAATAGAAACCTAGTTCTTAATTATATATTTTTAAAATTCTCATTTAATTATTAATTATTATTAATCATATATAAACCATCCTGCAGGTCAGAATTATTTAAGGATGTTACAACTAAATAAAACCCACACACACAGTTTTTGTTGCTCATGGGAACAAGACAAACATACTCATCTGTAGGGAACACTTTCAGGGAGAGACAGCTTGGTGTAATAGAGGCATCCTTTCCCTCGGTTCTTCCCCTTACCATAGGTTGTCCCAAGAGGCACATTCCGTTGTCTATCAAAGGCAAATGTCACACTGGAGTCCCCTCTGGAAACCCATCCCCCCTCTGTTCTGCACTAGTGGAATTTTCTATTGGGTAAAAGAGGGGTCAAAGTGTGTTTCTTTCTCAAAACGCAGTCTCTCTTCTGTTCTTATAAATGTCCTGGTGAATTTGAGAATAGCGAGAGGGAAGACCATGGGAGGAGAAAATAAGTTCTCTTGTGCTTCAAGCCTTGAGCTTTCAACTAAAGAACGAAGATGGGAAGATACGAGGGAGTGGGGACCACCAGGCCTCAGTTCAGCACATGTAGGTCACAGACCTGCTAGAATGCATCCTCAGAAATGCTCAACCGCGTCAGGTTTCTATTTCAGTTACTCAGGACACAATTCTGAGCTCCTAGTCGTGGCGCCTGGGACTTTCCGTGAACTTCCCTGTATCCGCTCGGACGGTCTTCTCTTGCCATTCTCGTGGGAGGGTTTCAAGCTGATTTTTCATCATACTCCACTGCCCTGTGCATCCTTCTCAATCTGACCAGCCTTATCTGCCTGTTTTCAGTCAGCCTGAAGCGTCTGTAAGGGCACTTCTTGGTGTACTGTCTGATGTCCTCCAGTTATTCTTGCTCAGAAAACTCCTATTCATGTGCCAAGAGCCAGCATCGCAGGATGGAACTAATGTATATGAACATGTGCTTTACTCTCCTGTAATGCAGTTGGCTTTTTTTTATATACCTTTATTGATTTCAGAGAGAGGAAGGGGGAGAGAGAGAGAAACATCAATGATGAGAGAGTCATTGATCAGCCGCCTCCTGCATGCCCCCTACTGGTGGTCGAGCCCACAACCCAGGCATGTGCCTGCCGGGCAATGCGGTTGACTCTTGCTGTACCAGGAATATATTGGGAGCACATTTAGAAAGTAGACCTATAGTGCCCGGCCAGTGTGGCCCAGTGGTTGGGCATCAACCTAGGATCCAGGAGATTGGGGTTCGATTCCCAGTCAGGGCACATGCCCGGGTTGTGGGTTCAATTTCCAGATGGGGGCATGCAGGAGGCAGCCGATCAATGACTCTCTCTCATCATTGATGTTGCTATCTCTCTCTCCCTCTCCCTTCCTCTCTCTGAAAACAAAACAAAACAAAACATAAAAAAGAAAGTAGACCTATTGTTTTAGGATCTCTTGTATCTCATCTATGTCCACAATTATATGCCTTAGAGAATATTTACAGAATTAATGAATCACTATCTGTTTACAAGGCAGAAACATTTTCCCATAGTATTTCTACAATGTACCCAAAATATTTCATATTCCCCATATATATATATATATATAATATTTTTTTCCTTGAGAAATTAGCATATCTGATTTTTTTTCCATGAGGAACATATCCTATTATAAATATGAGTTAGAAGAAGCACTTTTGTAGAGGTTCATTTAGCCCACTCATGTTAAAATGTCCACCAGGGAAATATTTCTGAAATCTAACTAATGCATAAATATTTTTACTACAGACCATTTCATTTCTAATTTCCTGATTTTAACTCAAATCAAGTTGATTTTGATAATAGAGCTGTGAAATTAGTTTTAATCTAGGATATGAACTAACTAAATAAAGACATGAATCCAAAAAGTGCATAAAGCTTGGGCTGTGAAGCAGAAATCAGGGTAGATGTAAAAATTCCATCCAGACTTCATTCTTTCTTTCTGTATTCTATTCAGGAAGTCCATATATCTCTTTAAATGCTGACAATAATGCTGTTTTTGGCCAGTGGAAATGACAGTCATTAAATAATTCTGTCATTCAAAAATGTGTCCTAACATGTATTTTTTACTATAATTATGAATAGGTCCCAAGCCATCAAATTAAGCAGTCAGTGAAACCCTAAGAATGCTAGATGAAAAATTAGATTTACAATTATGGCCCAGGCAGTGAATAATATTTTTCCAAGTTAAGTAATAATTTCTTGAGGTTGAGAAATGCTTTCTCAGCGGGTAACATTAGAGTTTGGTAATAAAAATGAAATCTGCTTTTAATATATAAGTACATATGTATATAAACAGATATCTATTTAACTAAAAAAGCAGATGTTGTGAGTCTTAGAGTCTTAGCCTATTCTAAAATAAAATGTATAATGAAATAAAAGCAGATACTGAAAACTACCATAATAGTAGTATCAGAGTGGTTAAGAATGAGAGCTTTGTTTAAACCCCACCTCAGCCATCGAGTTGCATGACTTAAACGTACAACTCTGGAAAAGTATATTAACTTCTCTGTAATCGTATCTAATATTAAATTGATAATAGCAGAGATGAGGAAGGTGTTTTTTTTTTAGGAAGCTTAAATGCCCACCCTCATTAAAATCAGGGTACTGGATGGTGACTGAGAAATATCATTCTTGATTTATATATAAATATAAATCCTTTTAGCTCAGCACTCAATGCATGATATCTAATCAACACATGTTGGTGTTATTAACATTCCTAGTAGTTGTAGAAGCAGAAGTATAGAAGCACTATTACCACTACTATTAGTGCTGCTCTTACTATAATACTCTGTGCTGCAAGCATAATCAGTGAGTGCACGGTTCAATTAAAAGATTCGAATGTTAATCCTTTTCAGAAAGGAATAACATATATGATAATGGAGAAGCACAACTTTTATATAAATTCTCATTTCAAAGGATTTGGACCATGCAACTTAAAGTTTAGATAATCACCTGGTTCGATTCCCTCATCTATGGAAAAAAAATGCAGAGTCCAACAGAGACCTAATATTCTGTCAATAGTCACATAGCTCCTGGCAAAATAAAGCCCCCTTGGATTTAATTATGTGACAGGCCAAACATCCATGTGCAAATCGGGATGTACAATGCATTTCTTTCACAATGGCGGAAGTAGTTCATGATATAAATATTTTAATATATATGAAACATTATATGTGTTATAAATAAAGACGTATATTGGACATATTGTAGGGTTCTGTAGTGACTCCTCTAAAGGCATAATCGTCATGGAAAAGAAAGGTTAATATATGTCTGTCCAAATTTGGAAAGCTTGCTTTAAAAATAGACTAGTATTATTAATGAAACATTACATGTTGAAGAAAAAAAATGAACAAAATGTAGGAAAATAATCAGTTCCATCAGCATGCTGACACTGTGCCTACCCCAAGCCCTGTGCCTGTTTCCTCTGAGGGAGCCCTTGAGCATCTGGTAGGACAACTGCTGGTGAAGATTTTGCCACGTCTTGTTTTTAACTGATGTCTTTGAATCAGCCACTTCCTAATCTTTGAGGGGGGAAAAAGTCCGTGATCATTGAAATGAAGTCATCCACTGGAATTTCCCTGATGATTGGTCTCACGTTCTTAGAAATAGACATTTGGTAAAAAATAGAGAAATGCTTCTGATGGTACCAGCAGAGCAGGAAACCCCTGTTCTTTCTCTTCTTCCTTTGATCTCCAGTCCTTGTGAAGGGGAATATATTAGGCTCAGACTTAGCTGCCAGAATCCCTGGATTCATTAATTCTTTCGTACACCCATTCCATGAATTCTCATTAAGTGTTTCCTTTGTGTTTAGGGCACTGGGAATACAACAGTTAATAGTTTCATAACAGTACCCATAGAGTTTATAATCTACCTACAAGTGTTCAGTCATTGATGGCCAGTGGACACCATGATGGTGGTTAGTACACTTTGAACTCACACAGAAAAGACACCTCACCGGGACCTGGAGGACAGGAATGCTTCTGGAAGAACATGCCTTTAATGTTGCTACTAGAAATGGGGAGGAATAAGGTAAAGGGTATCCCAGGCAGGGGATCAGCCTGGGGTAATGTCCGGTGGCAGAAAGGACAGGGGAATTTCACAGAATAGAAAGAAGAGTAATACATGGAAAGCTGTGAGATGTAGGGCTGGAAAGATAAGTACAAATTTAAGGAAAAAGAAAAAGGCATTTTTTAGGACATAATTAGGTCTCAGGTTGTGTCCTTATTGATGTGTGTGTGCATCGTATATGGGCATGCAGATATATAATATTTGTGTACATAGACTATCAGAGAGTGTATGTATCTATAGCACCTGTCAGCAAATTAGCAGTTAGGTATGCAGGCGCTCAATAATGGATTTCTCACGATAGACTTTGCAATCACTTACAATCATCGCCACTTCTTCTTGTAGTAAATCTTCAGTTGAGTCTGAAAACAGCTTTGAAGACTCTATCTCCCGCAGTAGCACATTAAATATATTTCAGATGCATTCTTCACGTGTAATCTTGAGATGAACTAGCAAAATGATACATCCAGTGAAGACTACAATTACTGCCCATGAACTTTTGATAACATCGTCTGCAAATGTCTGTTCACATTCATATATGAGCACAAGCCTGCCAGAGTATAGACGTGTTTTTCCTTTCGTTTCAAAATTCCATGATTCAACATCTGTCTCTAAGGTCTAAGATGAACAGTGACAGCATGGGCATGCTTGTCTGATGTGATTGCTGTTCCATGGAGTTGCAAGTCTCTTTGTTTCAACAACAATTATTTATGGGGAAATACTTTCCCCAAACCAGACAACACAAGGTTGTATTTGCTGGGAAGACATATAAAGATAACTTCACTCTGAATTAGTGAATTTAGTTTGTATTTCTCTGTGCAACACAGATGGACAAAACAATCCCCCGAGGGTAGAAGATGGTTTAGAAGGTGGTTTCAGAAGGTCATTCTTGAACGGTGACAAAGGAAACACAAAAGAAGAAGCTGGACACATGGACTTATACTGACAACTTCGACAAGAGATGCTTTCTGCTTGGAATAAGAGGATTCTATAAATTACAAAGAATAAAAAAAGAATAAATATGGGATTGATAATAAGATATTACAGAAAATGGCTATTAACAAGGCAGGGATGTCAACTTTCACCACTCTTATTAACATAGTACTAGAAGTCCTGGTCACAGCACTCAGACAAGAAGAAGGAATAAAAGGTGTTCATATTGGAGAGGAAGAAATAAAACTGTCATTATTTGCAGATGACATGATACTGTATATAGAGAACCCTAAAAATTCCACCAAAACAACAACAACAACAACAACACACACACACACACACAACCTACTAGAACTGATAAATGAATTCAGTAATGTGGCAGGATATAAAATAAATACCCAAAAATCAGTTGCATTTTTATATACCAATAATGAACTACCAGAAAGGGAAACTAAGAAAACAATCCCTTTCACAATTGCTTCAAAACAATAAAATACCTAGAAATAATTTTAACCAAGGATGTAAATGACCTGTACTTGGAAAATTATAAGACACTGAGGGAAGAAACTGAAGAAGATTCAAACAAGTAGACGCATATACCGTGTTCATGGATAGGAAGAATTAGCATCATTAAAATGTCCATACTACCCAAAGCAATCAATAGATTCAAGGCAATTCCTATCAAGATATCAAATGTTACATTACTCAGAACTAGAACAAATATTCCAAAAATGTGTATGGAACCACGAAAGTCTCTGGATAGCCACAGCAGTCTTGATAAGGAGCAAAGTTTGAGGAATCATGCTACCAGATACCAAACTACACTACAAGGCCATAGTAATCAAAATAGCATGGTATTGGCATAAAATCAGACATAGAGATCAATGGAACAGAAGAGAGAGCCTAGAAATAAACCCACACTTTCACAGTCAATTAATATTTGACAAAGGAGGCAAAAACATATAATGGGCTAAAGATAATCCATTCAATAAATGGTGTTGAGAAAATTGGACAGATACATGCAGAAAATAAAAAAGGTATTCAATAGACATATGAAAAGATGCACAATGCAAATTAGAGAAATGCAAATTAGAGAAATGCAAATTAGAATCACAATGGGAGATATCACCTCGCGCCTGTCAGAATGGCTATCATCAAGAAATCAACAAACATCGTGTTGGCGAGAGTGTGGAGAAAAGGGGACTTTTGGGGGGAATGCAGATTGGTGCATCCACTGTGGAAAGCAGTATGGAGTTACCTCAAAAAATTAAAAATGGACCTGCCTTATGACCTAGCAATTCCACTTTGGGGAATATATCCAAAGAAATCCAAAACACTAATTTGAAAGAATATATGCACCCCTGTGTTCATTGCAGCGTTATTTATCATAGCCAAGATCTGGAAGCAGCTCAGGTGCCCATCAGTAGATGAGTGGATACCAAAGCCGTGGTACAGGTGCATGTACACAATGGAATATTACTGGGCCATAAAAAAGAAGGCAATCTTACCCTTTGTGACGGCATGGATGGACCTGGAGAGCCTTATGGTAAGAGAAATAAGCCAGTCAGAGAAAAACAAGTACCCAGGGATACAGATGGACTTCCAGACCAACTAAAACAAGGGTCAAACACTATTAGGAATCTCTCTCCAGTTCTTTCTGGGTTGACTGGCTTCTTCTACATGGCAAGAAACATTGCTGTGAACACTTCCTGAGTTCAACATTCTACAGCGTCTATCACTGGTGATGGATTAATTTATGCTTTCTCTGCTGGAGAGTTAAAAATGCCCAGAGGAGGGTCTGATGGCCTCAGCTTGTTGATCTTGTCCATCTTTAGGCCAATTTACTGTTCCCTGGGTGGGGGAGAGAAGAATGGGCTTAAATATGAACATGGACATTCCCTCAGAATCGCTTGGTTCTACTGGTAGAAGAGCCTTTCCAAAAGATTGTGAGCAAAGTTTACAAAAGGAGGCGCAGTGGACAGATAGAACACAAGTTCCTCGCGACACTTGTGCAAACGATACTTTCAGTATTTTATAAGAAGAGCTTTAAAACTTGGTCAAACTAGGACAGTAAAATTAATCTTATATTATTTGCTTCTTGGATTGTTTTATTTTTATTTTACCTGAAGCATTTTCAAATAAACTGCTAGGATGGGGGAGGGGGTGGCTATTCAAAGGAAAACTAAGTAGGTTAAATGAAAATCTAAAAATTATTTGAAATTTTGTAAATAAGCTCAACTGAATGGGTAATTTTAGAACATTCTCTTTTTTAAAAAAAGTATTACAAATTATTCCAAGTGTGTCTGAGTGAGGGCAGGAGGCACTCTTATGACTTTCTGTATTTTCCATTCTTATTGCTGTGCTAAGCACAGAGCCAAGGGATAGACCCATCAAAGCCTTCATTATTCCACATTTGTGTGAATCTGTATTAAATGTTCATTGTCATTTATTAATATTTAAATAAGCCTCTGTTTTTAAAATTCTTTTGTGTTTTTAACTCTGTCACACTCTCTACTTTGCCTTTCTTTTTTCTCTGGCAACAGGATTACCTCTGATTTTTCACCATATACATGTCAAAACCAGAGGCTGTGTTCACTATTTTATCTGTGCTGTAAGGGACATTTCCAAGGCTATTGGCATTTTTAATTAATCAGATGTGTGAGTTTGAAGACTGCTTTTGAAAACCAAGCGCTCTTTACTCAAGACAAAAAAAAGTAGAATCAGAATTTTATACTTTTTGAATAAATTTAGGAGATGAAGAACTTGAGATCATAGAAACCCAGTTCACGTTGTACTATTATTCCATTTGTTTTAAAAAGTATTTCAACTTATTCAGAGTCTCTGAGTAAGGGCAGGAAGAGCTCTTAGTACTTTCTGCATTTTCCACTCATATAGCTGTGCTCAGCACAGTGTAGATGTTCAATATATGTTTATCAAACATATTTACGGATATAGGGTATTCTAGAAACAGGACTAAAATTCAGGTCTGATATTCCTTTTTTTTTTTAATCATTTTTTATTTTTCAATTGCAGTTGACATACACTATTATATTAGTTTCAGATGTGCACCCCCAGTGATTAGACATTTTAAAACTTACTAAGTGATCATCTGCTATTTCTTTTACTACAAGAAATATAAATGTAAAAAAATGCAAATGGCAAATAAAAAGGCTCTGTGACTTTTATTACAGTCAGTTGGTTTTTAATAAAAAGGAAGATTACTGCATGAGAGGATCCAGGTCTATTAGCATATTACTTTTAAACATTTTCCAATATTAGCGCTGCATTCCATTGTGACCTGCCCAGCCAGCAAGCTGAGACTTTTTTTTACCTTTGCTCAGCGAAGCCTTCTTCACACACATGCTCTGTCAAAATCTTTCTCTCCTTTCCTCCCTCCCTCCCTGCCTCCCTCTCTCTCCTTTCTCACATCTAAGTCCTGGACCCTGTGCTATCATTTACCCCAACGCAGCAGCCATTCCCATCCCCTTCCCAGTGATTATACCAAGGACAGAAAATCCCCTAAATGAATCCATCATACTGGCACAGATTCTAATGAGTGGGAAATGCCAAAAATGAGCCATGATCGCTGCAATTAGAAAATCATAATATCATAGTTCAGCCTGAACAGCCAGTAAAGGAAATCCCTGAAGCGTGCAGTAAAGGCCCGGTGTGGAAAGCAGTTTCTGCTCCTGGGGCTGTCTCGGTGGGACACTAACTGCCTTCTACGTCCGCATCGCGATGCCCATTCACAGGTACAGACCTTACCCCGGAGCACCTGAGTGTGCTCGTCCTGGGTTTTGAAAAACTAGATGCATCTCCCCCAGTTGAGTTTTAAAAGGTCATTGGACCAAAATGCAATGCCACAGTGCCCTCCAGTGGTCTGATATACTTAGAATAATTGTTTCTTGGATGGCAGGATTCTTGCTTGAAAAACGATAAGATGTTTTTACTTTTGATTTTAAGAGAAGGTAATAAATATGAGTAACATCAGCTATAACCACAACATCTTTTTCCACCTAGCTTCTCTCATATTTTTTTAAATTGGTCTTCTTTCTCCATTGTCTCCTCTCACTTTTCTCCCCACCTCCCTTCTCCCTCTGAAAGCTCTGTATTCCTCTGTGCTCACCTTGCGAAGGTGGCAGACCAGCCATTCCGCCCAAGGTCCCTGTTGTTACTGTAGCAGTCAGATGCCCAATTTGTCAATTTATTAGTTTAAGAATTGTGTTTTTGGCTTTGTATGTCACACCAAAGTCATAAAGATATCCTCCTTCCTTCCTTCCTTCCTTCCTTCCTTCCTTCCTTCCTTCCTTCCTTCCTTCCTTCCTTCCTTCCTTCCTTCCTTCCTTCTCCCTCCCTCCCCCTCCCTCCCTTCCTTCCTTTCTTTCGTCTAAAAACATGGTATATCTCGCTATTACCTTAGATTTTCTTTAACTTCTCCCACTTATATTTTACAGATTTTAATCCTGCTTGTATTCTATAACCTTCCTAAAGTCACTTATTTTACCTACTCATATTTTATAGATTTTATTGGTTTTTCTGTATAAACAATCATGTGGGTAAATGCACACAGTTTTAATACTTACTTCCTAACCTCAATCTCTTTTATTTAGTTTTCTTGCCTTATTGTACTGAGTAGAAAACCAGTTATAGTAGGAAGTGGAGCTGGGTTTGGGGCAGGTAGTTTTGATACCACAGGCAGGTAAATCTTGCACTAAGTACAAAGGGTTTTCAACATGTTGCAGGAAAGTCAACATATTTAGGACTATATTTTAAACATTTTTTTAAAAATATGTTTTTATTGATTTTAGAGAGAAGAAGGGAGAGGGAGAGAGAGAAACATCAGTGATGAAAGAGAATCATCAATCGGCTGCCTCCTGCACGGCCCCCACTGGAGAGCGAGCCTGAAACCCCGGCATGTGCCCTGACCAGGAATCCGAACCGCCACCTCCAGGTTCCTGGTGAGACGCTCAACCACTGAGCACTCTGGCTGGGCAGCACCGTATTTTAAATAATACATTGTGCCCGGCCGGGCGTGGCTCAGTGGTTGAGCATCGACCTAGGATCCAGGCGATTGGGGGTCGATTCCAGGTCAGGGCACATGCCTGAGTTGTGGGTTCAATAATCCCCAATAGGGGGTGAGCAGGAAGCAGCTGATCAATGACTCTTATTACTGATGATTCTATCTCTCTCTCTCCTTTTCCCTTCCTCTCTCTGAAATCAGTAAAGATACTTTTTTTTGAAGTATATCATGAATCTTTAAAAAAAAACAAAAAAAAACAATAGACTCCCATGTTCATGTCTTTCACCAAGTTTCATTCCACTGGCTTAGATGTGAAAATCTCATTTACATAGTGTGTTTCCCCTGGAAAATACTCTTTGCTTGATTCAAACACGAAAGAGGGTTGTTAGTGTGCATAACTTACTCGAAATACCTGTATTTTATGTCACTGCCTCTCAGTTTCTCAAAACAATGAGGGAAATGCAAGGTGTAAAAGGCCACTCAAATACAAAACACAAAAACATTTAGCTTAAAAATGGAGTGTGTATATATATATATATATATATATATATATAGAGAGAGAGAGAGAGAGAGAGAGAGAGAGAGAGAGAGAGAGAGAGAGAAGAGAGGTATTGTTCTGGGCTCTGAGCAATATAAAAGAATAGGTATCTCTTACAGAGACTTCACTATGGACCTTCAAGCATGATTCTGACTGACTTTTTTTAAATTGATTTTTTAGTTCTCACAACAGTGACATATATTCTTATTCCCATTGCCCAGATGGGGAAAGACGAGGCACAGTGAGGGTAAAGCCCACGGTGCAGAGAGCCTGGGGCCTGCCCCCCTCTGTGCGCTGGAAGGAGCTTCAGAGTCTCGCCCTGCCGTTGTCAGAGCTGCAGCGCGCGGAGGAGACGGGAAATCAGCGCTTTTCCTCCAGCCGTTATGGGCGGCGTGAATGAAGACATCTGTGGGCATCAGGGTGTGTTTAAACTGTCGCTCACCTGTGTCCAAACCTCCTTTTTGTTTCTCTTTTCGAATGAAATATTTACCTTGGAGTGAGTTTTTAAATGTCATCTGTTTCATAATCGCTGCATTAGCCTTAAAACTCTTCGACGCCGCGTGTAGTTGGGCAGGAGAGTCGGTGTTGCAAAGCTGAACGAGGGTAGGATATTGAGTTAATGAGCTGGAATTTGACATTTCTGTCAGGAATAATTTGGCGTTTCATGGGGAGTTCTGGTCATTTCCTACATGGTTAAACTATTGTATTTTTTCAGAAAGATAATGGGGCTCATTCTAGCAAGAGAACTAAGGTCAAGACAGAAAATAGGTACATGCCTACTACGCTTCTGAATAGGCTTTGAATAAAATTTTACATTTTATTGTTACATTTCAAATTATTATTGTTGTTGTTAAAGGCCACTTATAAATGGGAATCTATTCTGTAGTATTAATTAACAAGAAGGAATATGAGTTCTAGATTTAACTTTTCAAAAAGAATTTGTAAGATGATATAGTTCACCCTTTCTCCATTAACTTGTGTTTAAATGTGTCAGCATGGACTCCATTGGGGAGATGTAACAAGATGTTAGCAACCCACACAGTAACCCTCTGGTGGGCGAGATGACTCTGCACTCTTTTGTTAGTTATTGGCAGGGACAGGTGATAGAAGAAATATAAGCTACCTTACCTTCATGTTTTGGACAGACTTCAGTTTCACATGGCAATATCAGTAATTTTTAATAATAATATGTCTATTACATAGGATCCTTTCCAATATTTGGCATCAGACTGTTAGTGCTTGTTCCAGATATCGGTGTTTATTTTTCCAATATATATGCCTTATTTTATTAACTTTTTTTTTTCTTTTATGAAATTTTGGGAAATGCCACATTGTAGGTGCTTAAGTGCACTATTGAACCAGGAGCCTAGTATTTTATTTTCCTCTTATCTGATTCTGCATTTTTCATCATTATAATCTTGTGACATAATGATTCCACACTCATCTTTTAATTTTAATTTTTGCTTCTACTTATTACATTTCATTTCTTTATCTTTTCGTTGCTTCTTAGGACATAAGCTTCAGCCTTACTTCCCCTGTACTTGATTGCTACATTTTTCTGATTTCATTTCGGCACTGAGTACTGATCTTCAAACAAACAGAAACAATTAGTGTGTCAACAATAACTGTGTGTGTTTAGCACTTGTGGGTGGATAAAGCCTACGTGACTGTTCCTCTCTTGCCATCGTGACTCATTTGGTTTCTAAAGCGGTTCTCTCTAAGAAGCAACATGCTGTTGAGTCTCACAAATACACACACGCACACACATCCACACACCCTCTCCCCCTAGAATATATGTATTATGTATATATAATATGCATCATATATATGTGTATATATATATACATACACTCTCAGAAATTAGTGATATATTTTATAAAAGGAAAAGTCGCAATCTGTTTCATCTGCCTGGCACTACCATTTACATTCCTTGTTTTACCAACGTTATGAGTGATATTTCATGACTCACAGATGTTGGAGAGACAGAAGTGCCATCTAATGTTTCAGTGTTGATATCCCTTTTCATGCGATAAAGCATTTAAAGTAGTAACAGTCTGCTTATTTTTAAAACAACCTTGCCTTTTGGGCGACGCGTGCTATTGTGCGCACTTCGCAGTTGCGGCAGCGGACTCCGAGCGCTGGGGAGGCGGCGCGGCTGGGCCCGGACCCGGCCAGGGTGCGGGGATAAGCGTTTCGTGTCGTTCAGCTTGCGCTTTCAGACGCCTCTGCCGCGGAAGGCGCGTGGGGGGGTTCACACTGACAAGAAATGCAACCAGTATTCTGCAGACTACAATTGAATATGAAATAGCTCTCAGTCTAATTGAAATAAAAGCTCTGTTAGTGATTCCATATTATGGAATGAATTTTTTTTTTTAAATAACAATAAGATTCATGCTTTCCATGAGTCATCAGCAACTGTAAGTTAGCCACACTAACATGGTTTGGTTATAAGTAAAGACTATTTGCTGGTCCGCTTTAAAGTTTATGTCTACTGACAACCAAGGAAATTGGAAAAATTCTGAAAAAGATAAAAGTCAAAAAATTTGAGGCTCTATTTTATGGGCACAAAATATATATACATATATATATATGTATACACACACACACACACACACACATATATATGCTTTATATTATTTTTAACAGAATTTAATGAACTTACTTGAATTGTTTCTTATAAATACAGCCCCATTTTAGAAAGGATGCTAAACATTCACATAGTATGAAATGCAGAGTTTAATTTGTGCCCTGAGTGCTGATGGTATAATTTTCTATCATTTGTTGGCACCTTTATTGAATCAGTTAAAAGCACTAGTTTTCTTCTTTGTTGTTTTCTGCTGGGGTTCCATATAGGAATTCTCCCTTGATGATGATTTTTTTGCCACTGTGCTGCCTCCACTCGATACTAATATAACCATCTCAAAAGTCTTCTCCGATTTCATATAAAAAATGTTTTCAAGGGAGATTTGACTTTGGAAAATCCTAATTTTGTGAAGCTATGAAAATGAAGTCAACCTGGGGCATTTGGTAAAATTATTTAAAAACATAAGTATGAAGAATGTATAGTATCCTAATTAAAGAAGGACAGATGTTGATTTATATGAAAATAAGAATGCAAAAGAAGAGGCATCTAGCACAACTATGCAGAGAACAAACAGTTGAAGGAATCACAGGCAGAAAACAATTGACCCTTGGATTTTATACTAGGCCTTTTTGGCTTTTGTAATATATTTACATGTCTGCAATTCATAAATGCTCCTGGCAATTTCTATTTCAGAGATATACTGCCTTGCCTATCTCCAACTATTTTCATTTGCACTAAAATTTTAATATAATTCTGGAGTTTAATTGTTAGGTAATTTTATTAATAGTTGCTTATCCATTTCAATTGGAAAGGAAAGGGGAATGACTAAAGCATTAAAGTCGGACTTTAAAATTTTGGGTGCATATATTTAGTATTATAGAATTGTTCACTTGAGCCTTATATCTTCTTATTAACCAACACCACCCCAATGAATTTTATATAATAAACATAATAAAAATAAAAGCATTTTCTCTGGTAAAAAATAGATAAAATTGTTAAATCACATAAAGAATACATTCTAAGTGCACTGAACAAAGTCCTTAGGTCACAGGTGGATGCGTGTTCATCAAAATACATTCAACACCTACTCTACTGTGAGCCCTGGACCAAGTCCTGGGGAGACAGAAACTCACCAACCAGCCTCCTGATCATGGCATCGTCAGCTCCAAAACTGCCACTAAATCACAGCACAGGTGATCGTCTCCTTACAAAGCCTATAATGTTTCTTAAATGTTTGCTAAAGGAGATGATTCCTAAAAAATAAGGAGGTGTTAAGAAGGGAGACAAATGGGGAAGGACATTTCTGGCAAAGAAAATATTATGCATAGAAAGGATAGTGGTGTGTTAGTTTTTTGATGTGTTTTAATGACAGGGATTGAGGTGGCAATCCTAGAGTGTGGAGCTGTGCGACAACTAATTAATGTCAAGACCTATACAGAGTATAAATTGAGAAGGATCATGTAAAGACTTTCAAATATATGGAACAGGAGATAAGGAGTCATATAGGCATTTTAAGCAGCAAAATAATACGTTCATACCTGCAGCAGGTAGAATAAATTGAAAGGAAAGAGACTGGAGCACACACATGGTCAGTGTGTGAGTCAACAAGGATTTTTTTCCTGTTTGCCACTGTCAGAAATATCCAATTTATATTAGATCAAGGGGGTGGAGGATGGATTTTATTCATTCAGGAAACTAAAAAGTCAAAGGGAAGCCAGCTGGATTCAGGGATTAAGCAATAACAGCCAGACTTGATCTCTCTCCCACTACATTGATTAAGGCAGTGATTTTCAACCCGGGAGCCACGAGAATCTTTAAAATGCGCAATACCTTACTATTTAGTCAGGGACCCTGACCTCTTTTCCCTGAGACTGTCAAATAAATAAATGGCAACAGCCAACACACTAGTCATCTGGTGTGAGTGATTCCAAAGTATATCTTTTTTTTTTTTTTGGTGAGATCAACAAAAGATATATTTTGGGCGTGGCACAGAACTTTAGTAATTAGTTTTTGTGTGCCATGAGATTGAAAAGGTTGAAAATCCATGGATTAACACATCAGCTTTTAATTCATAACAAACTACCCCAAACTTAGTGGTTGAAAGAATAAACGTGTATGCAGCTCATGATCCTGTAGGTCGGGAATTTGGTCTGTACAGCTGGGTAGGTGTCATCGCAGCCGACCTGGCTTTGCTCTGAGTCACCGAGGTGCCTTTGCTTCTTGAAGTCTGCTCGCTGCCAGCTGAAGCTATGGGTATGACTGGGCCGCGTGCCCAGCATCCAGCCACTAATCCCAGGATTGATCCCGTGACCCTAGCAAGGCTCCGAGGGTGAGAGCAGAAGAATATAAAACGGAAGGTCTGAGATTAGGCTTGGAACTGGCCCAGTGGTATTTATGACAAATTCTACGAGTCCAAGAAAGTCACAAGGCCAACCTAAATTAAGCAGGTGCGGGACACTGACGTGTGTTGATTGTGGGAGCTGTGAACTAACATTATAAAGAGGAATAGACACTGTGAGGGCCACAGTTTGGGCCCCTTATGCAAATAAAAGTACCATTCAGTTTCTTCATCTCGAAATGCTCTTCCTGGTACATTCTGCCACTTTCTCTGCCAGTGGGGAAATGGGTATTGAAGCTCTGGCTGCCAGTCTTTTCATCTCTGTATACCATATTGTTTTGTTTTGTTTTGCTGAATGTCTTAGTCAGATTGGGCTGCCTGACAAATGGCATAGACTGTGTTCCTTATGTAAAAATGTATTTCTCGCAGTCCTGGAGACTGGAAAGCCTGCGATCAGGTGCCAGCATAGCCAGGCTCTGGGGAGAGCCCTCTTTGTACTTTGCAGATGGATTTACTCCTGCTGTGCTCTCACATGGGAGGGAGGCAGAGAGCAAGTTCTCTCCGGTCTCTTCTTATAAGGGGTGTCCCCCACATGACCCAATTACTTCCCAAAAATCCATCTCCAAAGACCATCGTATAGGGCAGAGATTTTCAACCTTTTTCATCTAAAATTCTGCCACACACCAAAAAGCATATTTTTTGCCAATCTGACCAAAAAAGGTATAATTTTAATTTACTTAGAAAAAAAAAATAATAGTAACTACCTATCTTTTTTTTGCTCCAAAGCGACTTTTACAAAATTAGGTTCCTATACTTATAGATAAGGATTTCTGGTACCAAGAATTAACCAATCAGATGCAACCTTGTTATGTGACCTGACCAATAAGGTGCAGCTGTATTATATGACCTAAATTTTAGGGTTCAAGAGAGGACATTCACACCTACATAGCTATCTTTGTGTAGGCGGTTGTCATTTTTTTATCGGACAATCTAAGGGAAAAGATGTCGGTGCCCCTGACTAAATAGTCAGGGACTGCATGTTTTAAAAATTCTTGCAGCACACTGGTTGAAAATCTCTGATATTGGGCATAAGGGCTTCCATATATGACTATCGGGGGGTGGAGGGCAAAAATATTTAGTCTGTAGCACCTACACTAGTTCAGCACCTAGATCCATGTCTGAACTGGGCTTCGATTCTTCATGTCTGGGTCACTTACTTCTCTTAAATGGGGTGGGCCTGGGGTGGGAGGGGGCCTGTCTCAGACTCCATGGACTGGGAGTCGGTTAGAGAGTTCTTAGGCTGGGAGTGAAAACCATAGGTTCCAAATACAGGAGAATGGAAATCAGGCAAACAGAAAATACACACTAAGTGATCCAGCGGGGAAACTCTTAATTCCTGTGGTTTCGGTGCCAGGTAATTTCTGCATTCACTTTTGAAAGCAATAGAAGCATCGGCTATAATGTAACACCTGGAATTAGCAAATGGCATTCTGCTAATGTTAGTAATATTTTCTCTTGACCCATATTGTTCTCTTTGTTTTATATTCATACGTGACAAAGCTTTGGGCCTTAATTAGTTAATGAAGAGTGGGAGCACATTTACAAGGATATGTTCTAATGCTTCATCAAGAGCCTGTTTTTCTTTCCTGAAACCCAACAGGTTTCATATTTTCCTTTGTCTGGCTTTCTTTCCGGCCCATGATAACTGCACATCTCAAATATTCTCTGACTTTTGTCCAACTTATTGGTGACCAACCATGGTTGATTCTAGATTTATGCCAGTCGGTACTTGCTCTCAGGAACATCTTACCTACCCCATTCCCTAAACTTGGATCATAGATATTGATTCCTTTCTTAGTGATGACATTTCAAAGAGATAGAACCTCTCAGACGTCCGCAGTATACCAGCATTGTTAGGCTCAGGTTTAGATTTTTTTCAGTCCTCTCATACCTGAGATAGAAAAAAAGTTCAACCACTATTTCTCCATTCCTTTAATCAGACTAAATATCTAGTGCTCACAACAGTGCTTTCTGCATAGCAAATGCTCAGTAAATGTCTGAAGACTTGAACAAAGGGTTATTCACTGTTAACAATGACCGCTCCATGAGCTTAATAGTAATTTCCTACTGCTGAAGCCAGCGTACTCTGAACAGTCTTTAGCCTTAATGCATAGAGAGTAACAAAAGATCATAATAAAGTCCACTTCATTAAAACATGAACTTAGCAATTAATGCGATATGACCTTGATACTAATTCTCCATGTATTAAAAATGTTACAGTGCATTTTCAGGTAATGTGCCTTAGCCCTGTGATATCTATTCCTACCTACAGTGCCCTGTGTGTGTGTGTGTGTGTGTGTGTGTGTGTTGATTTTGTGCTTACTTCACTGAAATACTACATTTGACGTTACCCAGATATGACTGAGCCTTCTTACGCTATATTTGAATAGTTCTCTTTTGAAAATGGAGCTCTTAATATATCTTTCTCTGTAGCTTTCTAATCAAAGTTCTGTGTTTATTTTGTAAAAAAAAAAAAGATCTGTGGTGATATCTATTCGTCATCAATGACCCATTCAGTTCCCTGAAGCAGGAGCTGTACTTGCGACATTTTATTCATTACTTTATACACATAATGTGCAAACTAACTCTCACCAGGCATTCTTTTTTTCTTTTCTTTTTCAATCAGGTGTTAAAACCTCTGTTAGATGACAGGAAGAGAGTCAAAGGCAATGTTGGCATGGCCTTGGTTGTTGTAACTTTATAAAATAACAGGACTGCAGTGTTTCAGGTATCGGCTGAATGACCAGCCCTCTGTCCTTGAATGAATCTAGCATGTGACTGGGCAACCACCAGGCCAGGCACTGTGCGTGTACAAAGCTATGTGCAAACGTTCTCATAGCACATAGAAATAAACTGCTTATTGTGAGCCTGACAAGGTCAAAGAGGAGTGCAAAACATTTATTTTGAAACTTTTTTAAAATTTGTTTTCATTGATTTCAGAGAGAGGAAGGGAGAGAGAGAGAGAGAAACATCAATGATGAGAGAGTCATTGACTGGCTGCCCCCTGCACACCCTCTACTGGGGATCGAGCCCCAGGCATGTGCTTTGACCAGGAATCAAACCGTGACCTTCTGGTTCATGGGTCAGTGCTCAACCACTGAGCAACACTGGCTGTTCAAAAAAATTATTTTGAAACTATGTATAGACGTGGTCCAATAAGACAAGGTAGAGAATAGCACCACAATAAAATGGATACAGGTGTACACAGGGTGGGGCAAAAGTAGGTTTACAGTTGTCGGGACATGAAACACAGAGTTGATTCTTGTATTATTAATTATTGTATTATTTTCCATACAACAACTGTAAACCTACTTTTGCCCCACCTTGTATATACACTCTGCAGAGCGTAGTGTGCAGGGGAGTGAATGTGCTCTTGAGGACTTAGTGTGAGTTAGCTATGTCAGTTCCTCAGCAGCCTGATACTATAGGACCTCACTAAATAAACAGTATGCTCTCTACCCTGAAGTTAATACTGTGGGACTTTTGAAGGTAATATTTATTTTTCATAGCAGACACTGAGTAGATATGTGTAAAGTATACTCTCTTGGTAAAATATTGGAAGGCTAACAATCCCTTCTTGTTTCATTTATGCCATTATTATTATTATTATTAATTATTATTATTTTAATCCTCACCTGGGAATATTTTTTTCCCATTGCTTTTACAGAGAGAGTAGAAAGGAGAGAGAGAGCAAGAGAGAAACATCGGTCGCCTCCCACAGGTGCCCTGACTGGGGCAGGGAATTGAGCCCACAACCAGGTGCCTTTGACTGGAATTGAACCCAAGAACCCTTAGTCCACAGGCCGGCGATCTAACCACTGAGCTAAACTGGCCAGGGCACTTATGCATTTTAGATAACACAAAAGATGTTGTACTTAAGGAGTTTCTATCAGTAGAACAAAAGCAATAATAAGATTCTGAATATTTGGTGTAAAGACGTGTCAATTCCAAATGGAAAAAATATAATTGACAACAAATACCCTGTTAACTATGAATCCTTTCAGATATTACAAAAATATTTAAGGCTTTATGGGAATAAATATCTGCAACAAGGTAAGATTAAGTTAGGAGAGAGTAGAATGGAAAGTCATGAATTAGTGATGGATATACCTGGACAAGATTGAAAGGAATCACTGTGGTAAGTAAATGATAAAACGTGTAATGCTTATGTGATATTGAATCAATGCTCCCTGAATCATTAGTCCATATATTTCCAGCTTTCTCCACCCACTTAAATCAATGCTTTTACTGCTTTGGGGCATCAGGCTCAGACAAATGGTCCATTGCTAATATCTGAATTTCAGATTTTATAGACAGATTTGTATACAGTAAATCAATTGCGTTGACAGCAGACTCTGGGGGTAAATACTAGAGTTTTCAGTATTACAAAGTTTTCTCTCAATCATCAAGATATAAGAGCCACAGACTAGGGATAAAATAAGTGGACCATAAAGGATTTATAATCCAATAGCAGGAGGAAAGTCTTTTTAGTTCTAGATGTTGAAATAGAAGCAAAAGGAGGAAATGAGAGGATGTTTTGCATCTATCATCCAGGCCTGTGGTCAATCCTGTGAATTGGCAATTTGGCTGAGCTGGTTTTGGCAGGATTTACTCATGCATTTGCCTTCAGCCAGGGGTAAAGGACCTCATTCATATATTTGACAGTTGACTGGCAGTTGGCTGACTATTGGTGAGCAGACAGGGGAGCTAGGCCATATGTCCTTCATCACACAGCAGACTAGTCTGGGCTCTTGCACATAGTGGTTGTTGCACAGTTTCCATGAGCGTTAAGAGTGGAAATGTCTTTTGAGGCCTAAGCCAATATTTTCTTTTTCTAATAGTGAAAGCAAGTAGCAAGGCTAGCCCAGATTCAAGTTTAAAGAAAACAAACTGTACCTCTTAATGGTAGTGGCTAGAAAGTATTATGATCATGTCTTTCATCACATTTCTATATTTTCTTTCAAATGGTAATCCTGGTGGAGTCAGCTAGGACCCAAAGAAAATATTCAGCTTAGAGGTTCCTCCTTGATCCCAATGCAGTAAAAACATCAAACGTACTCTAATCCTTGAATAGATCAGTGCAAATGCATGCGCCAAAGCCAAGCAGAAGACAAGATGGGTTCACTGTAGTACTCACTGCTGTATCCCATATGCTCAGCTTTCAAGAAAAAAATTGCAGGCATATAAAAATATGAGAAACCTAACAAGGTACACCTGTAATTAGCATCATATTTAATGGTGACAGTTTGGTAACAAGGTAAAGACATTCTCTTACCTCTTCTACTTACATCACACTGGACATTCTAGCCAGTGCAATAAAGCAAGAAAAGAAGAAAGAAAAACACAGATTAGAAAAGAAGAACAAAACTATTTCAATTTCCAAATGTCATGTTGGGCTATGCAGAAAATCTGACCCCTTTCAAATCTATATAAAATGTTCCGAGCTAAAAACAAATTCAAACAGTTTATTGTAGGGTGGGGTCTTCAGGGTGCAATGCAGATTGTGAAAATTTATCTAATTGTGTTACAGATAAATAGCATATTTAAAGAAGTGAGGAAGAAAGGCTCCTAACTTTAATGACTTTGAAAAAAGAGTGTTTTGTCAAAATACATAAGGCCAAAAAAATACAATGGTAAATAAACATTCTGATATACTTACAAATGTGTTTCTCACAGGTATCTATTACACAATTCTGAAATGACTTTATGTTCATCCTGGTGCTGAAAGAAATAAGTGAATATAATATAGCTACTGAACGCTAGATTTCTCACTGTCAAAAGAATGACATTCCAAATATGGGAAACATTAGAGTGAATCCTGTGTTTGAGAATTACTCCATATATATATACATATATGAATTTATATTTATTTTAATAGATAAAGAGATAGATAAAACAAATACTGATATATGTGCATACAGATATATGTGTACATATTTTTTCTAACTTCATTCCCTTGGGGGGGACTAGAAGCAATGACACCCCAGAAACAATGAACACACCCAGTGTCCGGACCATGGCTTCTAAGTGCCATTCTCTAATAAAAGAAACAGGCTTCTTTCAGAAGACAATGACTCTAGAGTTGGGGCAGGGAAAATACAAAGCTGAGCATAAGCCTGCACCTTCTTTTGCCAGAAAATAAAATGTTTAAAAAGGAAAACAAAAGAAGAGAAAAGAAAAAAAGCTATGTTAATAGGACACAGGAGCCAACCTGAAAGAATTCCCACTAAGCAGATCTGAAGTGAAAATTAGCAGTAAGATAAATAGCAATGGTGTTGAATTACGAACAGATTACGATTAACAATGAATTGATAGTGATGTAAATAAGTGGTTAAGTAAATTATTGACTAAGTAATCGATGGAGTAAATAAATGGGTTGAGAAGAAATGAAAAAGAAGTAAAGTAATCCAAAAGATTGAGAATAACCTGTAATTTTGAGTATATCGGAACCATCTCTGTCATCTCTGATTTAAAAATAGACTGGAAGACAGAGAATGAGATGAGAGAAATTCTGGTTTTTTTCTTCACATCTGAGTTGTGATGTGCGAAATTTCACCGTATGATTTGGAGTAAATCGGCCTTTAGGTACACATGGGAGGACAGTTGTCGCTCTAATACAAAAGGCATTCCAAAGGTATTTGACACTAAGCTTGCCTTTGGGAGGGAGAACATTTTTTTCTTTTAAATTAAATTCATTGGGGTGATATTGGTTAATAAAATTATGTAGGTTTTAAATGTGATGTTCTATGATACGTCAGCTGTATATTTCATTGTCTGCCCACCACCCAAAGTTAAATCTTCTTCCATCACAATGTATTCCTTCCAATCAACCTTCCCTCCCTCCCTCCCTCCCTCCCTCCCTCCCTCCCTCCCTCCCTCCCTCCTTCCTTCCTTCCTTCCTTCCTTCCTTCCTTCCTTCCTTCCTTCCTTCCTTTATTTTTGTCTCTTTTCTGTGGAGCAATTAAAGATGAATTTATCAAAAGCACTGAAACTCAGCCAGATAATGGACTCCTTGATATATTTCTCAGAAGCCCTCTAATTCATAAAACTAGGTAGGAGATATTTTTCAGTTTAAAAAAATAACATTTATCCTGTGCGTGTGGCCTCTGAGTTTCGAGTGAATTCTGGAAAGAAGGAGAAACGTGAAAGCCAGTCACCGTGTGGCTTTATTTCCGCAAACGTCCCCCTCACTGTATCCGCGGGGCATTCGAACTGCGCCACATAAGCTGCGTCGCTGTGCTTCCTGCGGTTCCACAAAGGCGTTCTTAAATTTCGTGTTGCATTTGCTTTTAAATCTACGTGGCTGCCTTTGAGAAAACAGCATTTAAAGGTGTTCAAACACATTATGTAAAAAATATTATATATCCGTAGCTACTGTTTCATCTCATTCTTTTCCACCAACACACACAAAATGCATTATGGTTTTGTACGGTGCCCACCTTATTTTAATAATCGGCCTAACAAAAAAAAACTGGTTTTACGTTATTTGTGTAACACAATGAAAACAAAACATAACTCAGTTATGGTGACAGGACTGGTACCAAAGAGTTCATTGGAAATGACAAAAAGGATTTGGTATTAGAGTGGGATTTCTTTCAAAAAACAGGTTAACAATTTTTTAAAGAAAGCATGATAATATCATTTTCTCTGATTTAATCACAGGATCATATAGGGAAACATCTGTTTCTAATGTTATTATGTCTGGTTTTTCTTTGGTCTAAAGTCATTAGAGTGCTGAATACCTCAGGCGCCCTATAAAAAGTAGCCTGTGTGATAGGCACGGTACATTCTTTGGAAACCATTCATCCATGCAAAATAGCAGGTGATGGAAAAACTCTTTCAGAATTCAGATGAAAGGACAAGCAATCTTTTTGTGATGAATTTAATCTTTGATATCTGAGTGGCTCAGTGGCACTTGATTTCTTTAATCTTTATCACTCCCATGTCTTGAAATGTGTAAATCTTAATAATAAAGAGTTAGATCAGTTGCAAAATAACTGGGCTGCACAGTGCTTCTCTCCTGGGAAATCCTTGGGGAGTTGGTACAAATACCTCAAATATTAAAATAAAACGAGGGAAACTAAAGTTAACAGCACAAAGGGTCTTGGAACCACAAAAGCATACCATTAGGAAGATTGTACACGTAATGCATGTTTCTACTCGTAAGCTGCTTTCACCTAAATATTGAAGGTAAATATATTGAGGAGTCCATTTACTATCTGGCCTGGGTTTCAGCGTTGGCAGGTTTTTTTGGACGCAGTTTACCAAGTTTAACAAAGTTCAGAAGCTATCAAAAGCCTGGACTAGGGGCTGGTACAGAGCTGTAGAAAGCAAATACCTGTTTAGAAATATATGTTTATATTCACATATTTTTTCAAATGACCTCATACTGAAATGTAGAAAATGTAACAATCGTCTTTATTCTTAACACTAGGCAGACCCCCTGAGATCCATGCAGAATTCTTGGATGTATCAGTCCTTAGGGACATGGTTAAGCTTGAATACTGTGTGGACAGCATGTCAGGGGAATTTCACCGTCACTCTGCCTGGCTGACCGTCGGCGCGTCAGGCTGCACATGTAAATGTCCGCGGGCAAAACCCGTAGACATTTACAGAAGAAAGCGTGAGTCTTAAAGTATGCAAATTCTGAAAACATTATTTATTTAGGAGACCAAGAGATCTCAGAACAGAATGCAAATTGTCACAAAAGAACCTAACTGCATTACGAATAAATGATGACCTAAATAACTTCAGGCAAGGATCAGAATCTGCAAGAGTGAAGATAAAACGAATGCGCATAGCGCGGCAGTCTTGTTAACCAAGTTATTTCTCATTGCTGTACAGGTGGAAAGATATGAAATTACTATGCATGTACATTGAAACTGAACAATTAAGTGAATGAACGGCAGATGGTGAAAGACGATTTCTCACTTTTGCAGCGACAGGTTATAGATAAGCCGGGGAGAATGTCTGAATGATCCGTATGGTAATGGATGAAATTGGAGACACCCGTATGGAATCAGGTTGAGGTTAATATAGATGCAGATGGCCACACGCGGCAATATGTGTAAACACGTGTATATATGTGGGTTACTAAACACACTTCTTTACTTCTCAGAGGAAAGGGACTTGAAGAAATGACATCTCAATAGCGAGGAGCATACCTAGCACACAGATTTTGATTTTTAATAACATTCTCTAATATGAGGAACCAGGGCTGATTTGGAGAAATTGACCATTCTAGGACTAGGACAGGAAATAGTCTGAGCCTGGAATATCTTGTTGTAGCAGAAAGTCAGGAGGCACTCAAAAAACAAAGACAAAAACAAGAAAAAAAAACCATTGATGGGCATGTCCAAAGGACACAGGAGCCAACAGAGAAAGTTCCCAATGGCCAAAGCCAGAACAATTTAAGGAACAACATCATAAGGCAGAATTAGATTGAAACCAAAACTATAAAATAAATATCCTTGAATCTATATTGATTTGAATACATTGATATAAATAAATGTGAAAAGGGTAGAAACAATAACTTTACAAATGAACAGATCTCACAAGGACCTCATCAGCTAGGTGGTCAATATCAACAACAGCAATTCATAATGGTAATAGTACAGGCCTTTGATATGATGTGATGAAAGTGACATGTTACCTCGCTTACCTTCTTTCCAAAAACCCTTAGACCCAGTCGAACTAGAAAATATGTCAGACAAATACCATTCAAGAGGCAGTCTAAACAACGCCTAAACATCAAAATAAGGAAAGCCTAAGACGATACCACAGCCAAGAAGAACCTAATAAGACGTGATGACTAAATACCATGTGGTGTGTAAGGTGGGGTCCTGGATGGAATCGGGGGTCTACGCAGGCATAGAAGGCCCTTGGAGTTCAGGAGAGGGTGGGGCTATGGCTGCAGAAAGACCTTGGTATGACTCAGGTTGGCCAGTCATGTTCTGTGTGACTCTGACTGAGTGGCTGCATCCCCCTGTGACTCAGTTTACCCTGAATAAACAAAATAGTGGTTTTAAAAATGTATTCCATAAGCACTCCACAGAGGATCCTGGCAGTTCTGCTGCTACAGAAAGAACTGAGCATTTACATATATAACCAAGTCTAAATGTTCTTCGCTTGGGTCAAGTTTTATCGATTTTAGTGCACATTTCAAAGATCAGTCAGCTTTTGGTTTCACTGATTTTCTTTATAATTTTCTTATTTTCAGTGTAATTAATTTCTGCCCTCGTTGAGATTTCTTGTCTCCTGCGTGCTTCGGACTTTATTAGCTCTCCTGTCCCTGGATTCCTAAGGCTGCAGCTTAGACTGTTCACTGAGATCTTCATCCGTCTCTAATAAGGAAGTTTAATTACCTGAGTTTCCCTCTCCGTACCATTTTGACTGCAGCTGACACATTTTGAACAGCTGTATTTCCATTTCTGTTTAGTTCAAAATTATTTTCAATTTATTTGGGGACTTCTTTGACCTAGTGGTTACTTAGAAACATGTTATTTAATTTCCAAATATTTGAGGAATTTTCCAGCTATATTTATTTTACAAACTTCTTGTTTCATTCCATGGTGGTCTGAGGATATTATTTGTACGACTTACGTTCTCTTGAACATTTTTTTATCTTTTTGTCTATACTCAGAGAGTGAGTTAAATCTTACTTTTAGGGATATATACATCTGGTTTATTCCAGGCCCTTGCTGTTCAATGGAAAGAGTGAACTCATCAGTGTTCTTCTCAGGCTCACAGGAAGATTACATAGCCCATTCTCCATCAAAATTAGGTTGGGGCCATGTGACTGAATTCTAGCCAAAATAATTATAGTAGAAATATTGTATATCACTGTCAGGCATGTCACAATCCCAGTTTGGTATCCCAGGACTCAATAAATGTTAACAATTACATTACTACAGCAGAAAAGAAGATATGGTATATATGTGTGTGTGTATGTGTATTTATGTTCACACACATATATATCTATTTGAGTGAACCCACAAATGATATTTAGAATTGGTAATTCTAAAATTTAAAAAATAATTAATATTAAAATGTTATTTTAATTTAATTTAATGGTACTTTAAAACAAGTTTGTGTTTGTTTTTCCCTAAAAGTGTAGCCTTAGGGTCATCTTTATCAAATTCACTGCTTTTAAAAGAAAGATTACCATTTCCTAGCTTGCTAAAGCAGAATCTATGTGAGTGGAACCTCAAATTTTAAATTTTAAATAAGCAATCCATCTACTGGCTGTGTTTAGGCAGATAGTTAAATTTTGCAAGCTTTCTCGTATGAGACACTTCCTTTGATCTACATATAAACCTACTTGCTTTATCAGGAGTTTTCAAAATATTTTCTTCATTTGCATTTATATTTATACCCTTCCTCTTCTAATACAAAGAAGAAGAAAAAGAAAAAATTTCTAAATTTATTGACTAAAATAAATTTTTTTGAAAAGGAAATTGAGCTGAATAGTCCAGAAAAACATTATGATGGAGCCAATTAACAGTTTAATATTTAAAATGTGTGGCAGATGGCCGACCTCACTGGCCCCCTAGAGTTTCAACAAGACTGACGGTGAGCTTCGGCTCTGACCAGCTTGCAGAATTTCAGATGCCATGTCCCTGACACTTTAAGGTCCTTGATTTCACATTGGGAACACAGTCCCTTGTAAACCCACTTGATTTCAAAAATTGAGATTTCTATGTGAATTTCAAGAGACTCAACCCTTGATGTAGGGGCCCAGCCCCTTCAAAGAGAACAGATTATTTTTCCCCTTTCAAACGAAGAATCAGTCTCTGCAATCATTCCCTGGGGGAGTGCGGTTAAAAAAAAAAAAAAGTGTGCATTTGTGTCACTTGCTTTGTTAATAAATAGCAGATTTCATTCTCTGGGGCCATGCTAAATTTATAAAGAACACATTATGCCAGGCATACTTGATCGTGGTTTTTTTTTAATAAACTCACTAAATTCGTGGATAAAAGAATAGGATAAATGGAAAATATCTTGATCATAATAAAACAACTTGAGAGCAATTCACAAATACACATCCAGAAATCTCTTGCTTGAAAATTTAATTCAGACCATCTTAGCTGCAAGTACTGTCACACAAGATTGAAGGTGAATGAAAAAAAATGACCAGGAAGAAAAGATAATGAAAAATGATAACAAAGAAATCTATTATGGGCACTAAAAATCTAAATGAGTGTTACATAGAAGAGGCTAAGTAGCCCAAGCTTTTATCCATCATGTTGCTTACCCAACTGGCTTTGTGGGTAGCCAAGTGAATTATTTTACTTCACCCCTTGAGAGCATGTATCATATTTAGAAAACCAGCAATTGCTTCACCCAGGTTTATTAGACTTTAGATATTACTTCTCTCTACTCCAGAACTTGAGCCACACTTACATTCTAGGAAAACCCTGACAAGTGCAAGGGGTAGTTGATCAGCTCCTTATACATCGCTGCGTGGTGGGGGCGAGGAAACTGGGGGAGGCGTGTGTGGAACTGGAGTCATGATCATGAGTGTGTAGAATCTGGTGTTCTCACTGAGATGGGGTACCACAACTGCATCCCCTAATTGTGCAGACCCAGCCTGCGAGATTAGGGTGCTGCTGCTTTGGGGTGTAGCTGGATTCTCTAATTTCCCTGTGTCGGTTGTCAGCCGGGTGCATTATTTAAGAACATAGCCTAGAGTCCTGGTTTGCCTCTTGGAAACTGAATAAACTTGAAAATATTTCACAATCATTCTTAACTTCTGTTGCCCTACCTGTAGCTTGATGACACAACACAAAGTTACGTACCTCAGTGAGTCTAAGAGATTGGAGGTACAGGACATATGCTATTGAAAATGTTGAGAGTCCAGCCGGCGTGGCTCAGTGGTTGAGTGTTGACCTCTGAACCAGGAGGTCACAGTTCAAATCCCAGTTGGCACATGCCGGGGTTGGGGGCTTGATCCCCAGTCGGGGGTGTGCAGGAGGCAGCTGATCAATGACTCTCTCATCACTGATGTTTCTCTCTCTCTCTCCATCTCCCTTCCTCTCTCTGAAATCAGTAAAAACGTATGTTTAAAAAATCTTGAGAGAGATTAAAAGTGAGTGTGTAGGTGACTGTAAGCATTACAGGGTCTGATGTAAATGACATGTTAGCTGTTTGCCTAGTTCATAACAAGTATTCAGTTATTGATGATGGCGATCATGGTGAGGATGATATCACTGGGAATAAAATCAGTCTACCTGGCTAGGACCCTGATAGTCTCCTAATTTTCTTGTAACAGAAAGTTGGCATGTCCCCCCTTTTCTCTAGTACTAGGACTCATCTTCACATGGCCATGGTACTCTTGCCTAGTAATAGTAGTAAAAATAATTTAAAGACTTACTTCCCTTGCGGAGCTATCGTGAAAATTAAAAAAGAGTATGTCAACAAGCTGAGCATGCCAAGGGCTTATGTAGCCACTGCCAACGTGAATCTGTGGTGATAATTTATTCACTAATATGCGCTAAGCCACTACTTGCCATGTGCAGGATTTACAATGGGGTCATAACCTCTGCTCTCAAGAAATTTATATTTTGGAGGGAAGCTCAGGAAAATTAACAGGTACATGAAATAGGTAACCCAGTCTTTTGGCATCTCGAGACGCCTATTGAAAGTAGTGTTTAACATGCTAGTGGGAATGGAAGGTGGAGGGAGAGGGGGCAATAGATTAGCCGGCAGAGAAAATAGCATGGGCCGGTCCCAGGGGACAGGAGTCTGGCTGGTGGGACGACACAGCCTAGCAGAGCCCAGCAAGGCTACGTAAGCCTGGCTCCCGGACCTTGGTGAATATTTGCCAGCTGCATAACCTTGGGGAACTAATTCTTGGGCATAGTTTTCACATCTGCAAAATTTAATTAGCCCTAAATTTAACAAGTTGTTGAGATATAAAAAGATATAGTTTATATAGTATAGTATGCCTAGTAAAATGCTAGCTATTAGTATTATTCTTTATCCATTAACATTGTTGCTATCAGCATACCATCATCATCACTCAGGGAAGTATAACATTTTGACTGGCAAGGAGAGTGCTTAATATAAAATCTTCGTGCTGATCTGATATTTCACATTTTGTTCATTATGAAAAACCATTCATAAATATCCATGGCAGAAAAGATTATCAGATTGATTTCCGCCTCTAAGAGCTTTCTCAAACTCAAAATTGTCTAAATATTTAATATATTTTATATAACAAATATTTGTATATCTATATATAAAATAAATAATATAAAGATATATTTATATAAATATATGTAAGTATATAATCTATCTCATCCACTCTCCAAGTGTTGTGAACAGGTGAGAAATCTCATGCTATGGCTCGGGGCTCCTGGCTCCTGTAATAGACACTGCAGTGACTTCTGCACCTACAACTGTCAATCACCGTAGGTGTCTAGTCTCAAAACCAGGCACTGATCCAGCAAAAGCAGGGGCTTTGAATGGAGGGTTTCTTTTGCTCCAGGTTATCAAACACAATCAGCCTTTGCAGAATTTGGAACAAATAGCGTTCTCTCAATTCTCTAGAAGGAGAAAGATGCTTATTATATACCTAATAATGCCACAGATGTTTATTCACAGGAACAATATCTGGATTTTTTATCACAGCCTTCCTAAAGGAAACACAGTGTTTCCCAAAGTGTATTTAGGGGGGGAAAAGACCATTTAAGTTCATGGGGTAGAATATGTTTGTGAATTCCTGGGTTAAAATTAAGTAAGTTTCATAATTCCAGGAATTTTGAAAAGACATTAATATGCCCATGAGCAACATACTTTTCCAGTAAGGCACTAAAATGTTGTTTTCTGAACTTGATTTGAATTCTGCAAATAAAGAAAATAAATGCTAAGTGACTACCATTTAGGAAGAGTTTCTTCTGATCTAGGCATTTACACATTCAAAATCTCATTCAATATTTACACTTGAGACAGGTGTTATAGTCATGAGAAGACTGACGAAATAAAAGATGAAAGAAGCCAAGGAACTTGCCAAATCCCACATACCTTGAAAGTGACGAGTTTGGGTACCAAATTCACTTTGACTCAGGACACATCTAAACTCTATATATCAAACAGTACTCATTTCAGGGGACGCTTCTTCTAGCTCCTACCTCTAGCAGTTAAGGGGTCTTGGTTTGCCCCTCCCATGTCTAGAATTCTGTCTGGCGCCCACGCCCTGCCCAGGCCCTGGATGCTTTGCTGCCAGGATCACTGGGAAGCAGACCATTAAGCAGGCATCCTGCCCTCTAAATCAATTCCCCACATGGCTCTCCAGGAACACTCTGCACAGCTAGGTAGCGAGGCTTCATATTAATCATGTTTCCTAATCATTTATTTATTAGAACAAGGGAGCTGAACACCTGGCAACATTTACATTTGCAATTAGGGAAGCAGCCTCACTCTAGCACAAGTCTGATTTTATTACTTGCCTTTGCCTTGTAAAATCAAATTGGACCAGAAGTGGAGAAAAGTTACATAAACGATGATGAAATGCTGGAAATAATCTCTTACCCCGCCTTCAGACTCGGTATGCACTGGACAAATTGGCAAACTCGAAACCTGACTCATGATGCGATTTGTTAACGGGAAGTACACGGCATAATGATATATTAATCGTATCCTTTCATTAATTCAGGATATCTTAGTTGAGCACTTACTATACCCGTGATATAGTGTCTATGGCACAGTATTCAGACAAACCCGTGATCAATTTCTATGTTGCTCTTAACACTCAGAGCCTCCACTTGCTTACTAGAAAATGGAGATAACTACATCATAGGTGTTTTTGCGGCTTAGCATGGATATAAGCACAGCACCTAACTCGTAGGTGAGTCATACCCAGTGTCAGTTGGCTTCTCACTCTCCACATCCACTTAGACATCGCAATCATAAAGATGAAAAGACAGCCCACAGTCACAGATTTTCAATCCAGTATGGAAGATAAAGTAGAATTTCTGCAAAAACATAAAGTATACTCTGATCGGTGTCAAAAAATCAAATATATATGCCCTAGTCAGTTTGGCTCAGTGATTAGAGCACCAGCCCTCGGACGGAAGGGTCCTTGGTTCGATTCTGGACACAGGCATGCACCTCAGTTGCAGGTTCGATCCCCAGCCCCAGTCGGGGCGCGTGCTGGAGGCAGCCAATCGATGTGTCTCTCTCCCATCGATGTTTCTCTCTCTCCCATCAGTGTTTCTCTCTCTCCCATCAGTGTTTCTCTCTCTCCCATCAGTGTTTCTCTCTCTCCCATCAGTGTCTCTCTCCCATCGATGTTTCTCTCTCTCCCATCAGTGTTTCTCTCCCATCGATGTTTCTCTCTCTCCCTTCCACTCTCGTTGAAAAGCAATGGGAAATGTATTGTGAAGTGAGAATTTTAAAAAAAGAATTGCATGCCTGAAGTCTTTAGAGCAAGCCTGTGGCAGACTACCTTCCAGAGGCAGGCCTCTGAGCGTGCTGGGGAATGCGCCGCGCAGAACTCGCGTGGAAGGGAAGGCGCGGTGGGAATCGGCCACGCCGCGCTGGACGCTGCTCCGCGCCGCCTTCCCGGGAGGGCTGTCGGCCTGGGAGCGCGGTGTCATTGCGTGTGTAAGGCATGAGCATAGCGCTGGGCATGCGTTTCCAACAAAAGCGTGCATTCGTGACAGAACACGTAATCTATAATTGTACTGAAAGTATTTTATGGGTTACTGTTGACCGGAAAAATTCCAATAAAGGTTTTTCCTCTCTATAAAGAATCCATAGAAAAGTGATTTGGAAAAAAAAAAAAAACCCGACAACTTTATATTTATTAATCTATGTGAGATCCCAGGAAAAAAAAAAAGGCGAGAAGAAATAAATTTTACTTGAGGGAATGGAAAGTAAGCGAATTTATTTCTACATATCACCAAGATTTGCATAAAGATGCACTTCAAAGGAGTTACCAGGCAGCTGAACCCTCCACCTGCTGGGGATCCGATTGCCCTACACGGGAGGTGCTAGCTACCTGCCTGGAAAACAGATGTTACCACTTCTCCTTAATGTGGCAGCAGGAAGATAGTGAGGATGAGAATCGGTGTGATTTTTAATGCTGCGATTTTCACTGTTTAGTAACTTTTCAAGTCCATGTGTATCTGGAGGAGACGAGCACGGCCTCGTTTGCTTTGATCTACCCACACGCTCCCTCGCGTTTCCCGCACGCTGGATATTCCTTCGCGCCAGCCCGTGGGCGCCAGCGAAACACTGGCCTCCTTCCAAATACTCGCTGGATCTCTAAACCAAAGCAGGGTTTCTGAGACTTAGACATGACTGTTTTTTGCTGAGGTTACCCCACCCGAAGCCAACACCTAAAGCTCTATCCCGATGGTACATGACCCCTATGCGTGTATGGTCTGTAGTTGCCTTCGACTTTTTGGAGCATAGCAGAGGAATTCTTTAAGTTGACTTCTTCTGTGTTCTCTAAAAACGTTGCTCCCAGGAGTCTCACTGTGAAGACTGCTTTTCAGTTGTACAATCCCTCCGTATCTCTGACAAACTATCATCACAGTGACAATAATAAAAGGAAGAATAATAACAATGGATGTCATTGCGTTTGTACAAGGAAATGTGCTACATATTTTACCTAGGCGATCTGCCATAATGCTGACTGCTGTTGTCTTCGATGAAAGACCATGAAATTAAGGAAAAGAGTGATAAGTCCGTCACCTATCTGGAAAGAGACTGCATAGCGTTTGAGAGCAATCCCCGCAGTCCAGTTACAGAGGATCAACAGGGGGCCCAAAGAGAGTTGAGGAGCTGAGGGGGGTCTCCTCAGAGCAGCTTTGGGATCTAAAGCTAGGCTTTCGTGGTTCTCAAGTTCTTGTGTTTTCTTTGTTGTTCCGTTTTGGTTTTTTTGTCTAATATTTTCCTAATCGAAATATAATTGGCATGTGACATTATATTAGTTTCAGGTGCACCACATAATGATTCAATATTCATTTACATTGCAAAATCATCACCACATAAGTCTAATTAAGAGTCATCTCCACACAGAATTACACTTTTTGTTTGTGAAGAGAACTTCTAAGGTCTTTCTTAGCAACTTTCAAATACACAATAAAGTATTATTAACTACAGTCACCATGCTGTGCCTGACATCCCCATGGCTTATTTATTTTATAACCGGAAGTTTGTATCTTCTGAGCCCCCCTTTGCCCATTTTTTCCACCCCTGAACCCCCGTCTCTGGCAACCACCGATCTGTTTTCCGACTCTATGAGTTTTGGGTTTGTTGGATTGTGTTTTGTTTTCATTTAGATTCCACATGTAAGTGAGATCATGCAGTATTTGTCATCTTGTGCATTTTCAGTAGCAAGTTTTAGAACCAGCACCCAAGGAAGGTCCTTAAATTTATAACTAACTTCGGATATCCAGGGGAGCATCGAAGATTATGTGACGTCAGGGAACTACGCTGTTATCAGCCTGGGTTCACGTGACACTGTTTGCACACGTACACGCAGCCATGGCATACACATAGGGTGCGTACACCATCGTTCTGCCTTTGGTTGAGCCACGACAATCTCTCGTGATCATCAGTCATGGCATCGGCGTCTTCACCTTGACACTGGCTTTAAGAAGGGAAATTAATTCTAGCTGCCACACTCCTGGGTGTCTTAATAGAATGTGTTTATTTCCCAGCCAAAGACCAATCATCCCATTGCACACCTCAAATATACACAATTTTCTTGTCTATCTTACCTCAATAAACCTGAGAAAATGCATTAACTATATATTTTTTGCGGAGTTTTTTTCTTGCCATTATGTTAGCAAAAAAATATTTCAATCTGAACATGTTACACAAGAGCATTCATTTCATTTTCTTTACATTGTACTATTATATCTGTTCTGCTCTTGAGTGTATCCTTTTGTGTATTAAAAACAAAGCACAGCATGTCTTGTGCCTGTGCCATCACAAGGGAGGTGGGGAAATGCGATACCAGTGGGTTTGGGGAGAGCGCTGTCTCTGCCACAGCCGTGAGGTCATCTCTCCAGCTTAGCTTTGGAACAGCCTCACCCGTCCTCAGACAGAACAGCTAGAAACGCTGTGCTCACAACCCTCCCCGGGGGCGATTCACAAAGGAAATAAAGCAGATCACCAGTGAATATAGGAGAGAGAGTCATTCTTGCACCTGATGAAATAATGCCAAGGGAAACGTTTTAAAAGCTTCATGAATGCCCTGTGTTTATTAGGTGGTGGGAAAATAGTTTGGTGGGAATGCAAAGTGATACATCTTTTAGGGGAAAACATCTGGCTGCCTGAAGTAATGTGTGAGTGTATAGACTTTGGACTCAGCAAATCCGGCGGTAGGATTTCCCCTAAAGAGAGGATCAGCCCGGCTGGGCATGGCTCAGCGCTTCAGCATTGACCTAGGATCCAGGAGATCATAGTTCAATTCCCAGTGCGGGCTGATCCCCAGCAGGGGGTGTGAAGGAGGCACCCAATCAGTGACTCTCATCATTGATATTTCTATCCCTCTCTCACCCTCTCTCTTGCTCTCTCTGAAATCAATAAAGATTTTTTTTTTTTTAAAAAGATTATCAGACAAGTGCATCAAGATATGAGTGTGTGTGTGTGTGTGTGTGTGTGTAAGAGAGAAATTGTTCACTGGGACCGTATTTACACAATTTCCTTTAAAAAATTAAGTAACTTATTCATTAATTAGTGCTTATATGGTGATCCATAAATTGTAGCCACTTTAAATAAGAAGGGAATTTTATGAATGGATAGATAGATAGATAGATAGATAGATAGATAGATAGATAGATGATAGATAGATAGATGATGATAGATAGATAGATAGATAGATAGATAGATAGATAGATAGATGATAGATAGGTGATATAGATAGATAGATAGATAGATATAGATAGATAGATGATTGATAGATAGATAGATAGATAGATAGATAGATAGATAGATAGATGATAGATAGATAGATAGATAGATAGATAGATAGATAGATAGATAGATAGATGATAGATAGATGATATAGATAGATGATTGATAGATAGATATAGATAGATAGGTAGATAGATAGATAGATAGATAGATAGATAGATAGATAGATAGATAGATGATAGATAGATAGACAGATAGACAGATAGATGATAGATAGATAGATGATAGATAGATAGATAGATAGATAGATAGATAGATAGATAGATAGATAGATAGATAGATAGGTACGTCCAGGGTATGTTATTAACAAACGAGATGATTAAAAATAGCTTGGTTCAATCACTCAGATTAACATTAGTTTAAAAAAATAGGTGGGTCAGCTAATATTTATTGATAATCTGTTATACGCCTCGGATGTATTTAGTCCATACAACAACACTGTGGTTTGGGTGTTTAAATCTGTCGTTTTAAAAAAGATGCAAGTTCACCTGGCAGAGGCTGTAAGTGGCTCATGTGAGCCTTCCACCCAGGCCTTCGGCTTCCAGACGCGATGCTCTTTCCCCTGCCCCAAGCTGCTTCCCCAGCAGTCGGAGCTTGTCCACATCTGTTCTACACTTGTTTGCGTTTTTCCGCTTCCAAGCAGCGGCCACCCTCCGTCCGGCCGTGCTCAGCGGCGCCGGGTTTCCTCCCCGTGGCTGAGACAGCCCGCGCCTCCCGCGCCGGGGCGGCTCTGCGGGCGCCGAGCAGCTGGCGGCCCCCAGCGAGGGCCTGGGAGGCGGGGAGCTCCTCCGAGATGAGGCAACATCTGCCTGACAGGCAGTGAAAAATAAACCCGTAATAAACTCATTTTAGGAGCAAAAAAAAAGGCTCCTCAAAGTGCTGATTATTCATTTTATGCAAGCGTAGTGATGTGGGTCCACTTGACAATAGAAACACGGCGTGTCCCGAAGCAAATGAGCAGGCCGGAGGGGGAGGCGGCAGGCCCCGGACAGGGGTGGGCGGCGACCATGAGGCGGCCCTGAGACAGGCTTCACAGGGCCCCTGCCGCCTGTGGCTGGCTCCTGGCGCAGGGCGGCGACCCAGGTGGTGGGACCGGGCGCCTGTGTGTCGGGAATGACTTCCGATTCGGCAGCAGTGGCTTTCCAACCGCTCTCGACTGCCAGCTGCGAGCCATTCATTTGGCCATCAATGCATTTCCACTTTATTTATCCATTCATTGCTTCCTTTAGTCAAATGTTTATCATATATGTTATAGAAAACATCATTTTTTCTTAAAAAGAATGAAAACAAGACGTATTGTGATTATTTCTCAATATATTGAACCGTGATGTTGTATATCTGAAACTAATAGAATGTTATATGTCAATTAAATCTCAAAAATCTATTTCTTTACTAGATGCCTTAATGGATATTGTAGTTATGTTATAATCTAGGGTGGTTTTCTTGTAGAAAGGTAAAAGAAAGTATAGCAGAATAAAGAGTAGATTGGCATTCATTGGATTTAAATCAGATGAGATATAAATAAATATAATAAAATAAATTGAAAAAGAAAAGAAGGGTGAAAGTCATCCTTGGAAACAGCTACACTGGGCGCAAGCGAGTCTGTGGCTGGCTCCTGGCGCAGGGCGGTGACCCAGGTGGTGGGACGGGGCGCCTGTGTGTCGGGAGTGACTTCCGATTCGGCTACACTGGGCACAAGCCACTGGCCCGTAGCTTGGACTGGGATGCATCTGTCATTCAGCCCCGCGCTCTGCGATGATACGCAGCCTGGGCCTCAGTCCCGGAGATACACAGCGCAGCTTAGAGATGGTGAGGACAGTGAGCAGAGTTCACACAGGAAGAGACCTGCTGCAAGGGCACAGAGGCGCGGACCAGCACAGGGGGGCCGGCACCTACAGCAGACGAGGCAAGGTGAAGACCCAGTGACTAGAAAACACGGGGGATTTGGGGGCAGTGGGGAAGCGAAGGGCTGCTGGGCCCTGTTAACAAGCCTGCGCTGAAGACGGTAAAGAATTATGGAGCCGTCGCAGGTTTTGATCAGTCGATCAGGGGACGTTGTTTATGCTCTGAGCAGAGAGTTGGCTACCTGCGATCCACTGCTTCTCCTTCCTGGTGAACAAGATCCGACTGTTTGAACCCTGGGCGTGAGATACTGTGCGCTCGGATGGCTCCCTGTCCGGAGCAGGGCTGCAAAGAGCGCCCAGGGGACGTTGGATGGCAGATGAGACGTAGCAGGGCTTTAGAGTGACCTTGAAGGAGACACATGCGTTGCTGCTTTCTGGGAGCTTGAGATCACCTAAATATCATCTGAAGTGCTATTTATTTCCAGCAAATAGATTTTTTTAAAAAATTGTGCAGCCCCTGTGCTTCCGAGACGAGGAACGACACATCGAGCTCCCTTCTGCATTTCTGATAAAGACCGATGAAAGATTATTAGGCTCTTCAGTTTTGTGCAGGTCTCAAAAAGTAGGGGATAATAAATAGGATTTTCTGGGGAAAATACATTGAAAATACTTTTCTCTCACTCTGCCAGAAATGATTAAAAGAGAGTAATGTTTTCAGTTCAGTCCAGTTTCACGTACTCTCCTGACAGGCTCTGATTTGTACATTATTGTGAAGGTGCAGGAAGAGGAGTGATGGATTAGTTAGATAACAATATACATAGCTTTATATATATTTATATAAATGTATTACTATTATATATAGACATAGAAAACTACATGAATAGTTAATTATATATCATTGTATCATATATAAATTAATTAGACTATTTTAATGATATGGCTGGGGTATAAAATTACTAAAGCAACAAACTTCAGAATTTATTGTTCTACCAAAACAGCAAGCAACTCCCCATCGAAAGAATTCTGATGCCAACCAGAAACACGAGACAAAAAACACAAATAAAATAGCTAAGGATCCTGTGGAAAACGCAAAAGCAGGCAGACCTTGTTATGTAAGGATGTGTGTGTATGTGTGTGTATTGGGGAGAGTGGATGGAAAAGTAACTAGAATGGGGGTCATAAATTGAAAGCAAACTATGCTTAGATAAACCATAACCAAATTTATGAATAAAACAAAGGTAAAGAGAAAAAAATATTTAAATCATCCAGAAGAAAAAATATATATATTTAATATAGAAGGGAAAAGTGATATAAATACCACAGATTTAGCCAGAAGAGTCAATGACAGCGGAATAGCATTTTCTTATTATTGAATTTTTTTATTTTGAGATGACTTCATCACCTGCAGTGGAAAAACATAATTCCCAAGATTTCATGTAGCCTTTCCCAGCTCTCCTCAAGGGACACAGGTGCAGCACCGTATCACCGCCTGTGTCTTGGCACCGATACAGTCCCGATGCGGGCCATCGCCATCACCACCAGGATTCTTCATATTGCCCTTCTCCAGCCGCACCCACTTTCCTCCAACCCTCACCTCCCCGTTCAACTCTGACGGCCGTGGATCTTTCTCTAGTCCCCCAATTTTGTCATTTCAAAAATGCTATTTAAATGGAATCATAGAGTAGATAACCCTGGCAATTGACTTTAAAAAATATTTTTATTGATTTTTAGAGAGGGAGGAAGGGAGAGGGAGAGAGAGAAACATCTATGTGAGAGCGAAACATTGATCGGCTGCCTCCCGCACGCCCCCTACTGGGGACCGAGCCTGCAACCGGGCATGTGCCCTGACCAGGAATCAGACTGGCAACCCTTTGGTGCAGTTTCAACTAACGGTTTCCTTCTGTTAGTAATAATGCAAGCAGGAGATCAATATATTCCCTTGACATTAGATAGGAAAATGCAGACCTTCTGCATTGAACTCTACCTGGGAAAACTGCCCTGTTGCTAATAGATGATAGCTCTAAACTCCCTTCATTTTCAAACATTTCTCAGGGTAGAAGATAGAACACTGATCCCCTCTGCCTTACTGCGGTTTCCAGACTCAACAGTTTTATCTTAGATTATATGGGAGAAGCTTTACAACTGTTTTAATTTGTATTTTATAATTGTTAAATTGTATATATAATTTCCTTGTTATATAAAAGAGTCAGTTCAAAAGGATTAAGTGACTTTTCTCAGATACTAGTACTACCTCTTGAAATCTGACCCAGCTCTGTTAATTGCACATTCAATTTGTTCCCAAATTAACACCATTTATAGGATTGTTAATGATTGTTAATTCAACATTAAAAGTTGATGACCCCAGCAGGCGTGGCTCAGTGGTTGAGCATCCATCTATGAACCAGGAGGTCACAGTTCGATTCCCAGTCAGGGCACATGCCCAGGTTGCAGGCTCCATCCCCAGTGGGGGGGCGTGCAGGAGGCATCCGATCAATGACACCCTCTCATCACTGATGTTTCTCTCTCTCCCTCTCCCTTCCTCTCTCTGAAATCAATAAGAATATATGTTTTTTAAAAGTTGATAAAACAATGCAATTGTTGGAATACATATTACATATGTGGGATTATTTGCTTAGACTTTGTGGTGTGGGCGTTATCTTTGTTTCAACTAACAGATCACTTTATCACATGACCCAGGTGGAGAGTCAGGGGTTCAGGTTCAGTCAAGGTCTGCAATTTACCTGTGTTATAAGCTTAACCCATTATACATTTGGAGTAAACTCATTTTACAAAAATTAAATTTAAAAAGCGTTGCCTTCACATTCAAGCTGTTTGATGTAGCAACATCCCAAATAATAAGAAATGGATTTCTGTTTATTATTTCTTTGGCTTCAGTGTATTTTCCATCTACCAGATGGAAATGTCACCAGATAAAGATGCTAACCGCATGCAATGTTAGTGTGCGAATGACAGGTAATTATTGCTTTAATTCAAGTGCTCATATGCTAAAGGATTATCGACAGTTACTGATGTCATTATAATAGACCACCAGGAAAAATGACTCAGAAATCCCGTATCTGACTGGCTGGGATGCGATATGCAATTACCTCCACGGAAGAGATACATCATTGTCACCCTGGCCTCCCAGAGTGTGAACACAGGAAATGACATACATCAAGGGACAGTAAGAAACAACACTAATATTTGAAATGTCAGTACAGTGTCTACATCCTGAGGGAACTGAACTGGAAGCTTTCCTGATAAAATATCCTCTGTGTTTTCACTTGTATCTGAAACGTGGCATTCCACACACTTGTTGGAACCGTTATCTCGTACACAGCTCGCCCTGTGAACTTCAGGACACAAAGCTGGATGAATGGATATATGGAGTTAGAAGGGAATTTAAAGATCTTCTTTTTCAATTCTATCATTTGTTAAATGGCCCTGATCCGTAGTCTCATCCTATAAACACTCCCAAGCTCACTGTACCGGTGCAGGGCAGTGCCTAGACCTCAATCCTACATTCAGTGCTTTTGAAATCGTTGGCAGGGCTCGCTAGGCAACTCCTTGTGTCTCCTTTGAATTGCTGCAGACCTTTCATTGTTGTCTTTTGTGACTAGATTTCCTTCAGATCTTCCTTTTCTGTTAGCTCCTCCCTGAGGAAGAGACTTACAGATGGGGAATCATCTAATGGGACTGCACAGCCTATTAGGCCATACTTGCTACTGGATTAGACACGGATGCTGTTTCCTTTTACCCGCTTCTCTGGCAGTGGGATGTTCTAGGACCCGGTTTTTACGTTTGAAGATTATTAGAGGAGCTTTGGTGTGGGTTTTAACATTTAGGGGTTGTGTAAAAGATTTGTTAATTATGTATATTAATAGGAACACTTATTTCAAGAGAAGATGCCTAGAATGGCATTGAATTGGGGATTGTTTGAAAGTTCCAGTGTAAAAATGGAAAGTAAGACGTTCCATTAACAAATGACCCCAAACTTAGTGGGGTTGAACAAGTTGGTTATACGCGCTGATTCTGTGAGTCTGGAATTTGCTGTGAGGTTAAGTTTTCTTTGCTTCCTCAGATGCTGGGGGCTGGAACAGCGGGTCTGTGGATCCCTTCTCATGGCGGGTTCTTCATTCACGTGTCCAATGCCTGAGTTGTGATGGTTGAAGGATGCACTCAGGTGACCCTCCTGAGCAAAGCACCTGTCTCTGGCGTGGCAGTCTCAGAGCAGTGAGACTCCCTACCTGGCCACTTGTCACACCTCTAAGAGCAAGTGTTGCAGTGGAACAAAGTGTTTTCTAATGTTATATGTATTTTTGCGGTAAAATGGTTCTAGATTCTTTCTATCTCGAGTTTCCATTGCAAAATAACAGGAATGAACAGCTCAGGCCCAGTGAGTGCGACCTAGGCAGTCAGTGCTTGGAGAACATGCTAGAGAACAGAATGGATTTCACTTATCTATCCCTTCAAAAGAAACTCAGGATCCCTAGAGCTGATATTCTAGTGCAGAATAGAAGCTCGAAGCATGCTCATAGTTTAAGGTAAATTTCCTGGTACAGTTGCATTTATAATTAAATGGCACACCGGGTTAGTGTATGAAGCTGAGCACTCTTACAGAAGATTCTAAACGACCTATAGATTAGCCCATTGGCCAAACAGTTGCACAATAGATCATAACATTGATTATTTAATCATACTTTTATTGAGGCCTATTCCAGAGATTTTTTTATTTTATTTTTTTGCTGGGTCCTAGAGATACAAATATGAGTTACTTTTTCCAGTAAATCATAGTCTACTACTAAAATCTTTGTACAAAATCTGCTGAATTTATCAGAAAACATACACTGTTAAGAGTGAGATACTCTTGCTTCTGAAATATAATGAACTCTAAGATTTGTTGTTGATAAAATACTTAGGTAGCTGCGCATGTTTGGTATATGCCACCCCCTCTTATAGCCACAATTACTCCTGTGGATATAATGTCACCCTCCTGACCTCCCCATACACACTAGGGTTCACAGAGATTTTAATAATAATATTTAAAAAGACGTATATATTCAACTTTTTCATCAGGAACATAGTGGGCCTCAACAGTACCTTCTGGGGGCATGACAGAATTATTTTAAAATTATTTTTATCAATAGTAGTAACCAGAATCATCTGTCATAAATATATAGTATAACTATGACTTTTTTATGATCTGGTTTGGAATTTGTCTAGCTGCCTTTTATGGGCTAAGACAGTGAGTGATAAACCCACCTGGATTCAAGGAGGTGGGACATAGACTCTCGTCCCTCAGTTGAAGGCTGTCCAAGATATTGTAGTCTAACTCTTTCTTTGGGGTAGTGAGAAGTCTGTCATTTATAAGCATAATATCAGTACTTAACATAGATATATTCAAGAACTGAAAATATATAGACTCAAAAGCCCAGCAATCCCACTTAATAATGTCACTCAATGAAAATTCACATGTTTATTCCCCAAAACACACATGCTAGAATGTTCAGAGCAGCATTATTTATCATGATCAAAATTGGAAAGGCTCATATACCCATGAACAGTACACAGTGTTTTACGTACACAGCGGAACACTCCAGAGGATGAACAAAAGACAACTGCAGACTTACAGGTTGGTATTAGAGGGGCTGCTTAGCTCAGCACTTGAGGCAAGTACAGAGAGGAAGCAGGATTAGATAGGGGAAGTCGACTTGGAGCCAGTCCCCACAGATCCTTTGACCAACACTGCAGAGTTTTAAAGAAAGGATGGCCCATCAGAGATTTCTGGAACTGGGGCAAGAGGGCTGACCCTGTGGAGCCGCCTTTGGATGGTGGAGCAGTCTTTGGATGGTGGCCACCCTGGAGAGAGTCCAAGACCATACGCGGGTGACTTTCCTGGGCCCAGTCGGTTTCAGAAAGGAGCTCACAGCTGAGGGTTGTGGGCTGACAGCCGTCCCAGCTGCTTGGATAGCGAGTCCTTTGCTCCTAGGGGGTTTCTGGGCGTGGGTGCTGCATCGTGTGTTCACTCTATTCAGGTAACAATATCAATAACTCTCACAAATACAGTCCTGAACAAAAGGCCCTGGGTGGAAATGAGAAATACTACAATCTTTCATTTATGCTAAATGCATGAACAGGTGAAATATTGTTAGGATTCAGGAGAGTGGTTAACACTGAAGTTTAGTGAACAGAAGGGGTTACTGATAGCGTTCCTGTTCTTGGTCTGGATGCTCAGCCCATGCAGTCCGTCTGTGAGCACTATTTGAGCTGCATACCTAGGATTAATGAATCTTTTCATCTGTAGCTACTGAGATAAGATTAGGGACACCTTCTATGGGGAAAATGGCAGGAAAGTGGGCCTTAAAAACAAACAAACAAAGCTATGTATTGATCTATCATTCAACTTTAATGTGTATATGTACATATTAGGGGTGGGAAGTAGAGTATTTCTGTTATTTCTATTTTTCATTGACACCTTTTTTATTAAAAAAAAATGAATGTTTGCAGTGCATTCTGCACTTTCCGCATTTTCCATTCTTGGATGCAGCTAAACCAGAATTTTCTGCCCTGCATACTGTTTTAGTCTAAAGTAGGTCAATATCACAGCTGAGAAAAAATATTTAGGATTAGAATAAATTCCAGTTCAAACGGAAAAGATCATCTCTAAAACTCTGAAACACATCCTTCACTAAAGTCCCATCCAAGGAGAATATGTAAAAGATAGACTTTGGGATTTTAGAGGGATGTAAATAATATCTCATATTTATTTTCACGGATTCAGGAAATCATTATATATATATGTATATATATACGCCTAGTTTTACAAACACACACAAACACATGCACAGACACGTTATATAGTCTATCTATATACTAGAGAAACAAAGATGAACATGGTTTATAGCTGAACAGCCCTTATCAGCTCTTGTCCCCACAGGAGAGACAGGTAGGCAGAGATAGTTATTGTATCAGGGCATCTTCATCTGACGTTTACTGACCCCTAAACGGAAAAGACTATGGCAGATATCCATGTTTATATCAAAATATCATATTAGCTTTCTAAGTGGTCTTGCCATACTGCAAGCACATCATCTATTTAGGGAGTAAATACTTTGCCTTGTCCTCTAACCCTCTTAGCTGAACTGAACACATACACAGACACACACACACACCAGGTAATAGCAAAATGGGTCTGAGAAAAATTGATTCAAATCGCAGCATGTCACTGTATATAAAAAACAGTAGGCCCAAGTAGTAACGCAGACTATTGGAATGCTGTATTTGTAACTGGCCTACTTCTAAAATACTTGCCCAAACTACTATTCATACCTCTCCACTATCTAGATCCTGTTTGTCTGTCATTATTAACATGGTCAAATTTTGCAAACACAAAGCCTGTTTACTGGCTAACTTTTCAGTGCCTCTGGTGAATATTGGTAACAATCAAGAAGCCCTCGGTTAGCCTTCATATACTTTCGAAATCCTTTTCAATTCGGTACTCTAGTGAGGCCCAACCAACTGATTGGCGTTGGCCCATAATATGCCACCTGTTGGCCATTGCTTCTGTTGATATGAGAAACATCCAAACCTATAAGGACTTTTTTTAAGATTTTATTTGAGCCAAAACTGGTGGCAGTGCCAGGAAGCAAGATCTCAAATGCTTTGGGGAGTAATAATTGTGCAGTGCCTTTCATGCATTTGGAATTAAGGAGGGGACCAAAGGAAAATTAGGGAAGGTGAGGAGGGAGAAAACAAGGTGGGGACTGGATTACAGGATCGTTAACAAGGTTATGTACTTTCTTGAGGGTGGTTGTGCTTATTTCAAAGGTGTGTTAACCTAGATGCACAGAAACAACGGACAGGGCTTGCTTAAGGTAAAGATAAACTTTTTCCTAAAGAAGTTATATAACTGGGTGTGACTTCCCACCATGACCTGTCCAGTTAGGAATTCATGATCAGATCACCCTGTGAGGTTACTTTCCTTAGAACCCCTTTTTTCCCACCCACACTTCTCAATTCTAGGTTTAGGGAAAGCAAATCCTTACCTTTAGGAACTGAGTATGGATCTGAGAGTCAATTATGAGTGGATTGTCAAGTAGGCATATTCTCTCCATAGAAGAAATAAAATAGTTTTTGAGCCCAGGATGTTGGAGGACGTTCCCTTTGAGGAATGCGTTCTGTAAGCACGAAGTGCTCTGTAGCATTTCCCAAACCTCCGCCGTGTGTCAGGCACCGTGGCGGCTCCTGGACAGTAGATGACGATGAAAGAGGCCATGCCCATGACCTTAAAGACACCTTGCAGCCTCACAGGTGAGACAAATCATCATCATCATCATCGGACAGTGATGCGGTTACTTGGGTATTGGTAGTTATCTGGTGCTGTGCCCTGAGGGAAGCTTAGGGGTGAAGATCTTATTGGATCATTACGAGATACTTTATAGAAGTGACCCCTAAACATTTGGGAGTTAGATAAAAAACAAACAAAAAACAGAGAAGGGAGTCTAAGCTGGGCCCAGAGGCAAAAGGAGGGTAAGGACAGTCCGTCATTCAGAAAGCCCTGGATGCAGAAGACTTGTGTGAGCCCACAAATTTATACTCAGCGTAAAGCTCGAGAAAAGTCACTTTAAAGCTCTGAGTACGCGTCAAAGCCTAGACAACTTGCCTCTCCCTCCAGTTGCTGAAAAGTTGCATTCTCCGGCTCCCCCTCTCCCGTATTGACAAACGGTTAAACGGAAAGGGAGGCCACGAGAGAAAATCAATGTGACGTGGCCGGGTCCTCATTACTGGGTCAGCCGTGCCTTCCCCGTGCACGCTCAGGCTCGCAGGCTGGCTTCCTTGCGTCGAGTGGGCTGTGAAAAGGTTGCCTGCTGGCTGAACTGTCAGCTCGGGGAGAGAAAAATTAGTTTTCAGAACCTGTCTACAATACGAAGGAAAGTAATACTTCATCCACCCCGCCTATGATTCTATTTCTGGGTATCGCCGTTAATGCGCAAGTGAGGAGGAAACTAATTGTCCTGGTCATTTCCATTTAAAATAAAGAACCATAAAGATTTGCAGCTGAAAGGGCCTTTCGGGATCATCCATGTCAAGCATCCTTTCTTCTTTTATTTTATAAAAATGGAAATTGGTGCCGGGGGAAGTCAAGGGGCCTGCCCAAGGTGACAAATTAAGCTAATGGCTGATCCTGAGCTCGGTCCCAGAAGAATGTGGTCAGAAGCCCAGGCATTTATATCTGCAGAGCAAGGGGGAATCGTTTATTTTGAATTACGATTTATTATTCCTTTGAAAAGAAAGCTTTTATTATTTAAAAAAGTAATGCTTTTATGGGACTGTGCCATGGCATCTATTTATTTATGGCTGATCTCTGTGTGTATGCTGGGGCGGGGGATGAGGGCCTATGTTCTTCATTCTTTAGAATCAGCATCTCCAACCCCATGGTTACCAACACGGGCTGCACGTTAAAATCACTCGAAGGGCTTTAAACAAAAAAAAATCAATGTCCAGGCTCCACTCCCTAGAGGTTTAAATTTGATTGGTCTGGGATGGTGTCTTAGGATCTGTATGTTTAAAGTTCCCTGGGTGATTCTAATGCGAAATCAGTACAAAGAACTGCTCTGACCCTGCATGTAATCACCATGCAGTTGTTCCTGAACCTCCCCAGAGTCACTGGCTATCTAGACTGTTAGTTATTTAATATTCCTCTCACATCGACTACTATTTAACTGACTCAAATTTATTTTAAAAATAAATTTTAGCCCAGCAGTGTGGCTCAGCAGTTGAACCTGGAGGTCAGGGTTCGATTTCCAGTCAGGGCACATGCCTGGGTTTAGGGCTCGATCCCCAGAAGGGGGCGTGCAGGAGGCAGCCGATCAATGACTCATCACTGATGTTTCTCCCTCTCTCCCTCTGCCTTCCTCTCTCTGAAATCAATGAACACATATTAAAAAAATAATAAAAATTTTCTCACTATGACCAATGATAAACAGTTTATTTCAACGTGAGATAAACATCATATAACAAAGAAAAAAATCAAATATTTGAATATTAGATAGGTATCATTACTCTTCTCAGATTTGGAGCCTGAGGCCTATTTCTTTGCTAACCTTATAGGTAACACATATGTGGGAAATATTTAAGTCAGTCACAGGACACCGAGGCATTCTCCCTGGTATAAATGGATGGACTGACAGAAATATAAAAGGCACTCTTTTCAAACAGTGCCTGGTCTCTTGCAAAATCAAATCATCTTATTTCATACCAGTGCTAAACATCCCATACTTCTAGAGCTTAGAGAATCTGTGATTTACCATACAGGGGGAAGTGTGGGATTTTATCTTTTTTTTTTTTTACATCTGCAAGCATACCAGGGTGCTCACTGTGTGTCTTGGCCTTTTCTGCTGCTCTCAGTTGGGTTATGAGCCACAGTGCACTATTTAAGGTGACTTCTGCTCCAGTCTAACTCCCGGGGGAAGCCCCATTTCTCATGAGGGTAGGGTGTGGCCGCTCCTCCAGAGGAGCCCAGTCGATGGCTCAAGCCCACGCCAGTGGCTTCGCAGGTGAGTTTGAGAGATCACAGGAATATTTAAACACAGGAAACGTAAGTCAGGTTTATAGCTAAGTTGCCTGTTTTCTGCAGCCTCAACTGAGGACGTTTCATGAAATAGTCTCCCAAGAAAAAGGGACCCTAGGTAGAGTTAACTCCCTACTGGAAAAGGGATCCCAATGAGACAGTCACCGAATCCTGACGAGGAGGAAACGGCGGCTCAGGCGATGCGAAGGGGTTAGGGTGGAGCAGCGGCAGACACTACCGAGGCGTGGGCCACATTCCGAGCATCACAGTTCCGCCCGCCAAGCTTTTCGGAGGATGCAGAAATCCCGAGGGGTTTATACGTGTAGGGCCCTAGCCACCCTTCTCACGGCGGAAAGCCTGACTTGTCTCCACAGCCAGTTTACGAGGTTAACTATTTCCACGCTGCCAGTGGGGTGTCTTTTCTGTTTGTCTGTCTTATCTGTTTTTTTTTATTTCTCTCTCTCCTGTTTTTTCTTTTGTTACTTGTCCAGACTCCAAGGCTGTCCAAAGAAACAGTCATCTCTCACTGTGTCACACCCCAGTGTCGCAAGCATCTGGCACAGAGAAGTTGTTTTACAGATTTTTTTTTCGAAAAGAGGGAGGCAGGAGGAGAGAGGGTGGAGAAAGGAAGAAGGAGGGAAAGAGAAGACGGAAGGAAGGCGAGCGAGTGCATGTGCCTAAAAACAGGAGATCCAAAGTGTCTTCATAAAACAAAACCCACAAGGTAACACTTTATTTACACAAAATCATCTGTCTTGAGAACATAATATTTTGGGGAGGCAACAGTGCATCTGTATAAATCTCTACACTCAGACATGTCAATATTACAGTTTTCTTTATATTTATTATGAACTTAAAATGGTTTAGAATATTTTAACATCAAATTGATCCTTTTTTGATGGTGACCTCTTAACCATAACTATTGCTTCTCTTTTCATTCATTCATCCATTCTATAAAATATATATTTTACGCTTATCTCATGCTACTCAGACTTAACAGATATTTTAATAACTTTAGCTAATCGCGGTGTAATCTGTTAGCAGATTTGGGGAGACTAAGGACAGAGAACAGAAGAACAGCAGTGTTTGGGTCCCTTTTAGGGTAAATCAAGGTTCTGGTATGTTTGGCTGAAACACAGGCAAAGAAAAGCTATTTATTCAAATTCTGATATATTATGGTTCAAAAAAAAAGAGAGAGAGAATTTCGATGTTGATGCGTATTTGTATGTTGGCCAAACAGTCATCGCAACCTACCTGTAGATAATTGAAAATAATTTACCAGTTTGCAGCAAAGTAATGTCTCTCGTGCATATAAATTTAAAATAAAACTGAAGCATCATCCCCAGAAAGGTGACCAAACAAACCCAAAAAGACCGCTTTCGAATGCGTGCGGGAGGGAAGGGAGCGTGGGGGTGGGACTGCCCGGAGGCCGGGCCGGGGCCTAGGGAGGGAAGGCCGGCTGCTCGGCCGGAGCCGCCTGCGATCCGGGAAAAGAGCTTCGCTTCGGGGAGACCGTGGGCGGCCCTGCGGCCCAAAGGAAAGCGGCTGCGTTTTGTTTCTTATAAAGAAACCGGGCCTCTCCTGCTCTTCCCCTTCCCCGCCTCTCAGATGCCCGCAGCCTCTCCTGACAGGTAGACACAGATGCCTTCACCAAACTTTTTTTTAACCTGAGCACCAACAACCTCTGTCATCAAACCCTGTCTTGCCACTGCCACCTTGTGGGCAGGACACTGCCATGCAGGCCTCCCGGTGGCCAAATCAGGAGCAGGGACAGGACGTTTGTATCTTCCCGGGAGTGAGTGAGAAGCTGAGGATGAACAGATACTGCAGATGAGCCACAGAGGCCTCGCCTGCCCTCCCGCTGAGCGCCATCCGCCGCTCAAACGTGCGTGTGTCTCCTAGGGCGAGCGTGGCGGGTTATGCGTGCGGGCATGGGTGTGTGCCTATGATCGTATATATTTATGCACCGGCTGTTATAGATGTGTGCTCTCCTATAAATGTTTTTATAGTTACACAAGTATCTATTGCAGATGACAAGATAACACATGGAGCGGGGTTTCCGTGCACATTAAATTAGTCGTAACGGGGCAATATGAGGTTATATAGCATCATATGTCCCTTTAAAAATCCTGAGAAGCTATCTGCCTCAATATTGGTTTGAAAAGGGCAGCAAGATCATTAGCGACTGTTATTTTTCATACTTAAAACTGCCCCACCGCCTCTCCCCTCAGCCTCTCCCCATTATTTCACTTTCTCTTTTTATCTCACCCCTGCTTCAACCTATGTATAAATTAGGTGATTTAAACGTAACTATTAATATCTTGTTTAAGGAGAAAGTGTCCCAGATCCCTGTGCCAACTGAAAGATGTATTTTATTTCAGAATTCTAGATATTCCACGTGACCTTGACCGTATGGAGACTGGCATGGCCATCGCACGTGTTATATGCTGTAGAGCGAGGTTTCTTGACGGTGGCACTGTTGGCATTTGGGATAGGCCTTGGCGGGGTGGAGGTGGTGCCCCGTGCACCCTTAGCCTCTCCCGCCTAGGTGCCAATAGCATGCCTGTCCCAGCCTCCAGCATGACAACCCACAGTGTCACCAGGTTCTGCCATATGCTTGGGCAGGGGCGGGGGTGGGCTTGGATGTAAAGCATCATTGGTTGAGAACAAGTCCTCCAGGGAAGTGACCTTGTAGTCATTTTTAAGGTATATCCTGTCCTCTCTCTTATCTCACCAACCTCTCCTGGCATTTTTGCTCACATCCTTTCTCTCAGCTTCAGTGCAGAAAGACGTCACTTTCTTGAAGATCATACATGTCCCTAGCACTTTTTATTAGACTACACCTTTGTGTATTCTTGGAATATTTTCATCTCTCTTGTTAAATAATAGGATTCTTATGACCCAGGGAGAAGTAAAAGGGGGGCTTCCTTTTCTCTAAAGCAACATTTCTCAAAATGTGTTCCGTGGAGCACTGGCACGGCCGTTTGGGATTCGTTCATTGGTTGTGTGTGCCTGTGTGTGCACTTGCAGGTGTGTGTATGTGCAGCTGTTTAGAGTTGGAACAATGGCAAGCCATATTCCCGTGGTGGGCTGTCACAATGGGCAGTGATACGTAAAAGGGCTGTAGAAATCCTGTGGTTCATATAGCTGTTTAATGCGGTTGCTTTCCCCCTCAAATATATTGGATTATGTTTTGATCATATAGCGTAAGTCATATATGGAGTTTTATTTCTACAGCAGCCACATTAAGGCATTTAAGAAACATGAAATTTAACAGCAAATTTGGTGAATAAAATGTGTCTAAAATTTGATTTTTCTACATTAAATAATTATATTGAAATAGGAGAAACCAAATTCTGCTTTGAGGGGACAGGCTCAGAGTTGAGGATGGGACAGGAAGGATGAGAAGTGTGATTGATGAGTCCTCACAGGTCGGCTAAGCTGGTATTTGAAAGAGTGAAAGATGTTCATAGGCAAAAGGGGGAAAGGGTATTTCAGATCAAGGAAATCATCGCAACAAAAACAGGCTGGTATAAGAGAAGTCTCAGGAACAAGGAGCCCCTCTGTGAGGCCACCGACTGCTGGAGGTCATTTCATGAAAGGGGGAGCTGGAGAGAAAGTGTTGGCCTTAAAATAATTTTGAGGGAAATTTTACGATGTTGTTAAAGAGTGGTCCATAGACTTCTGTGACCGATTATTAATGGAGGTCCCCACCTGCACCAGTTACAAGATAAGAAAGGCTAATCACACAGGATTGCATCTTCAAGCGCAAATGTGGAGAATCACTTTGGATCGCATCTCCTTTCAGAGCTGCATCACATCAGAGGGACAAGGGAAACTTTAGGACAGCGCTGTCCCATAGAAATTATGTGACACAGTAACGTAAGTCACATGTGTAGTTTTGTTTCTACAGCAGCCACATTAAAGCATTAAAAAAAAAGTTGCAACTTCACAGCAAATTTGGTCAATAAAATGTGTCTAAAATGTGGTTTTTCTACGTTAAATAGCTATATAAAATTTTTAATGAAATATTTCACATTTCTTTTTTCAAACTAAGTTATTGAGACCCACTGTGTGTCTTACACTAACAGCGTGTCTTGATTTGCACTGGCCACGTTTCAAATTCTCGATCCCCACGTAAGGCTATCGATCATCCTACTGAACAGCACTTGTTCCTGCTAGTGGAGGAAAAGTGATAAAAAGTCACTGTTAATGATGGTGTTGGCTACATGCAGTTTCCCTTTATATATTTATACATAAAAAGGTCATCCTATTCTATTCTGTTCTGTCCCACTCCATTCCATTCCTATGCCATAAATGAGTGTTGAATTTTTTCAAATGCATTTTCTTTTTCTTATAAATATGTTTTTTATTGATTTTAGAAAGAGAGAAAGGGAGAGGGAGAGAAACATCCATGAGAGAGAAACATTGGTCGGCGGCCTCCTGCACGCCGCCTACTGGGCATCGAGCTGGCAACCCGGGCATGTGTCCTGACCGAGCATTGAACCAGGGACCTCTTGGTTCATGGGTCGATGCTCAACCACTGAGCCACACCGGCTGGGCTCAAATGCTTTTTCTACATCTGTGACTGGAAAGTCCTTCATTCACTCTCTTTTCCCTCCTAAATGTTTGGTAAAATTCAGCTGTGAGTTATAAAAGAAATATTTGCAATAAACTGTACCCTCCTCTATATTAGGGAAATGTTGGGGCAAGATATTCGTCTTATAAACATTTGACATGGATGCCGTAGGAACCTAATATGGGACTGCAGTTTTCTTTGTAAGGTTTGTAATTAGAAGTGCAAGCACTTTAGCACTAATGTAATCCCTTTCATCTTATAATAGTTTTGCTAAATAGTGTTTTCCAGGAACGTATCCATGTTTAGTGTCTGGCAGTGATAGCTGCGGCTTATTCATTGTAACAGGCACCAGAAAGTAAGTTTTCATAGTCAACACCCCCCCTTTTTTCTCTCTGATATTGTCTATCCATCAATATTCTAGAACTCTATCACTTTGGACCAGGCCCATCAAAAGCTCTGTTGGCAATGTCATTGGGACCATTTGCAACCTAATTAATCTATCTTTGAGGTGACTCAAAACAGCATACACACCTCCTTAATTGCTACAAGCTCACACCCACTGGGCACCACAAACAGAGAGGAAGCAGACTCCCATGCACCCTGCAACTGCTGTGTTAGCATCATTTACTGCAAGATTAATGAGAGAAGCTGAGAAAGACAGAAGTGTGAAATCAAACCGTAGTTTGGGTTGTAAAAAACTTCTAATTCCTCTTAAAATAGAGCAACTATTTAATGCTTAATATCAGTCTTATGGGCCACGTTAGGGATTTTATTTTTCATTATACCCTTTATTTATCTCAGTGAACTTTGCAAAGCCGGAACCCTGTAAATCGCGTTGTTTAAAAGAAACCTCAAAATTAAAATGAATGTTTCTTTAAATGTTTAAAATGCAGTCCTTTATGGAGTAATCAAATTAAGAACATATATATTCATTTTGCTGAGAATAAAATGGAAAATGTTTAATATGTCAGATTCACTGTTTAAAATCTAAACATTTATTAAAATAACCATAGTAACAGATGACATGGAAAAGAAGAACATAATTAAGTACCTAGTAAATTCAACCAGAAAACACATACAAGCAAATCAATAACAACAAAAACACTCACAAAAAACAACAATAAAACCCTTGAGTGCTTGACTTCAAACTCAGGCTCCTTGAGTGTGAAGCATTGTCATGTCGATATTTCAGTCTTATTAAGTAAGCTGTATGTAGAATAGTAAGACAGAATAGGTAAACTCCTCTGAATTTCAGTGATATAATAAAAACAATGTAAAAATGTTCCAACCATTCCAATTATCAAAAAACAAATATTTGCGTTACATAAAAATATACCGATTCATTTCTTGAAATAAAATAATCCTTAACGTGGCATGATTTAATTTTACTTGTGAAAAGTCCATTGACTTTTTAAATAGCATATATATATATATGGAGTAGAGTCCAATTCACGTGTAGACTGTGGTGTGCTGATGGAGTTCGCAGACTCGGGATCTAATACTTGGAGCCAGGGGTGGCCGCCTGTCACTTAGGCTCAGGCCTCTCGTATTGAGAAGTAAGACGGAGGAGAAGGACCCTTGTCTTCACTCGGGCCCTGAATGTTCATGAGGATCCTGTGGGCGATGAATGCCAGTGTAACTCAGAACCACTGGGTCATTCAAAAATGTCCATTTATTCTCAAACCCACTTGATTTTTTTAATGTATACAGAAATAAATGAGGCCCCCATTTATTATCAAAAACTTAAGATAACCTCGGGCAGATGTCCCGAATCTTCAAATAAGCTAAGATAGCCCCAGTGGTAACTTTCATGAAGCTTATTATTATTATTATTATTATTATTAATTATTTTTATACAGCATGATTCTAAAAAATATATAATCTCTCTGAGAGATAAAGTAATAAAGCAGATTTTCAATTCGTAAATTATGTGACCAAGACAGTAAGTAGTCAGATGCAATAGATTGTGAAAAGCCTGGAGGTTTGCACAAGGTTTGTGGGAGTCCCAAGGTTTGTGGGAAGCAAAGCAAAGCAGATGAGAAGTCCTTATGAAGGAAGAAACAAACAAACAAACAAACAAACAAAAACAGCTGGCATAAGAGAGTTTATACTATCTGAAATGCATGTGTGTGTCCACACACAAACACGCAACATATGCGCACACGTAAGGCTACCAGTGGATCAAGTAAGTGTTGGACTTCATTTAACTTATATACTAGTGAGAGATAGCAGAAAAGCAAATAAATCATTATGATTCTAGGTGCTTTAAAAATAGCAAGACAGAATAGGTGAGCTCCTCTGAATTTCAATGGTATAATAAAAGAGGCGCCATGCAAAGGAAAGGAGGTGCTGCAGTGAACAGAGTAGTACTGAAGATGCATTTTGAAAAATGAATGAAGTATTTGAGAATAGGTGAGGAATTCGATCTGGCGGGATTGAAGGGCCTAGAGGAAGGATTAGGACTGGTCAAAGAGCTTAAGGTCATAGTACAATAGGGCCGATATGATATTCTGTAAGTATGATATTCATGCGTGGTCAGAGAAACCATTGAGTGGCCCCATGCAGTGGAGTGCCCTCCCAATTTCAGATCCTTTTTGCCTGCCCTGTGGGGAAGGGATTTGGGATAATAAAATGAGAGATACAAGATCATTAGGTGGCTGTTTCAGTAGTTTGGATAACAAACGATGTTTCTCAAAGTGACAACGTGCAGTAGGGTGGAGGTTAGCAAATAAATACATGTGAATGACCATGATTCATATAATAAATACATGTGAATGACCATGATTCATATAACCTAAACAATCGGATCTAGGGTGGGAGATAAATTATTAAAGACAGCAAGCTCGTCTACCCCTCTTCTGAAAGAGATCCATTGCAAGTTTCATGGGGCTAAAGGTACACATTGGATTTGGTGCTACTCCAACATAAAATCTCCTGCTAAACAAACACATTCTCTTCACATTACACCCAAAATTCCACAATAGCCTTGTACACAATTATATTCTCATGCTGGGTTATGAAGGTGAACTCCCCTCTTAGAACTAAAGAATTGAAAGCATTTTTATTGAAATGACTGACCTTTGCCATAAAATGTTTCAGGAAATAATCAGTACTCTAAAAAGGAGAGAGCTCCCTTTTCCTCTTTTTCTTTCTCAATGTAGCATGTTCTGAGCACTGGCACAAAAATTACACATCCCATATAATGTGGGTGTTCTGACTGCAGTCAAGTTAGATAAATTGTAATAAACCCAAATTGTCGCTAAAGCTCTCAGCTTATGCCATCTAATATTGTGTGAATACATTTTATTTCCTACCATTATGAAACAGCCAAGAGTATAATAAATTACTTACCTAAGCCCTTTGAGGATTTTTGCATAATTTACCAAAACAAATTGCTTTTAGCGGAAAAGCTGCTAATTTACATGAGTAGGAAGTGTTTTCCTTGGTGTGATGAATTTAATTTCAATTTCCCTGTTTGCATGAATTCACTCCAGTAATTCATCACTGTTAGATTAAACTACAACTGTGTTTTCCTTGAGTGGGCCCCTAACATTCAATATATATGAATGAAAATAAACTGCCTTTATGGTATGGCTATATGGGATATATATAATACATGAATGTTATAGGACCTTTTTAATAGAATAAATAATCATTAGAACTGATAAGTAATGACATGCATAATTTAAAAATATGAGCAAAGTCATTTTTATACTCTTACAAAGTTATAATTCAGGTTTTAGAAAAAATATTTCTGGCCTAGCCAGGCGTGGCTCAGCAATTGAGCATTGGTATAGGATCCAGGAGATCGAGGTTCGATTCCCGGTCAGGGCACATGCCTGGGTTGTGGGCTCGATCCCCAGTTGGGGGCATGCCAGAGGCAGCTGATCAATGATTCTCTCATCATTGATGTTTCTATCTCTCTCTCCTTCTCCCTTCTTCTCTCTGAAATCAACAAAGATATATTAAAAAACAAAAACAAAAAAACATTAAAAATACATATTTCTAAAAGAAGAAAGAGACATGCTTATATGTACCAACTTGTGCCCTGGGTATTTTCCATTTGTTATGCTATTTTCCTAACATCTCTATGAGGTAAGATTTATTGGTCTCTTCTGGAATTAAAGGAATCTAAAGTTAGGAAAGGAAAACCCTTAACCTCTTTGCGATATAGTTGGAGACTCACTGAGGCATGCACTCTGTCTTCAGTTACATGGCCTGTCTTCTCTCATATAATGTATAATATTAGAGTATTTGTCATTTGAGCTCCATGAACTATGATTATATATATACACACACATATGAAAATGTATTTGTGTGTATTTATATACATGCCCATATCTCATTTTTGGAACAAAATGTTACTTAGACTTCACAGAGCATTTGTGGAAAATTACAGACCTTGAACAAATTCTCATGACGTATCTCTTAAGACTAATGCCTTAATTTTTAACTCTAGGACTATGCTAATTATCTATTGCTAAAAACAAACTGGGGGGGAAAAGTGAGTAGCTTAAAAGAACCAACATTTACTATCTCACACAGTTCATGAGCGTCAGGATCTAGGAGTGGCTTAGTTGAGTGGTTCTGCTCTAGAGTCTCTCTCGGGAGGCTGCAGTTAAGCTGTTGGCTGGAGCTGCAGTCATCTCAGGATTTAACTGAGTCTAAAGAATTAACCGCCACACACACTCATGTGGTTGCTGGCAGGCCTTCGCTCCTCCCTGGTGTTTGGCCGTGGACCCCTGCTCCTTGCCATGCAAGCCTCTACCTAGGATGCCTAAGTGTCCTCAGACCTGGCAACTTGTTTTGCCCAGAATGAATGACCTAAGAGCTCTGTCTAGCAAGAGACCATCCAGGGCAGAAGCTGCGGTCTGTTATAACCTGCTCTCGGCTGTGGCATCCTGCCGCTTCTGCGGGGCGCCACCGGTCACCCAGACCAACACTGGTTCAGTGTGGGAGGAGACCTCAGCGAGGCGTCAACACTGGGAGGCAGGCATTAGAGCGGGCCACCTTGGCATCCGGCCACCGCAGGTACCAAGGACATACATTTCCACAGCAAAGTAAGAACACTGCCGCTGATATAAAACAGTCCCCAGGAACAAAGTTTGTCTCTGAAACTGCCCAGGTCTTCAGGGGTGTAGAAATAAGTTGCTCTCACAACTTGTAAGATCTGGACAATGAACTTAATGTCACAGCTAAAATGTGTGACAATACAGAACGTTAACTGCAAGGCAACCTCTCCCGACCCCCAAAGATCGGAGTGTTGCAGAGGCTGTGTTTGAACCACGTCATAAAGTCGGGTCCATTCCTTGGATCACTTTGATAAGAGAGGACATTTCCCATAATTTCGGCGGTGATAAGACCCCACTGTCAGGCGGGCGCCACCAGCATGTCAATGAGCGATGCTGGAGATTCCAGCTAATGTAGAACCGATGACTGTGGTTTAAACACCTAGAGGGAGCTAGGTGACTGTCGGTTGGGGTTCAAATATTGATTCCATTTAATTCTCTTGACCTTTCCTGCAATACTTGTAGTCCCTCCCTCCCTCCCTCCCTCCCTCCCTCCCTCCCTCCCTCCCTTCCTTAAGAGGGAGGGAGAGAGATAGAAACATCAGTGATGAGAGAGTCATTGATCAGCTGCCTCCTGCATGCCCCCAACTGGGGATCGAGCCCGCAACCCAGGAATGTGCCCTGACCGGGAATCGAACCCCAATCGCCTGGATCCTAGGTCGACGCTCAACCACTGAGCCACGCCCGGCCAGGCTCTTTTTGTTCTTAATGTCTAGAAAGACAAGATGCATTCCCTTGACCAGTGTAAGTCAATCCTGTGCACTGGCACTTAAGGAGAATCTGAGGGGGCAGCTCCATCTCTTCCTCGCGGTCCCCTTCCATGCAGCCAGGTCACAAACATGGACTATGCTGGCTGCTGCAATCAGTCATATTAATTTGCTCCAAGTAGAGTATTCTGTAATAATACAGGGAGGAAAATTGCAAACTTGCTAGTATTTTTATATAGATCCCTATGCATGAAAATGTTGGTAATAACTTTCTCTATGAAAAGGACCACCTATAATAACTTAATCTGCACAAGCCTCCTGCATAGGAATATAATGAGATGGGTACTTGCAGAACGCTCTGTTTGTTTAGCTTTGGCCTTATAAAAAACAATCATTTGCATATTTCTCTCAATTAAGTATTATCCTGACATACTTAATTAAAACTATAAGGGGCACTGACAATATTTTATTCTTTTAATGAAAGAGGAGACGTATTATGCATTTCAGACCGTTTTCTGTATTTCATTTTTCTGACTTTTTTTACCACTCAAACTGTGCTCCTTCTCTGAATGTTGTCAATTAGGATAAAAAGAAGAAAAATTAAAGTCGCTCTTGAAAATGCACTCGTGTTTGTTTGTGGAATCTGTGTACATTCAGGAAGTTGTGATTTGCATATTTCATGTGTAATTAAGCCCAGGAAAGGGAGCTCTGGAGAAGCTGGGGCGGTTTCTCGCCCTACCCATGTCTTTATTTGTCATCGCTGGGGATTCATGTCCAAAGACGTGGTCTCTTCTTTACAAACGTTAGACTCATTTTTTTCCTTCCCTCAGAATAATACTGTTCGGATTCCTTTAAATGTCTACTGTGTACCTTCCGATGTATTTGTGGGTATATATTGAGTGCCAGGGCTGAGACAATGGGTGTTGAGATAAACGTGGTGAAACAAAACGTACACGGTGTTTGATTTCTGGAAACTTGAGTTGGAACCATAGCCCTTCCATTATATTTATGAAAGGTTTCTCTAAGTCACCGCCATGCCATCAATAAAATGGAAATAACGGCACATATTCCATTGACTGTAACATCAAACGGAGGATGTCAGCCGCTTAATGTACATGGAAGCACTTTGTAAACTGTTACGCATAAAACAAACATAATATTTTTCTGAGATTGAAATCTCCTTAAATCAAGAAGAAGACAAAATAAATTAATGGCTCCTGTCGAAAAGAGGCTCATAAGTCTAGCTGGAAAGACAAATATATAAGTCTCCATAATTCAAGTAGAGGGGAATGTGTAATATATGAGAGACATAAAGCAAGTACATAAATATGGCAAACCCGCCTGCAGTTCATTTTATTTCTGTGAGTGGGCCTCTTTGGCATAAGACCACTGGGGATAGATCAGGACCAGGGGAAGTGAAATTTCATCCCCAAGGTGGAAGTCCAGAATGTTTTTATTTGAACTTAGGATCAAAGAAAACTGGGATATTTAATACAGAGCTGGGGAAAGTAGGTTTATAGTTGCATTGCCCTGTAGAATTAGGGAAGTCCCAGGGGCGTGGGGGGCAGGGACTACCAATGGGATGGGCCCTGGAGGAGAGTTTGGGCAGGTTTCCCAGTGAAGGAGCCATTGGGGAACATGTACCTTTTTGATGACATCAAATCTTTGCAAAAGTGTCATGAAAATCAACATAGACTAGGGAACAAGAATGGTGGTAAACAGTTTAATTCTGAGGCTTCAAAAATTGTGCAGCCTGCATCCTCTTAGTAATTAATTGCGGTTAGCTCAGGATGAAATCGTTACAATGTTATATGTTTTTACTTTTATTTTATATGCATTTAAGAAAATAACCACTAAGCTCTTTGAACATAAAAACGTCTGTTTTTTAGACCGCGCTATGCAATAATATGAATTGTTAGATATTTCATTGGACATGCGGGCACTGTGAAAAGATTTCTGAGAGAAGGGCACAGAAACTGAGAGTGTTTTGCAACCTGTGAGTGGCCCTGTTTTGTATTTCCCGAGGTGGCTGAGTGCAAGTTGAAACTTTGGACCCCTCTGTCAAAGTCATTCATGTAGAGTTGCCTTCTTTGCTTTTGGACGTAGGTATAGGTCCGCAGGTCTTCATGAGTGGCCGCTAGAGAGCACGCGACATCACTCATAAGTACAGTGGAGTCAATTTTCTGTTGGGTAAACTTGGGCCAGTGGTGAGTTGGGATGGGACCTTTTTCTCTTTCTTGTACCCCTCTGAGGGGTGTGTGTATGTGTGTGTTGTAACATTTGCAAAGTTGTGCAAGCCACATGAGCACACCCACTCTATGAACTGCTGTTTTTCCTTGAAGGTCTCTGAGGGAATGGCCAGAATACAAAGCATGCCACTGCAGAGCTTCACATCTCTTCCTGACTCAAATTTCTCTCTCATCATCATGACTGTCCCGGTTTTAAACCTTTATCAGTACAGTGTCATCTCTGTAATATTTTCCCCGGTCTCACTTCCTAGATGACCCAGGCTTCAGCCAATGAAAGAACCATTTCACCATATAAATTCATTGGTACTAATTAGACTATAGTTTCGCAAAATATTATCATCAGAAAGGAAGTTTTCATGTTTTCCAAATTTTCTTTGGGCAAAGATTCCTAAATGGAAGTTTTTGTCAGCCCTTGGAATCTTTCCAAAAAGACACATTGACAAATTTTAGTGACATGGAACTGACCATGTTCTAAGATATCTCCATTTCAGTTTTCTTTTTTTTTAATCTTAACAATACAGTCTATATATGGCTATTTGTCATTAAATTAGTGCATTAAAAATAATCTAATGCAACTTTCAAGCTACTTTGTTCTTCTGATTTTAAAGGAATCATTACATTTTACTTTTGCAAGTATCAGAAGTGTCCAGCTGGCCCAGCTGGCATAGCTCAGTGGTTGAGCATTGACCTATGATCCAGGAGATTGCGGTTCGATTCCAGGTCAGGACACATCAAGCCCGGATTGAGGGCTTGATCCCTGGTGGGAGGCAGGCATGAGGCAGGGAATCAATGTTTCACTCTCACATTGATGTTTCTCTCTGTCTCTCCCTCCTCCCTCCTTTCTCTCTAAAAATCAATTTTAAAAATCCTTTAAAAAAAGGTTATGCCCGACTGGCATGGCTCAGTGGTTGAGCATCGACCTAGGATCCAGGAAATCGAGGTTCAATTCCTGATCAGGACACATGCCGGGGTTGTGGGCTCAATCCATCAGTAGGAGGCATACAGGAGGCAGCTGATCAATGACTCCCTCTCATCATTAATGTTTCTCTCTCTCTCCCCCTCTCCCTTCCTCTCTCTGAAAATTAATAAAAAAAAAAATCTTTAAAGAAAAATAGGTACTATTTTATAAAGGTCAGCACTGAGGTCATACCTTGTGAGTTGCACCATGAGTGTTTCAAAACTAGGAAATGATCAGTTTGGTTTTTCTACCCTGTTTTATCTGACTATTTCAAGACAGGCTTATAAAATGAGCACTTTTTGGAGTTATTGGAAGGTTACAGACTTTACATCGTTAATAATCTGCTTACATAATGCTTTCTAATAATGAGTTCCAAACGATTAATTAGCTCCTTCATTACATGGGAATTCAGTCTGCCACACAGGGCAGAAGAGGTGCAGATGCACTCCCCTTATTCATTGCTCCTACCGAGTTTCTCCACGCGAGGATCCCCACTGACTTCTGATACAGGGAACACAGGGAGCATTAAAAGACCAGAATCTGCTCTTGCTTTACCCCTGTCGGGCTCCTTTGAAGCTCCTGTGAACTTAGTAGGAGCTCAGAGTTGAGTTCAACGTCTCCCAGAGAAACAATGTGCTGAGAATTCGGCTTCCTGTCCATCTCTGGCAGGTCTTCTCGGAAAAAGTTCACCTACTTGAAAGTTTGAAGTCAGTATTTTTGAGCTTGAACTTTTTCGTCAGTTGATATTTGTCTTTTTTTTTTTTTTCCTTCCGATGCGCTCTTGCAACAGCATTTATCCCAAATTCGTCCAGTAATCGGTCTGGTTGATGATCCCGGTTTAAAAATCATTACTGCTCACAACCACTGATGTTTCACGCTTCACATTTAAGCTCTCACCAGTGTTCCAATGAAACATTTCCGTCGCCCAAGTGGCAATAAAAGATCTCATTACCGTCATTGAGGGGATTTTTGGACTTCTATAGGCTGATCTATTGTGGACTCTGTCACTAAAGTCACTAGCACACCCTTCAAGGTTCATCCTTTGTGGTTGTCAGAACCTGGCAGAGATGAAATTTTTGTAGATAACGTTCAGTCAACTGACACACATTCTTTTTTGCCACCAGATAAATTCCAGGGACCATTCTCAATAATGGGTCCATGTCACCATTTCTCTGGTCTACCATGTGTTTCCTAAGAATCGTGTACACTTATATCAGGGACTCTCTTGGACTCTATTTTTTTTTAAAAACATACCTTTATTGATTTCAGAGAGAGGAAGGGAAAGAGAGAGAGATAGAAACATTAATGATAAGAGAGTTGTCATTGATCAGCTGCCTCCTGCACGCCCCCCACTGGGGATCGAGCCTGCAACCCAGGCATATGCCCTGACCGGGAATTGAACCCCAATCACCTGGATCCTAAGTCGATACTCAGCTACTGAGCCATGCCCTGCCAGGCTCTCTTGGACTCTTAATGAAAACACATGGATGAGACACAATCATCATGCAGAACAAAGATTTTTTTTTTAAGACAGTCAATTCTTAATAGTTTATAGTTCTGAAGCAGAAGACCTATATGATGAGTATTTTAAATATAAATAAAGTGTGCATCTCTGTTTCAACAGAAAAGCCCTCTACCATTTTTAGAAAACATAGGTTTAATTCCCAATAGATATCTAATTTGAAAACTAAAATAATCCCAGCTTATTCCATTTAAATCATATTTTAAGGTCATGAACTCACTTCTTTTGACTTTGCCACCAACCTCTAGGTGAAATGTTTCAAAAGCTTGCATAGAGAAGATTTTTCCCATTAAAATGCAAATCAGTTTCCTTAGTGACAAATGTTAAATTAAAACCCTAAAGTGGAGACATGCCTTAATGGCTGCAAATTTATATCCAATTCTGTGTCAAGTTCTGAGTTCTCGAGTCCTATCAGAGGTAAAGTTAGCAGAAATGGCTTCTCAAATTATGCCATGCCTGATAATGTAATCGCAACTGTTCAAAGAACCATTTCTAACAAGGAATAGGCTTTAATTGTTAACACCAATTGTTAATAAATAAGCATGATCTTGAAATAATTGTTTGATGGTATTTTGTTGAAATTATATGTATTTGCTTAAAAATTTGATAAAGAATTTGACACTGAAATCTCATATTACAGTGATTAAAGGGACCTGAGATCTTGGATAAAGGCAGGGCTAAGTATTAATTTGACTGTGATACTTTGTCCCTGAATGCTTTTGATAGAGCTCACAGTATTCTTTAAAAGCTCAATAAATGCAATATGGTATTCTGGATTGGATCCTGGAAGGGAAAATGACAGCAGCGGAAAACAGGTGAAATCCAAATATATATTTCTATGTATATGTATGTATGCATGTGTGCATGCATTTATTTCTTTTCGCTGTAGCCACTGAAAGGGCCTAGAAGGAGCATCAATTCTAGCACTAATGAGCGTACCTGGAACCCAGGTCTAGGCTTCAAAGTATCCCTCGCTACCAAAAGGAATCAGGAATTCCGCAGAAAAAACTGATTCCAGAACCAGGACAGGAAAAGTATGGAATGAGCCTGGAACATCTAGTTACGTTGCAACCTAGAGGTTGATGGCAAAGTCAAAAGAAATGCCTCATACAGGCATTTCCATTACATGAGCCTTTGGTTATAATAAAGTTGGACTAAGTCTCAGAAGGCTCTTAGAAGCATTTGATAGTGATAAAATATCTACGAAACGCCACAAACTTGGTCACATCCTTTGAATTAGTCTACCCATGATGCTCCCTTTTTGCAAGCTGGATAAATAATATCTAAAGTGAGGATGTTACACCACGTAAAATGAGAGAGAATTCCCAGTGGCTGCCCTGAGGTTCTAAATGAGAGCCCTTCAACAGCAAGATCCTGGGTTATATTTCCTTTAAGTCTTCATTTCCTTAATTTCTCCAAGACTCTGGACTAAGCGGCACACAGTAGTAGAAGGAGACTTTTATCAGTGTTCAACTAATGTCTATTTTGCTATTGAAATTAGTGGTTAGTTTTCAACTCTGTGGGTTTTTTTTTTTAATTTGCTAAGAAAATGGATGGCATTTTTCTCAAATTTAGAAAGATGGCCTGCAGGGAAATAGCTAATTATCCTAAATGTATTTTAAAACTCCCAAAAGGAGATACAGGAAAACCTTTTTTTCAAATGGGTCTGTTAGAATAGCTTAATATTCCTTTTATATTATCATCACAATGGGGGGATTTATTAGGAACTTTCTGTTTGTGCTGCACAAAGAAAGAGGAGTCTTATCCTTTGCAGAGACCTGTGGCTGCAGAGGGCAAATGGGCCATTGAAATGCAAATCTTCTAATCCAAGATATTCCAGCTCTAAATAGAAGTGGGTCTTTAGAGTGACTCATGAAGTTAGCAATATATGGACATTCTTTGGGGATTACTACTTCTGTTAGAAAATCTAATAACTGGCTTTATTATGTGAGGATACTGCATCCTACCACCCACGTATCCCCTAGACTTTCCATAGTTACTGCCGCTCATAATGTGTGAGCTTCCTGGTTGCTAAGAGTTTCAGTGGCTCCTTAGGTTATAAATCAGGTGCCAACAAAGCTCTAGTTCTAGCTACAGTATTAAATCATCTGTAGTAATTACACAGTATATATTCTCCTGTTCCAATTATTGGAAAAGTGCTGAAGAAAAGTATGTTAAGAAGACAGAATGGTACATATTGGAGGGGCAATACTATTTCATGAGAACCGCTCCGCCGCAAGTTACACATCTGGGCTGTCCTTCCACAAATCACACTGAATATTCATTTTTAATTTCTTTCCCTGTATTCAATGACATAGTAAACTATATGGAAGGCATACTTGTCATGTTGAAAAATACAAAGGCAGACTTCCACCGGTCAATTTGTTGCTGGTGGAAATGGGGTCCTTCCACCGAGTCACAAGCAAAGCATTTCCGGGGACCCATGCACAGGAGGGTGAGGTGTAGCGTTAAGATTTCTTGGGGTTGAAATAAAAGGCTTCCCCCAGGTTCCAGGTGTTCATCTTCATCTTTTTTGCTATGGAAGAAGCCCAGCTTTGTCTTCATAGAGCCCAGAAGAAGGCCCAAGGCTCCAGAGATTCTGTGCCGCTGGTCCAGGGCCTGTCCCGCAATTGGCGAGCTGAGTCTCTGTCCCTGGCTGCGCTGCGGGTGGTGCTGCGCTGCTCCGCTTCACCCAGGCTCGGGCTGGGCCTGTGCGGGGCCCTGCGTGGCTGCTGCCAGCGGGAGAGCGGGCAAAGCGAAGGGAGGGTGCACCAACGTGTTACCGAGAAGCCTTTAAGCTTTGATTTTATTATTGCCAGTTTTCAAACTGACCGGTCTCTCTCCCAGTCCTTCCCGGGCTGGTGCTGGCCCTCGCCCTAAGCAACCCATTTCCTAGATCTCCCCAAGCTTGTGCTGGGCCCTCCTTCTAACTAACCCGGCCTAGTTCCCAGATGGGACACCTCCCCTTCTCGGCCACCAGCTCGGGTTCTGCTGCTCGTGTGCTCACCTACCCCTGCTTGTCCTTCAGCCCCACGCGCTTACCTCTCCCGGTACCATCTTGATTTCTACTGGGCATGAGCCCAGCAGAGGATTGTCCCCCTTATCGTTTTCTCTTTCCTTTGCTAATCCCTCTGATGGCCAGTGACAGATCCTTCCTGGTAACAGGTCCTTCCTGCTCGCTTGGGGGAGCAGGTGCCGAAGGCGGAAGATACAAGGGCCCCCCGAGTGTGCGAAGCTGTAGCTTCCCCGGAATGAAGCTTGGCCAGTTCCGCTCCCTTCTCTTTGGTTAGTATGTAGGTGCCTGGGCTAACAGTCCGAGACCCGGTCTTTCTCTCCTGAGTTCCTCACAGCGTCTAACGTGCAGCAGCGAGGGCGGACACCTGGCTCATTTCTTGTCCTTTGTAACCTGCGCCTGCACAGTTACTCCTTGAATATTTGTCTCCCTCGCTATACCACGTGCTGATGGAGCTAGCCCTGTTTTGGCCACACTTTTTCTTTTGTTTTTTTTAAAGATATATTTATTGATTTCAGAGAGAGGAAGACAGAGGAAGAGAGAGAGAGAGAAACATCAGTGATGAGAAAGCCATTGATCGGCTGCAGCCCGCAACCCGGGCATGTCCCCTAACCGGGAATCGAACCCCGAACTCCTGGATCCTAGGTCAACGCTCAACCGCTGAGCCACGCCCAGCTGGGCTCGGCCACACTTTCATTTCTCGGGATTCGTCCCTGTGACCTGGATACTTGGGACAGCCACGCAGACTCTTCACTCTCACTCACCGACAGGACACGGGCCTACCGAGCGAGGCTGCCTGGGAGCTGCTGGGACGCGGCGCGGATTCCCGCACCTTCCCGCGCTTCGTCGCGGTCGCGGGTGTGTGGAAATGAAGGGCGGAAGGGAGGAAAAGAGGAAGGAAAGGAGGAGCTTAGAGTCCGTATCCTCCGCGGCGAGGTGATGCTCAGGTTCAGGTCTTACCGCTGCGCTGGTTAGGGATGCGGGGCGGGGTCAGGCCTCACTGAGGAAGTGAAAGAAGCATTTGGGTGGCAAAAGGCCCATCTGTGCCCACAGGCACCGTGCTAAAAAGCCTGCCCATTAGCTCACTGTTTTTGTTTTATGTTTTTTCCCTTGGAAGGCTGATCCAACAACTCCTCATCTTCTAAATAAGATGAGGCTACGATGCGTATGCTTGTTTGTAACAGGCGAAATAACCTCCTCTAAGGACACAGGAGATGCATGTCGCTCGCGGTCTCCGGCAGGAAGCTGGTGACGGTGAAACAGACTAGAGCCCCTTCCCTTCAGGAGACTCGAGTGCTCACACTCAAGTCATCACTGCGTTTGTAAGGTGTGGAAACCCCTGGGCGCTTTAGGAAGGGTAGACCTGCTCACATCTCAGGAGTTAGGCCACGGAGCAGGCAGGGAAAGATGGGGTAGGGTCAGCGTTTGTATCTCTAACTCTTTCATTCTCAGGAAGTTTCTTTGGCCAGAGAAAACCGCACGACCTGTCGTGAGATAACTGCGGCACGCGTTTTAGACCCCAGGAGATAGACCATAGGATGTGTCACACCCAGGATTTGCGTGTCATTCGGAACAAGGGATATAAATGTCTCTGTGGGAGCCAGGTCTTTAAAAAAAAAAAAAAAAAGTCAAATTTAATTTAAAAAATGAAAATCAAATACAGGAAATGAATTTTAAGAAAATTATTCTAGGAATCCCAGCATCAGGGGAGTTGAGACCTGAGAAAGGCCTTTGGGAAATTATCCCAACTTGGTCAAATCTTCTTTCCTTTCCTTTCCTTCTTTCTTTCTTAACAGCTTTATTGAGTTTCAATTTATATGTAATAAAATCCACCTATTTTAATTGTCCAGTTTAACGCTTTTGCCGGATTTAAAGAGCTGTTCGGTCATCAGCATAATTTAGTTTTAGAACCTTTCAATCTTCCCGGGGACTCACGTATTTACAGGAAATCTTCGTCCCCACTCCCAGCCCTAAGTAACCACTATTTCTACCGCCTGTCTCTGCAGATATCCCTCTTCTGGGCGTTTCAGATAGGCAGAGTCATACGAAATGCTGTCCTTTGTGTCAGAGCTCCTAGCACTTGGCATAACGACATTGAGGATCATCCACATTGTGGCATGTGTAGGAAGTTTATTTTCTTTTTATTGCTGAATAATGTACACCGACTCTTTGAATTTAAAGATGAAAAAAACTAAGGTGAAGGGAGGCTGTGGGACGATCTTAGATTCCTACAGCGAGTCTGTGGCTCTCAAGATGTGCAGTCGTTGTCTGACGCGGGATAAGTGTCCTGACCTCATCCTAATGGGTTCTGCTCCCTGGGGAGAGAAATGTCAACCTACAGCAAGTGGGTGACTGTGTGGGGCCCTCTCCCACGAGTGCAGGGTCATTGTCACTCAGCTAAACCAGAAAGAGCAATCCTTGCTATTTCCCTGCCCTTTGATGTAAACTTGAATGAAATGCATCCACACTCCCCAACATCGATTTTTTTTGGGGGGGGGGGATATGCACATTAGCTATGGTGACTATTTCGGAATTATTTTTCTATTTAATTCTCTTCCTCCCCCAACCAGCCCGTGAACACTTTGACATCGGGGCTTCCCCAGGTACAAGTCCCTAACTGACGCACAGCACTCTGGCCGCCGGCCTATTTCCATATAAATGCTGCGCTTTGTAAGTAGAGAAAGTCAGGCAGGTGAGTCTCCCGAGGTCCCGCCCGCAGGCCCTGCGTGCCAGAGATAAGTAAAGAATTCACATTCCGTTCCCTCCTCCACCTGAAACATTTCAGTGACTAATTTGAACTCCACGTTTTATCTTTTCCTGGCTATCCAGGAAAGTTAGCCGTCCTATGCTGCAGTCTCCAAGGAATCTGAGGAAAGCTAGCACGCTCTCTAATTAGTCCCATTTGATTCCCGTTTTACTAAGAACAACTTGGCGACACGTCCTCGCCCTCTCACCTGATTTTAATTAGGTCTCACGGAACACAGTTTGGTGAATGCGGCCATTCACCTCATTCTTTAAAAAAAAAAAAAAATTCTCTGAAACCAGGTTTCTAATGAAAATAGAACCCGCTTTTTCAGCCAAGAGGTGTTTATCTGCTCCTAGATATTAAATATTTGCAAGATAGACATCAACCATCCATGTCCAAGGACATGCTAATTAATTAAATAGTCTTAATCTCAGATTTTTTGACTATCACCAATTCTTATTTGTATATTTATATGTTGATTCCAGTACATAACACATTGAGGCCGTTAGAGCAGGTGAGCAAAGGAGGAGCTGAGATTGTGCAGAGGTGAAGCACAGGGCATCTGTCACAGCCCCTGGGTTCAAATCTTCTCACTCCCTCTTGCCTCGTATGTAACCACAGGCAGGCATGTCTCATGCTTTTGAATTCTCTGCAAAATGAGAGTAATATCACTATCAATCATATCGGGTTGTGGTACAGCCTAAAAGATACTTCGGCATGCATGATAGTTACTGACACCATAAATTATTATATATTATTATAGCTGTGGTTGAATAATATTATATATTATTATAGCTGTGGTTGAATTTAGATCTTTCTTTAGATTTATTTTCTATGATTACTTTTAGGTATGTTCATAGAGCCTGGAATTTCTGCGAGATGATCTATTCCAAATATTCTATCGTTGGTCCATCAATATCAAATATTCCAAAATGTCAATCCCAGACTGCAATTGATTTTTGAAGGAGCACTAATAGTTCTTTTACATCCATGTGTCCAGGCTTTCAGATAAGAATATGTGGCGTATAAGACACCTGATCTTATTGTGCAATTCGAGCCTTCAAAACTTCCATGTCATGCCCCGTGGTATCCCTAATTACTGTAAATGAAAATCAGATCGTGCCATACTGTTCTCTGAATACAGTGGTAATGTACTCTCATTAACATTATCACGAGTCTTATAATAAAGTTTAACCTCATGAAAAAGTGAAAAATTTTAATTGGAATTCAATACCGATTAGGAAATACTAGGAGAGGTGTAGAAATGGGGAGCTGATGTTCAGTGGGTATAGAGTTTCAGATTTGCGAAATATTAAAGTTCTAGAGAGCTGTTGCGTGACAGTGTGCATATAATTAAAAATGTACTGTGCACTTAAAATGGTTAAGATGCTAAATTTTATGATCTGTACCCTTTACTACCCCCCCAAAAAAACACACACACAAAAAAAACACCACTCATTTTAGTCAGAGGATATCCAATTATACTGAAACAAGTATATTGTTATACATATTACAGATTGAAAATGTGATTTATTAATGGCCAAATGATTTTGGAATGCAGGTTGTGAAACAGAAATATCCCCAAAGGAGCTGTAGGTTTTTATTGCACAAGTCCGTATAAGCCATATTTCATCTCCTCTCCAGTGATATAATGGACGGCAAAGAGAATACATAAGCATGTTCTCTCATCAGGACCTTTAAAAACAGAATTATTTTTCCAGCTCTGTGACTCACTTCATGTGGATCTTCAGGAGATTCAAATCGTTGTACTTTTCCTAAATGCCAAATTAAGGATTTGAGAAACAAAGAATTATGTGTGGCTAAAGGGCTCTTACTATCCCCTCATCAAAATTCTGGGATTCTAGCTTGTTTGTGCCGATCATTCTCACTAGCGATGTGTGTGAACCTGTTCCCTCGCCTCTGGCTTATTTAGATGTACACAGAGGAATCTGGGGAGTCACCTCTAGGAAGCAGCGGGGCCCTCTGTCTAGTCCAGCCCGAGGGGGAGCATAAAGCCCGTCCCCCGCGCTCTCTAACTCTTTCTTCCTGGGTCCCCGCGACCCTCAGGCACCCTCATGAGGCCAGCGGGACCCCCGCTTTCAGATGCAGTCACCTGGCGATTACTGGAGTGTGGCTCAGGGAGCACAGCCAAGAGCTCGATTTCAGCTCCACGCAGAACGCGTTTCACAATAACAAGGGCTTTTCAGCCATGAATGGAAAGTTACTGCAGAGGGTGCCGCGAAATGCTCTGTCGGCCGCCCAAGTAAGATGCAGAGGGATCTCCGAGGAAAGGTGAAGTGTTGGGAGAGACGTCTGTTTCTCTTATCTTGCAAACCGTATTTTACAACGGGGTTCTTGTCCTCTGCTGAGAACCGGTTTCTCTCCCAGGAGGCCGATGGCCTCCTTTAAAGAAAAAATCAGAGAGAAAGCAAAGGTATAACAATCCAGAAAAAAATATGCACGCTTAAAGCAGCGCCACTTTGTTTTATTTACACACACGCACACGCACACACGCACGCCAGGTGAATTATTATTGACATTTCAAACGCTGTATAATCAGGTGCGTTTTAAACAAGTCAAACAGCTCTTCGTCACCCACCTTCTCATGAGCTCTTTGGCCCCTCACCTGTTCATTCCTTATCTGTCACCAACATCAATTACTTTTGAGTTTGGGGGCAACTGCCCAGAATCTCAACTTGCTAAACAAAGATCTGCTCTTGTACATGCTGAGTGAGTACCACGTACATGTTGAGTGAGTGACTTAATACTCACTCATGCACCTCATTTAGTGACCTTGAAGTAAGTTGATGACTTTTAAACACATTTTTCCATAGTAAAGGCCAGACATTTTGCACACAATAGGAAGCTCACCACCTGCCACCGCTGGGGGAAATGCAGACCTACACATTGTCATTATAAGCTGGTGTCCTGTCATTCAACGCAGGTACCCGGTGGTTTCTCATACTTAATAAAGCGATATAATGATCTATTAACCCCGTGAGGAAAATAATTATTGTTTCATGCTGTCCATATTTCCAACAGCACAAAAGCCTCTAATTTCCTACAGTGGATTTGCGCCCAAGGAGGCCACATCTTGGCTGTAAATATGTGTGTACCCGCCTCATCAGAATGCGGATCTCAATAAGCGTTACTTTTATTTCCCTGCATACAAACAGGTTGGGCTCCTCGGCAGGCTCTTTTCTTCCCCTTGTCAAGTTTCCTCTAAGCATCTGTCATTATTTCAACATCTGGAGGGGGGAGATAAGCTGCTCCAATTGGAACATTGCAGTCAGCAACTTTCTCCAGGAAACTAAATCTGTCACTTCTGCAGAGCATCCGTCTTCTGCCAGCTTTTGACTTCCTATCCTCAGGCCAAACTCAAAAATCAGGCCTCCCAGTTTGTAAGGCTGCTGTGCTGGGGACTAATGCGGCCGCGGAGAAAAGGGTGACAAAGGGTGGAAAGATCATGATTAACTCGAATTAATTTCTAGAACAGCAGGAAAGCCATCTAAATATGATGTAAAGATTTAATCTTAACCCGATGTCTCTCCAGCCCTTACGCACGACTTCCTTCTTAAAGAAATACCGAAACTACTCTGGCTCTTGTCTCCGAGAACGGCTTGGACACTTACTGTGCCTCTTGGACGGAGGGAGGGGCCATATTTTCTGATTAACCAGAAAACGAACAACTGCTAATTTGAAGTGTGATAGGACGTAAATTCACAAGTCGCCCACCCCTATTCTGATCATTCAACTAAAGGGACGGCAGGCCTACACAAACATAAAATTATTTTTGAAAGCAAATATGGTCAGACTCTTTCTCTGATTAAAACTGTTCACCGATTTCCTTTATCCGGAGACGATATCTTGACGCTGCTGTGAGTTGGTCAAGGTGAGCTGTCTTCTGGCTCCTGCTCCATTCTCCAGCCTTGTATTTTGTTCCAGTCCTACCCTACGACCCCTTGACCCATTGTGCCTTCTTGCCAATGTCCTGTTATTCCCATTTCCAGGATTCCCCAACTGCCCTGATGGGTGCTTTGCAAAATCAGTGCGCATTCACGTTAGCAAGGCATCTTGTTAAAATGCAGGTTTGCAATCTGTAATTCTCCAGTGGAGCCGAGGACTGTGTGTGTCTGTATATCCACCTATAATATTCTTATTAAAAGGAATTTCAAATACCAGGAATCAGAATGGTTAGAATCATCGTCCTTTATCACTATTTTCTGTGGGATGTAAACCAAATAAAGCCAGAGTGAGTATGCCCAGTGTTTATACTGCTCAGTGAGGAGAGAGAATGCACCTGGGGCACAGAGCCACACTCACCGGAGTTACGTGCAGAGGGGTCCCGCGGTCCTACATACTTTGAATAAATTATCCAGTTACGTCTTTGCCTTCTTTTTTTTTTCTTTGCTAATAAATGCCTGAAAACTGAAAAATAGTGAGTATACATCACTTCATTATATCTTAAGACAGTACCAACCTGTGAAGCTGTCCAGCCACCTACCCTGCATAGAGACAATATATTGATAATCACTTCTTGAGCTTTAATCCATGGTATGTATAATTTTATAGCTCTCGATATCTCCCGCATATTATGTTTTTAAAAAATACCTTGGCATTTATGTACAGCGTTATCACATTTTCAGAACTTAAATTCTGGAAATGACCAGATGAAAGGATTTTATTTTCTCAGTTTGGACTGTATTTGAAGGAACAATCCTACATAAGTAAAGTGATCAAATACTATTTAGTTCAACATTGAATTATCCTTCTCAAAAATTACCTATGTTATGGAGTGAAGATTGTCCAAGAAAGTTAGGGACACACCCCTACTGAATATGTAGATCATAGAAACTCATGATATTGATAAGACCCTAATTTTTACAATCCTGCCGTATCTAACAGGACAAAGTAGATTGTTCAGAAAGCTATGTCTTTAGCGTATTTAAATCACAGTGTACACTGGCCACAGCTTAAGAGGGGAAAAAACCAAAACCTGTCAGGGCAGAGATATTCCATTTGTAGAAGAGCTGCTTCTTGGGGAACAACAGGTAAAAGTAGAAAGTGAAATAAAATACTAGTTACGAAAAAGGGAATGCCAATAGCAGTTCACGACTTCCTATAGAAAACATTCTTTAGCCACGGCTCAAATCATCTCTTTCTCTTTGCTGCTCTTTTAAACCAGCCAAGAGGATAGGTAAAAGATCTTTGGAACTGAGAGTGAATTTCGCTAATGAGTCTCCTGACGCGGCCCCAGCGATGGGCACGGCAGAATCCCATCAATAAAACATTAAGATGAAGCACCCGGAGCCCTTAAGGTAGCAGCCAATTCTCATTCCGGGGACTTGCGTTTTGTGTCAATTAAAGAATAAACTCCAAGAGATGACATTGACTTTGCCCAGGCTTGCGGGACACCTCCGGCAAACATTAGCACAACAATCAGCGCCGTCTTTCCTGCACCTCCCAGGGCCCCGGGAAAGGCCTCTCCCGGCCTCTCATTCCTGCACCGTTTGTTGTTCTGACTCACCACGATCTGCACTTGGTCCGGGTTCAGCTCCTTGGATCCAGAAATGGAGCAACAGAAACAAGCCGTTTTCAAACCTGCCGCACTTTCTATGTTTCTAAGTGCACCTCTCGACTCGTTTTATTTTTCCCCTTTCTTCCACTGGGAGCATTTCAAGGCAACTGTGTGAGGGCAGATAAGGATTTGCTTATTTATAAAATGAACGCTCTTGCAAATAAACTTGAATCCTGCGTGTCTTTTGGGGGCGTCTCTTCCTCCCTGGTTCTTGAGTTCCGAGAAAAGCAACAGTGAAATAAGGGGCGTTGACACTGACCCACTCTGTTCCTCTGTTACAGCAGCAGGTTGTTTCCTAAGGGAAATAGTAGGGTGAGGTGTAGAGTGAATATTGGTATATTTCTGTGTTTCTTATCACATCCGAATCAACTACAGGGATTTTGTTTTAAAGGACGTCTTCTCTTGATTAAGAAGGTTAGAATCACAAAATGCTACGGTTTTACATTTGGAAATCTCATCCCCATCATTTGCATAAACTGCAGTTTTGGTATCTTTCAAGAGTAAAACAAACTTGCATTTTCTCATATAACTTGCCTCATCGGGAAAAGCTTTGAATATTCAGGGAAATATCATTTGTCTTTGCTGTCACATGAGCTTAGGGTGTGACTCACCTATCTTTTTTAAGATGTCTAAGGATACCCCAATTAAATCAACACGAAAATGATAGACTAGCAAACGTTTTAATCTCACAAGGAGACGCTTTGGTGCAAAAAGTTGGAAAGCGGCCCCGCTCCCCTGGGCCCTGCAACATGCAGATTCACGTGCGGCCCCGATGGGATTCGCCCTGGAGACCAGGCGCTGCCCAGCAACCTCTCGTTAGCAATAGGTCGTTTACCTCTGACGTTTCCCAAGGTCCTGTCACCATCGGCAAGGACTCGCCACAGCCACACGTGCTCCTTTTCCCTCCTGCCTGATTGCTGCACTTACAAAACAATTTGAAACGTGGGAAATGGGGAACAGGAGACGGCGCCGACGGAGAACTTTTCACCTAAGCAGTGAAAACACCCAGTGATTTACTGGACCTGAAGAGGCATTTGGGGACAGGATTAGAATCTCCTCAAATGCACTGTTATGCATGTTTGAAATTTCAAAGAAAAGGAACCGATTCGATTATTTTGTTGTTAGTGAATCGGGGACGTGAACAGGTTGTAAATGGGCAATAATGAGGGAAGGTAATCCATTTCAAACCTTAAAAATAGTTCCTCACACATCAAAAGTTAATGCCTTGCCCAGCTGGTGTGGCTCAGCGATTGGGAATTGACCCAGGATCCAGGAGATCTTGGTTTGATTCCCAGTCAGGGCACATGCCCGGGTTTCAGGCTCAGTCCCCAGCAGGGGGTATGCAGGAGGCAGCCGATCAATGACTCTCATCATTAATGTTTCTATCTCCTCTCACTCTCTCTCTGAAATTAATAAAAACATTTAAAATAATAATAGAACATGAGGAACCATTCCATTCAACATCTTCTTTAGACAGGAAAAAATATATATATATATGGGTTCAGAGGAGTGATGTCCCCAAGTCATGCACTCAAAGAAGATTTCTATTGATTACTCACCACTCTGGCCCTTGCATGTAACACGCCACCAGTGTGTCAGGAACCTGAGGTACCTGAGTGCCTGCTCTGTGCTGTGTGGGACCCAGCTCTGAACAAGGCCAGGACAATCCTTGTGTTCACAGTATCTTTAGTCTAATGGGAGGAGAGAGGAATTAAAGATATGTTTATGAGTAAATATCTAATTATAAATTATACTCGCGCTATGTTCTTTTTGAAAATAATTCCAAGTTGAAATGAGATTGTGTTGGAGCACAATCAGAGATCAAAAGAAAAGTCCATTTTGAGGAATTACAGTTTAACTAAAACCTTAAAACTTAAATCGAAATTGACCATACCGAAAATGTAATATCAAAGGGAGGAGATGCGAGAGGGGTCCAAGCAGAGAGAGCATCCAGCCAAGGTAAAGATTTGCAAATGGTAAGGAGATCAACATAACTGAAAAATTCTAAGGCAGCCACCATAGCTTGAGAGTTTTGAGAAATGTGGAAAATATTAGAATATATCAGTGGCTAGGGCAAAACTACTGTTGTGGAAGGCCTTACTTCAAACATCGGTCCTCTCATTCCAATTCTATTTCTGTGGTTTTGTTAATTCGTAAAATCACTCCCCGTTTTTATGCAATATGACATAGAAAAAAATTGGAACTCCGAGGCGCTTTACACCTCCATGCACTCCACACATAAATTCGGTGCTCTGCTTGAAAAACTCCCGTTTTGATTGTGTAATCAAAACCGTCGGCAGCGACTGCCAGCTGAGTAGAGTTAAGCAAATTAAACTACATGACATGAAAACATCCAGCATATAATCCCCTCTCATCAAACAGTTTGCAGTGAGCATGTATTTTGCAAGTTTCACTATCTCAATCTGTATTTGCCCTCAAACCTTCCCCGGGCCCTGTCGACATTGTCAAGTGAGGAGCTGAGCGATGACCGCGGGAAGGGTATTGATGGAGACAGTTCAGGTTAAATGAGTCCCCTTCTCCTGGATTCTGCTGTATAATCGCCTCCTGTCTCCTCTCCAATTTACTTGCATAAACAGAGCCTCAGGGCGACTGTGAGACTAGTAGATACTCCAAACGTGCCTCAAATAATATTACAGAATTTAAGGTCTTGTCTACAAAGCATATTTGACCCAGAACATTTCCGTGCTGAAAGAGAGGGTGGAAAGATCCTGCCCTAACTTAGTTCTGTGATAGTCAAGGGAACTGAGGCTCAAGGGTGTTTGTTCATTAGTGCTATGGTATGTCGCCACAGAGACGCTCGATCCCTGGTGTGCAAGGCGGTGAAGTACATATATTCAGATTCCTGCCTCTCGCTTTTCCCTGGGCATCCATACCTTGTCACGGGGACCCACTCATCCCAACAGCCAGTTAGCAAGCACTCAGTGTTTATCGGTCCTTGGGGGACTGTTGGCAGACACGTAACCAGAGCTAACCACAGCTTGCTCTTTGGTAGGGACTGTACTTGGAGGTTCACAGGTGATACATCGACTTGCCGCACCACCTTTAGAAAGGAGACGTGGCTATTAACCCATCCGACATAAGTGGAAACTGAACATTTAAACAGCCTTTCCCTAAATCACACAGCTACTGGGTGGTTGGTAAAACTTCACCCCCAACCTGAAGCCTTATGCATTAGCGTCTTCGGCCCTTAAGGAATAATAAGCATATTCTTGTACAAGAAAAAATATTAACTTCAACATATTCAATCCAAAAAATACTCATCAGTCTCTTCTACATCTTTGGAGTTGTGTTTCTTGCTGAGGATGCTCTGGGAAACACATATGTTTTTATAATTGCTATCTAGTAGGGGAAGGGGCTGCTAAGCTAAGACTGGCACAGATTTATTTAAGAACTAAGGGTACTTTTAATACTACTTTAAGTGATGTTGAGTAATAAGAATGACTAGGAGACACTATAAAACAATATGACAAGTTGTTTGGTGGTGTCAGGGAAGGTGTTGTCAAGGAGAGGTTTAAAAGAAGAGAGAATCTGCAGCATGGAAATAGAAGAGAAGAGGTAGACACTGGGTGTGAAGGCACTGGGCTGGGACAGAGACGGATGCATCTGAGGCACATGAGGATACTGTGGCTGTAAAGTACCAGGAATAAGTGTGCAAAATGGGACTGAACATTAAAGTGAAGTGTGTCCAGAGCATGCAGGTCCTTTCAGGGTGGTGAAAGGTTTTGGCTCTTTTCCTAAAACATGTTATGTGGCTATTGGGAGTTTCACTTGGGGTGTATGTGTATGTGTGTGTGTTTATTTCATAAGATTTGTGTTTTAAGAATAACTTGAGCCCAGCCAGTGTGTCTCAATGGCTGAGCATCAACCTATGAACCAGGAGGTCACAGTTCGATTCCAGGTCAGGGCCCAGGCCCAGGTTGTGGGCTGGATCCCCAGCAGGGGGCACACTGGAGGCAGCCGATCAATGACTCTCTCTCTTCATTGATGTTTCTCTCTCTCTCCCCCTCTCCCCTCCTCTCTCTGAAATCAATAAAAACATATATATATATTTTAAAAGGAATAACTTGATTGCCATGTTGTAAAGGGATTATAGAGAAGCAAGAATGGAACTATTCAAGCACAGACATTGTGTGCACTTACTAGCATATTTCCAACCTGGAATACAGATCGAGAGAGGTATGTCTGGCAAAGGCTCCGGAATCATTGCCATTTAAATATTGTGGAAAGAACCGAGCACATTTACTTTTGAGAAAAAGATTAAGGGGAGAGTCTGTCTTTTTTTTCAGAAGAGGGGAGACAGAAACAATGAGCTGAATTTCTAAGGAGATATATTTCAGCTCCACAGAGATATGTTTACACTCAGAGTTCATCAATGAAATGAGGGGCAGTGCTGTGACATTGTCAGTTTTCTGGCCCTGATGACACTCAAGGAGACGTTACATATTTCTACTTCTCAAACTGTTATAGGGCAGGTTCCATAACTAAAACAAGTTTGGACAAGGTGTCTTTCTCCAAAATTGGTTCAAATGCTAAGATTCTTAATGTGCTTTATAAACCCAAATGGGCAAGAGCAATCTATTGCTGGAGATGAAATAATATCATTTATTCATGTGTGTACATCAAGATGGAATTTAAAAATCTCATTCACAATGTAAGGGCCCTTTTGCCTTCAGAAACTCTGATGGCATTTCTTACACAAAAGTCACCAGGGCCTCAGCTCAGCTTGGCGCCTATTTAGAACTGGTTACCAGCCACGGGACGCACCATGGCCTGGTAAAACAGAGCTTCCCTTTAAGATAGATCTCATTCGGTCCTGCTTACTTTCTACCCATGACCATGCCAGTGCCTCCGTAATTCATCATCTTTCTATCATTGACTTTAAAAAACATGAGATTCAAATCCAAGGTAAAAACTTTCCCTCCTCTGCTTTGGTTCAGTTCCCGTTACCTCTCCCTTGACCTACTTCTTTCTTCCCCCATCCCTTCTTTCTCCCACGCGCACTTGTACTTTGTCCGTATTGCTGCTGGAGTGAAGTCTCTTGTACATATGCACGTCTATTTTTGTGCCATTTCCATGTTTAAGGTGTACACACACACAGAGCATTTCTTCCCCGGGCTTACACTGTATAAAGTCTGTATAGTTGTACCTTGATATTAATCACCCTTTGCCATTTTTATTTAACGTACCTGATCATTCCCATATACATCTATTCTTTTTTAATATATATATATATATATATTTTTATTGATTTCAGAGAGAGGAAGGGAGAGGGAGAGAGAGAGAAACATCAGTGATGAGAGTCATTGATCGGCTGCCTCCTGCAAGCCCTCTAATGGGGATCGAGCCTGCAACCCAGGCGGTGCCCTGACCGGGAATCCAGCAGTGACCTCCTGGTTCAAAGGTTGATGCTCAGCCACTGAGCCATGCCCGCAGGGCACATCACTTTTTCGTTTTTGCTCATTACAAAGTATTAAAGCTACTGGGGACTAGTTTTTTATTTAATTTTTAAACAAAAATAAGGAGTAGCCATTAGTAGAAGTAGCTCAAGTCTGAGTAATGGTTACTTATAGTAGTTTTAGTAGTTTAGTGTTAGTTTTAATTACAGTAAAAGCAATGGCTACCATTGAAGGACCTCAAAGAAACCAAACATTTTAAGAGGTACTTTATATACCTGACTTTAATTAATTTTATTATTCATGAATTCAAAGTATACTTATTAAAGGCCACTCTCAGACTTTGATCCAAGAACTTGAGATAATGCAGTGAACACACAAGTAATGTCCCTGTTTCGCGGAGCTTATATTCTAACGAGTCATAATATTAATTTAGCAGAGAGAGGTATTATTAAATCCCTTCCCTTTCCACCTCTTTCCTATCCTAAGATCTATACAAACATAATTTGCCTTGCAGAAAAATATAAATAAAATAAAACTTTCTCCGTATGCACCCCCAGTTGAAAATCCAGCTTCTTAAATAAGAGCCATGCATTAGCATGCCTGTTCATAACACTGACCGCTCCCCAAACAGAAATGTGGGTGTGTGTTTTTTACCTTGTTTTTATGCAGGATGCTGCCTGATCCAGGAGGTTTGCCACCAGGACTCTATCTGTGAGGTGTCACCTCCACCATCTGTATTCATTTCAATGTCACACCATCCATGTGCGTCTGCGAGTGGATCTCGTTCTTAATATAGTCAGGTAGCATACAGCGCTTTTCACCAGGGAAATGCAAGGAGGGCAGGACCGGGAACTTTCTGGGCAGAGGAACAAAGTCCATGGAAAACCCCTGGTGAGATTGTCAAAGGCGGCCGGTGCAGCGGTGCAGCGGTGTGAGAAGGTGCCACGTGGCATCTGAAAGGAGGGAGACTGATTGGCAAGGTCAGGCCATTTGCAGAGATAGCATTTGAGCCCCGTTCGATTGCAACTTAAAAGCTTAGATAAGTCAAAGGGCTGTGAGAGAGGGGAACATAAAAGAGTCAAGTGTTTTCTTAGGGGAAACTTGGTAAGAAAAAGAACCACGCGTATGGAAGGAATCGTATAAACAGAAAGAAAACTGTACAAGGAATCTAGGGTATGGAACACTTAGAAAATATTTTTTAAACACACGTAATTTTATTGGGTTTGCAAACAGATCCATTTTGGGTATGTGCAGAGAGGGACATATTTTCAAAATACCCAAAGGGGGTATAACCAGCTCATATTACTCATCGCTTTTAATAATTCTCATCAACCAGTGCCTTTCACATGTGATCATGAATCAGAATCACCTTAAAAAGAAATGAAAGAAAAGAAAAGCAACCTCCCTGACCATGTCTCTGGGTACCCAGCCCAGATCTGCGAGGGGAGGGCTCGGAGGTGGGCTTTTAGGGAGCTTCCCACAGGGGGAGGTGCACCGCCTCCCCTTGGTGTAGACTGTCCTCGGTCCTTCATGGTCCGGCTTGTGCCTACCCCCTGAGCTGCATAAATAGCCTGAGTGCTTTTCCTTCGTGGACTCCTCCCTAAAGCCACCCAGACACTTAGGCTGGCACCGGACGCTTCGATTCTCCAAAAGTTAGCATGTTTCCTTCCCTGCCCGCAGCATCTCCCCAGCCTCTCTCCTCTCTCCTTCAAAAACTCAACTTAAGGGCCGCCGTCTCCGGGAAGTCTCTGATGCCCATGGCATCCTTCTTGTTTCTTTATTTTATCTTACTCGCCCCCTGTTCAGGTCACTTCACGTCATGCGTGTATGAATGAGATTATTTGAGATTTTCGCCCTCTAAGTTTGGGATGATGACACATCCTCAGGAGGTACCTTTTGGAATATCATAAAATAAGAAACGAGATGCGTATCCATAAAGGTGGAAAACACACCCATATAGTTATAGGTACTTCGTTAGTGTAGATTCAGAAAACTTGAAACACTGAAGCATTTATTATTTTTTTTCACCCTCATAGAAATCTTACCAGGAAAACAGGGAGGGTGCAAATGCCCATTTTCACCGGGGAAACGGTTCCCGGCGATGTCCTCGGGGCTCGCACACTGGCCGTGGTGGCGGTGGCGCTGCTCTGCTAGTAGCAGTCGCTGTCCTCTAACAGGGATGGAAAGGGTGGTGGTGATAGCCAGAGGTGCGAGCTTACTGTCTGCTAAGCCCTACCCCCCGAGGAACATGCATTGACTCATTTAACACAGCAGCCCTGTAAGCGATGAGCTCTCATAATTCCCGCCGTGGCGGTGACGGCGCAGACAGCTTGAGCGCGGCGCTCTGGGCTGCCCAGCTGAGGCGCCCTGAACCAGGACCCAAACCACGCATCCCGATCCTAGACCTTCGGTGATGTGACTCTCCGGAAACGACAAGGTCGGGATAAAACTTGATAATTGTTAACTCACCATCACCTTTTGGTTGCTTTCAATTTATAAGTTAAAGTGTATTCTGAATTAAGCTGCCTCATGCATCAGCAGGTTCACCCTTGGGCATCTTTCGTAACAGGGGCTGTTGAAATGAGAAAGACTGAAAACGACATTGACTTCAACTGAGAATAGTTTTTTGTTTGTTTTTTTACAGTCCTAATTTGCCTTTGTTTGGTGTGGAATTAGGTACTGAAATCCACTCAAGTTCCTAATTTTCAGCTTCCTTGCACCCACACAGCCTCATCACTGTGAGTGTGTTACGACAGTGAATTCCTATTTAAATGTAACAAGGGGCTCACTACACAAATATTCTTACATGGCATGTTTGTTGATAAATAAAACCTAGATCAAAACGTGGATGCCAGTAAACCTCAGGGTCTCTGTTTTAACTGAATGATTCTTAAAATTATTCTAATGCACTATGTAGCCATGACAGGACCAAGTTGTGACACGTTGAGCTAATTCAGCTGATGGAAAGAGAAGGGATTATTAAGTTAAACACTTGTCACTGCTGGCCTGCAGTATCAGTGTAGTCCTTAAATATTATTTATTTTGAACAAAAAATAGAGGCACTTAATGAGGAAAAAAAATTTAAAAGACATATCTGGCTTATGATCCTCGGATTTAGCTCCCCTACAAATCAAAATCATACCTGATTTCTTGCTCACCTCCATCATGAAAACCAGATAAACATAATGCGTCACTCTGGGCCATACCACACGTCTATCGTATTAGAATGTCTGGGGCTTGGAGCCTGAGACTCTCTATTATAATAAAAATTCAACCAGGTAATGCTTATGTCCACCGAAGTTTGATAATGACTGCTCTAGGACTATAAGATCACTCTACATTGATTTCAGTCTACGATTCCACTTAAAACATTCTGATGGTTTTACACAGAAACTAGTCATTTTGAAATATAATGACTGCCTTGAAATACTTCTACTTTCACTCCTCAGAAAGTGTTTATAAGGGCAAGACGAAGACTTCCCCATGCGGTGAGGTTTGTGTATGTAGCTTAGGAGTACAGAGGGACAGTCAGTAATACATTCTGGCCTGCGCCCCTGGTGTCTAACACAACGCCCGAGGCATGGCAGGTATCCAGTCAAATGTCTGGAAAGAATTCACTGAGTGGAAAGCCTGTGGAAGTTGTGAAAGTAAATCTTTGCCCCTGAAGCGAAGCCTTGACTGCCCCCGATAATAAACTCTGCCGTCACTGCTCGAGGGGGATGGCAAGCGACGCCTTCGCAGGCTTTCTGTAAGAGGCCACGTATCCACACGTGTCAGTGTAGCCGTGGTTTTGCCCCTGCTCAGGCGGTGTAGACGGGCCTCTTTTGTCTCCGTGTGCAGGATCGCCGCCTACCTCTAGATGGTGCTGCTGGCCCGTAGCTGAGCGGCCTCAAAAATCCAAGTCCCAGCAGAGTGAGAGCTCTGACCTCCCAGGAACCGGCTCCAGTTTGTGTCTCTGCCTCTTGCCAGTTTGCAGGAAGCCGTATTTTAAAATGCTTCCGCTTCGCCCATTCCCATCTCCTGTCCTCCCTACTCTCCCCTCATTATATTTGATTTCAAACGAAGGAAACTGTTTCTAAGATATTCTTAATAGAATTTCTAATTGCGTGTATGCTCTTTTTATTTGTGGTGTGCGTAGTGGAAAAGTGGGGCTAACTGATCCATGTTGGAAAATAAAAACACTGTTTCTACCTGGAAATATTCCCCGTTGAATGCCATACGCATGGGACGCGGTACTTACATACGCCACACATAACCTCGTCCAAGATACATGCTCTTTCTGAGTCCACCTGTAGTCATTTTAAAAGGAAACAGCTTAACACTAAGAATATAGCATTAGTGAAATAGGAACAGTCAGGGTGGAAAAATAGGTGGCATAGGCGCAGCTGCTCACCGCCTCATTCCCAGGACAGACTCCAATATTTTTTCATGGTGTTCTTGCCCGATTAGCTACGCCTGGGATCAGAATTCATCCCCAGTATAGAAATAAAGAAGCGTTTTGAGTGTGGGGGAAACAGAAAATTTGATTTGCCGGATCTAGAAAGATTCTGAAGTTCAGCAAGAGGCTAGCGTCTGGAGGGAAAAACGAGGCACATACCACCAGTCGAGGCTCACAAAAGAGTAAGATCAGAGCAGGAACCGCTCAGGGTGGGTGTTGAGAAGACAGTTTTCTCTTACTTTACTCACCTAGTAATACCATTCGCAGAGTTTTTAACTCCAAAAGAGCATCATAATCAAGTGATTTAATCTAGAATCATATTTTTTAAGGGAGTTCTCTTGTTTCTCTCTCTCCCCTTCCCATTTTCTGGATTAAGAAATAGAAGACATGGTGTATTTACAGATGAGTTAACACTTGAAGTGCCTGGACGTGCTCACACCCAGAAACAGGCAAGAAGCAGCCTGAGCACCCTCAGGCCGCAGGAAGGACAGTGCAATCAGCCCCTTGAGATGAGGCCACTCCATCTGTGTCACGCCCTGCGGGTTCTGGTGACATCACTGATTATTCATTCACAGACCTTCTCGTTCCATCACCGCTGCACACTGGGCACAGTTGCTCATACACAGTGATGCAAAAGGAAAAATTAGACCAAGGCCATTACTCCCAGGTGGATTTTTATAGTCGCCTGACTCGTGAGTAATCAATCTTCTGTGAAGTATGTCCTGTCCACCTACTGCAGAGATTTTTAAAGAGACTTTCTACACTGAAACTGGGCAGAACTCCATGTATGTCCAATTCTAAAATGCAGCTGAAATAGCACTTTTTTCAAGACAGTAAACGTATCTAATTGTCTCTACAATTGTCCTTTCTGTGAAAACTAGGTTTGATTCCAAGACTCTAAATTGACACACTAAAAAGGCAAAGCAGAGAGACTGGGTATTAATATATCAAGTTTGTCACCACTCAGACACTCAAGCTGGCTCGTGTTCATTAATTGCTCATGGGCAAAAAAGTAGACAGTGCAGTGTGTTAACCTCCATTGCTCACCTGTGGACAGTGTTCATAGTCAAAGCGTCTCTAAACATTGCCTTACACAAGTCCCTCCTCTTGACAGGCCAAGAAGACAGAGCATGAAAGCAGAAGTGACACAGTGTGAGAGGAGATGCATGCTTTCTCAATTCCCATCCAGAGTTTGACCCACGTAATTCTCACGTCCTTGTAGGAGCAGGAACCGTTTCTCTGGACCCCTGGTGTCTCACGTAGCACACGACCCAGGCCCATGCACAGAGCAGGTGCTCATACATAATAATTACAACAGTCACAGCATCCATAGAGCCCTGATGGACTAGGGAGGTGGGGAGTAATTAAAGTGTAAAAAGAAGTAGGAATCAGGCCTAGCTGGCTTGCTCAGTGGTTAGAGCATCAGTCCAGACTGAAGGGTCCAGGGTTTGATTCCAGCCAAGGGCACATACCTCGGTTGCAGGCTCCATCCAGGCTGCAGGAGGCAACCAATGGATGTGTCTCTCTCACATCAATGTTTCTCTCTCTCTCCCTTCTACTCTCTCTGGAAAGCAATAGAAAAAATATCCCCTGGTGAGTATTAAAAAACAAACAAAAATCTCCTGTTAACGAACACACATAGAAACAGGAACACAGACACACTAATACAGTACACAAACAAGAGCATACATTCAGTCTCATCAAACGATTTGCTTTTCTTAGCCACAGTATCTTTGGGCTTTTACACTATGGGGTGTGCAGTTCTACCTCTTGTGATGCTGGCATGAAGATCCATTGTGTAGATGAACTTTCATTAACTCTTCCTCTGAAAACTCTACTAGTTAGTTTGAAGCCTTTGCTCTTTTTATAACCCACATTCCTATTTAACATCCAGAGTTTACAAACAGTTTCTGATACTTCTTAGAACTAGATCAGGTATGACTTTTGAATAAATAAACAATAGCATCCCTTCCCTGAACATGCTACATGTTACAGGAGAAAAGCCCATTCTTTATCTTAGACTTTAAGGAGGTGACCTACCTCTGAGTCTTGCCTTTTTCATTACTGGTTGTGCTACAGGAGAAAATTAATTCCTCCCAGGGTCTTGTCTTTTTTTTCTCTCCTTCATCTGCAAAAGGGTTTAATTGTTTTGTAAGCATTGGGAAAAAAAAAAAAGAAGTGGGGAATATGCTCTTCTAAAATAGCAAGCGTGTAATGAATTACTTTAAATATTGAAAAAAATTTAAATATAATTATGAATTTAAATAAAAGCAACCAAACCTTGCTCTTTGGAGTCTGTTCAGTGATGATTGTGGAAAGTACCAAGCAGCACTGCTGTAGGAGCTCAAACAGTCTTAGAGAGTAGGTGCTGCTCACCCTGTCTGGCGTCCCCAGCAGAAGACACGCTCCTAGGCCCAGTGCGTCTCAGAAGGATCCCAGGGCCCATCAACAGCATTAGGTGGCATGTCGTGCCAGCTACAGAACTGCAAAGAGGATGTTCCTTCACACACACCCTCAAGTGCACTCACTTCTCCATCTTCAAATTGGTAGGAAAATGTCCAGGGGAGATTTAGCAGAAGCATTTCCAAGACTCAGAAAGAGCCTCTCTCTATACTTTGTAGAACTGACCAAATAAATTTGCAGCAGGAAATTAAGTGCAATGGTATGATTTTTTTTGACAGAAAGAACAAAACGACTCGATGTGATTCGTTTATGCCCCAGAAAACCACAAAACAAAATTTAAAAAGCCTAAAAAACATTAGTAAACAAAGCTCATGCTCATGGAAAATGCTTTCATTAGATTAACAAAGTTTATGTTTTTTGATCACTAAGTTATCTTTTCTTATTATTTTTATTTTCATGGTGGGGGGGATAGTTTTATTGGACAGAGAAATATAGCGTGAAGCATATATTGGAATCCTAAATGATTTCTCCTTAAAAATGGTAAATGATATGAATACTTTATACTCTGACCTCCTAAGACCGGTCTTACTGCTCACTTGAATCTTTTCAACTGCCGCCTATATATATGGTATAGAAATTCTATTCTTTTCTGCTTCCTGTAGCAGCTTGGAAATTGCACAACCTACTTTAGCATTCTTGAGTCTTTAACAAGTCAGACTGGGAATTGAGGAATAATCAGTAATGGTTATCTGCCTTTCCCTATTTAAGAACCATAATGGTGCTCACTCATCCCGAACAAGGCTGTTAATTAATCATTGTGGCTGTGCAGGTTGAAGTCCCAATGTTATCGTCATCGAAGCATAGCGGTGATATAAACTCCTGCTTAGGTGCTTTTGTTCTGTGAAAGAAATCTCTGCGTTACAACCATTCCTAATCATTTATTAAAAGTATAACACTTGGCCATTATAATACTTGATTGCGATGTTTTTAAGCCGTTTATTTGTTTTTATCTACTTGCTAGCACACATTTAATTTGCTAGAATTTTAAGCATGCAGTGGATTTGGTAGGAGGGGAAGAGGAAAACTCTCTAAAAGAATGCCCTCTTAAAAAAAAAAAAAAAAAGTAAAAATAAAAATTAAGAAATAAGATAAAAAGTTCATCTGAACGCCCAAATGGATTGGTTAGTCAGTCAATGGACATTGAACATTGAATGTAAAATGAAGAGTGTTGGAGTTACTGGGTTCAGGCACAAAACGCAACCAGAAGAAACAACTAATAATAGTGCGTTAGCCGTATTGCCCGAAACAAATAGAACTTTCTATTGACTTGAAAGGAATGTTTGCCTCTAAATTGGAAGTTGGGGTAATAGCCTAATTTGCTTTTAAATGTTAGTATCTGTGAATAATTCGATTGAAATTGCTACTTTATAGTTTCCTGGGACCTACCTCCCTTAGGAAAGACAACTTTTTAAGACACTTTTCCTAACCAGATACAAATGGTCTCCGCTCTCTTCCTACCACAAAAATTGAGAAGTCTCATCAGGACTAATTATTTATCAAGAAAGACCACACAGTACTGAATACTTAGGAGACAGTGGTTCCACTCCCACCCTCCAAAGCAGCAAGGAAACAGGATGCAACTTCCTGGGGGTAGTTTTGTTGTTGTTAATCTTCACTCCAGCATATTTTTTCCATTGATTTTTAGAGAGAATGGAAAAAGAGAGGGAGGGGAGAGAGAGACACATCAGTGTGAGAGAGACACATCAATTGGCTGCCTCCTGCATGCTCCCTGCAACCCAAGTATGTGCCCTTGACCCGGAATTGAACCTGCAACCCTTTGGTGTGCAGGCTGACACTCTAACCACTGAGCAACACTGGCCAGGGTTCCTGGTGTCTCCTTTAAGTACACATTGACTAAAGGCTTAAATGGGGGTCTAATACAGGTTATAAAGAAATGTAATATCACCGATTGCTACACACATAGACCAGAACCCACACAACCAAACGAATGTTGACTTTTTGAAGGAGGTCAACAGACTTATTCCAATATATGGCCTCATCTCAAAACTCTGGAGCTCCCCCCTTAATGTCCTTTCAGTGGTCCAACCAGTCAGATCATTATGTTTTCATCCAAGGGCTTGGAAACATTTTCCCGAGCAGAGGTAGTTTGGGTGGATTCACTATCGCATTCTGAAACTGGACCACGGTTTTAATCAAACACGGGTTCGTTCACCAATTCTATCACTTACTGCCTGAAAAACTGTGATGTTACTATGAGTGGCTAAATTAATGAGCACTGGCATAAATTAATACATGGTCATTTTACTCCTTAATAGAAAATCTCTCCTTAGCAACACTGGCCCTACGTTTTGATATAGTAACAAAAGTGAAGTTGGCTAATGTATGAAAATACTTTTGTCACCAAGAAACCTGTTCCTTCCTTCCCTCATTTAAACACGCATTGAGTGCCTGCCATGTGCTGTGCATTGTACTAGGCAGACTTAATGCAAAAATAGACATGTTGTGTCCTTCCAAGCAGTACAGTCTAACAGAGAAGACAGACAAGTAAGCAGATAATGAGAATACTTTCTGATTAGAGCTATTGCAGAGGGAAGCAAAGGCTGTGTGAGGCTAATAGGAGGAAGGGAAGACAAAGGAAGGGAAGGCCACTTAGAGAAGACCTGTGGATCTGGAAGAACACAAAGAAGTTATCATATCACCTTTAATGGACCGAATGTTTATGTCCCCACATAATTCAAATGTTGAATCCTACCTCCCAATGTGCTGGGATTGGGATGTAGGGCCTTTGGGTGGTAATTACATCCTGAGTGTGGAGCCCTCATGAGTGAGATTAGTGACCTTATAAAGGAGACCCCAGAAAGCTCTCTTGCCCTCTCTCTGACATGTGAGGATATAAGAAGTCAACAGTCTGTAGGCAGGAAAGCAGCCCCCAGCAGTATGAAATCATGTTGGAATCCTGATCTTAGACTTCCAGCCCCCAGAACTGTGAGAAATATATTTCTGTTGTTTATAAGCCACCCAGTCTACTGTATTTTGTATGACAGCCCAAACTGACTAAGACAACACCTCATTGTCAAGTAAATAGAAGAATTAAATTAATACAGAACTAAGTGATCTCTCCCAGATTTTAACTGAGTTATTTTAACACAGATTTCTATATCTAGTGTCCAGTGCTTTGTGACTAGTCTATATAAAGAAAGTCTATACATTCTGCTTTATCTGGGAAAGATCCAGTTTATGCCTATTGTCCTGAAGTCATTGTGACAGTCAGCTCCTTTCACTCTGAAAAGGGTCCCAACTTGGAAAATAATTGATATAGTTTGGTCTCTTAGTGGATAACGTAATATGTGGTCCCTGAGACACACGGACAAGGTTTATTCGTTAAAGTATAGCATTAGGAATGACGGCTCCAAGGGCAGTAGTTGTGGGATTAAAAATATCACATTTACTGGCTGTGAGCAAGTTATTGAACCTCTGAAACTCAGTTGCCTCATGTGTGTAATGGATTGTGGGAGGAGAGAGAGCGATGGGATTTACCTGACAGGTGTGTTTTGAAGAATGAATATGTTAGTGTCTGTGGCATCTATAATACAGGGCCTGACATATATATCAACTAAATATATGTTAGCTCCTGTTACAATGTTAGCTGTTTTCACCAGCTTAGTCCTGGAATCCTATCCAATCCTACTTAAAGGCCTGCTCTGGGACCAGACAATGGGCGTTGGAATTGTAGTTCTACCCGGTCTGCACTTAAAAGCTAGGAAACCTTGGGCAAATTACTAAACCTCTTTGTGTCCAGTTTCCTGACCAGTGAAATAGAGATATTAATAATAAGATCTACCTGATAAAGTTGTTGGTAGTTTTGAATGTTAGATAGAGAATATTTAGAACAGTTCTCATAATAGAGAAAGTGCTGTCACAATCATCACCATTACCATTATCACCGACATCCTCACCATCATCATCACCACCATCATCATCATCACCATGACCATCACCACAATCACCATCATCATCATCATCACCACTATCATCATCACCATGACCATGACCATCATCACAATCATCATCATCAACACCATCACCATCATCAGCATCATTTTTCTTTTTAGGCCTATTTTGTGCCAGCTTTTGAGGCCATTAAAGACTTCCTCTGTCCCTAAAGACCCTACCTGTTTTTACCGGATATTGCTAAGGGTATTTTTTGCAAGGCTTTATACTTGGTATGAATGCCCAATGTGTTTTATTTAACTTTTAAGCTGTAATTTTGCCTTTACTTACATTAGACCTTCACTAAATATTTCCTGGACTTAGCTTCCTGAAAAAAAGCGTGTGTACTTTCTTTAAATACCCACCCCTTTCGTATTCCACCTCAGTACTCTTAGGAATTATTAACAAATAAGATAACTGATGGATAATAAAGTGCCAAGAAGCACCCACTCGATTCATTACTGGTGTCTGACTCCTGGAAAGTGCTCAGAAATACTGAGAAAAACAGAAGCTGTCTGATTTTGAGTCTCTCAGTTTTCAATTCATTAGTCGAAGCCCCACCTAATGATTCAAGCACTCCACATTGTACGTATCATAGCACACGCATTCTACCACCATGAACGTTGAAGACATAATTACAGCAAATTAAAAACAGTAAAATTCCAAAGACACACTGTTCTGAACCTCAGCGAGAGTAGATGGACACCACCACAGCCTATTTGCAAAGTAATTTAACTGTATGTCTTTTGAATACAGAAAAATAATGAAAGTTCATACTTTTTTATTTTTCCAATGCAGATCTCTAGAACCTAGTTCTAAATAATTTTAGTAACATCTCTAGTGAAGTCCTTCAGAAAGTCAGTGGCTTAGGACACAGTAATTTTTAAATTATTTCTTCCTTTCTGTTGTGTTTTCAATTTAATATTTCAGCCCTCCGCATATGACCCCATCTCTTTCCACAAGGCTCTCCTCCCACATAACTTTCTTACCAGCCTTCACTCATTTCACCTGGTGACAAAGCCAAATTTGAGGTGCACCTTCCTCTGCCATCTGTTGCCTTCCTGCCCCGGCTCCTCATCGGATTTATCCCATGGTCCTTGGTGACCAGTTGGATATCACCTATTCATCCTGATTTTTGTCATAGCTGCATGAAAGTTGAGTTTCCCTTTTTAGTCATGTTTTACACTTTTGTGTCATCCTTGACTTGCTTTCACCCCACTCTTCAGCAAGGAATTACACATTCTAGGTACGCAAGAAATATCGTTAAATAAATAAATGAATGGCTGTGAACTAAGAGTAATGTTCGATGATGGACTCCAGCACCTCATTACATATGGAAACTATACTGAGGTAGCCCTGTGTCCTAAGGCAACATTATCATGGTTTAATGACAAGCTTGTTTTTGCAAACACAACAGCATTTGTCCTAAAATTGGAGTTGTCTTCGGTTCTGTCTGTCTCTCTCTTACACACACACACTCGCATATACAGAGGTGAGGGAAGGGAGGGAGAGAGAGTGAGAAAACTGCCAATAACACCCCTGTGCTATTGCCTTTGAAAGAAAGACAACCCCATTAAATTGCTTTTGAAAGGAAGGCACAAAGTGAGTTAGGTGTGCTGAACAAGGGACTATCAAAGGCAGACTGTCTCCTGCTGCCACTCACTACATGAAAGCTTCGGGAGTCATTCCTTGGCTCATTTTAGTGGTTTGTATAATGAGATCAGAAGACAGAGACTCTGGCAACTCTTGGATCTAGCTGTAGCTACTAGATTCAGAGAGACACTCTGCGGAGGAATGGTGATTCTGCTGGAAAACGCTGAACATCCGCATGCCCGAAGTGGCCGGTCGTCACTCCTGTCTCATCTGGGTATCATTTAGTATCTAGTCGTAGGCAGTGGACGTTTCTTTTCTTTTCACCTCCCTCCCCCCCTCTCCTTTTCAACCTCATGACCATGAAAAAGCCTCTACATGCTCATTTGGCTTACTGTAAAATAGTCTTGAGAGCAGAAAAAGAGAAACAAAGGTAGGCGTGCTAAGAAACATTGCAGGAAACCAAAGCAATCATACACACTCACACTCACACACAACACACACACACCTCATCTATCTATTTATGATGTAAACAGTAGCCAACAGAAAGGGAATCTGCCAACTCATTGGGCACCTTCTGGAGTGCCTCCTGAATGAGGACTTGATTTGGTATCTTTCTGCCTGCATTTGCCTGCTTTCTTTGCCTTTATTTTGGCATTCCAGATAAATAAGTCTTTACTTAGAACCAAGATTGACTTCATCACCCCTGGTGTTGTCCATAAACGATATTTTGTGTTACCCCAGCTGCTGTTTCCCCCTGTCAGGATAGTTAACTGATGCAGCATTAGACCTGATGTCAATATGTGGATAAAACCCCTCCTGAGAAAGACTGGACCATGAAGAATGATGGGGGGGGGAATATTTGTTGATACTTTAGTATATTGGAAGGAGTGCAAAAGCAAGAGAGAAACAGTTTCAAAAGGCAGCAACGGGGCCCCGGCTGGTGTGGCTCAGTTGGTTGGGTGCCGTCCCCTGCACCAAAAGGTTGCCGGTTCTATTCCAGGTCAGGGCACATGCCAGGGTGGCGGGCTCAATCTCGGGGGGGGGGGCATGCAGGAGGCAGCTGATCGATGTTTCAATCTCACATCGATGTTTCTCTCTCTCTTTCCATTTCCCTCCCTTTCTTAAAAATAAATTTAAAAAATTTTTGTAGAAAGGAAGTAATGGGTTCTGATGGGGGCAGGACATTGACTTTCTCAGTCCAAGTGCCCATGAGGAGACAGAATTCACAGGAGTACTAGGTAGACGTTTTCATATATTGATCTGTATTGGTAGTTCTTGTTTTTTGTAAACCCTTATCTTTAATAACGCTTTGAGCCCTGGCCGGTTTGGCTCAGTGGTTAGAGCGTCGGCCTGCAGACTGAAGGGTCTCAGGTTTGACTCCGGTCAAGGGCATGTACATTGGTGGCAGGCTCGACCCCGGGCCCCGACAGGGCATGTGTGGGAGGCAGTCCATGTGCGTGTCTCTCACCCAAAAGTGTTTTTCCATTGCTTTTCGGAGAGAGTGGAAGAGAGAGAGACAGCGGGGGGAGAGAAACAAGGGTGTGAGAGAGAGACAGCGAGCTTATAACCGAGGTACATGCCCTCGATCAGATTCGAACCCAAGACCCTTTAGTGGAGGGCTGAAGCTCTAACCACTGAACCCCATCAGCTAGGGCTCAACTAATATTTATTGAACATATCGCACCAGAGGCTCTTTTCAGTGCCGAAAACAAACGGTAAACAGGACAAGTTCTTATGCACTCTCAATGGCTCTGATAACTAAAGGTGAATTTGTAAGGAAATCTATATAAAGCAAAAAAAAAAAAAAGAGGAAGGATACAAGAAAAAAGCAACCATAGTATGTCACACTTGAAGATGCTATTAGAGGTCGTTAGCCCAGTTCTCTCACATAGAGAAAGTGGACTTGAAACCTGGTAATAACCCCAGCAACAACAGCAGAACTATTGGCGGGAGCCCCTGGTCCCGTGCACTGTCCTCAGGTTTGTGTATCCACGGTGGCCTCCTGTCATCGCCGCAAAGCAAGCGGGAAGCTGCGACCCAGGCCTCAGTTTGTAGACGGAGAAACTGAACTCAAATATATTAAGAAACTTGCTCAAGGTCATAGAAATAATAGCCGAGTGAAGCAGCATGTTGCCCACTCAGCCTGATTTCAGGGCCCCTGCTCTTTCCCACACACAGAACCCCCTCTGCCCTCGTCACTCAGTGAGCTACGCCAGGGTGAGAACCCAGGGCTCTTCACTCCAGGAACTATTTTCTTTCTGGTCTATTGTGTTTCCTCCAGCGAAACTTCACCAAAGTTATTACTACATTTTATGCCACTGAGCTGCTCACTTCTTCAACCGAAAGAATAAATTCTAACATCTCTGGCAGCAACAGTTAACCAATTTATTTAAATCCATCTCTTAATTCATTGATATCCCAAGGTACCTGCTTTAAGAAATATACACTGTTTGACGGTTACGGTGAATTTGAAAAACATTAACCTATTTTATGGGTAGAGTTATATATAAATTTCCAAAAGCAAAGAAAGATATATGGCCATCAAATGCTGGTAAAGGTTTTAAATGCTATGTATCTCCCTTGAGACCAGGGAAATTGGTCCAAAATCCATACAAAAGTAGCAGCTGAACAACTCCTGTTGGAGCAGAGGTGATTTTTAGTTTAAGGTTTATTGCATCTTGAGATTTGTTACCTCCGTGTTGGCAGGGTTTTTGCATTAAAAGAAAGTTAATCTTGGCAAGCATATATGCAGGATTTAAATGAGGTGATTGGGAAGTAATTGAAAATTAGAGGTATAGAATGATGGAAAGTCCAATAATTTTTAGAAAACGCTTCCTGTGTATGTCAAAAACCATACTTTTTTCTGTATGTTTTTTCTTTTACACATAGCAAATAACAATTCATTAATTCTTTACACAAATGTTCCATAAGTAATTATTGCTAGTGATCAATATGAGGAAACTGAAGGTCACTCTTCAAGGCACGGAAATAATAAATGACGTTTCCAGGATCTGAATTCAGGTTTCTCTAATTCCGCATGGCACACTCAATTCTCTATCGTTTACCCTTTAATAAGCCTCTAAGAAAAAACTGATGCATGTATTTATCTGCTTTTTTTTAAAACTTGTCATGCACAGAATAGAAAACAGTAGCACAACAGCAACAGGCAGACAGGAAACTGATTATCTCTGAAAATACGCGTCTGGTATCTCAGGAAACGGGATTGCTTTGGAATTCTGACAAAATGTTTTAAGATGATTGTTGCGGAGGTTAGTTCTGTGTATGCAGGAATGTTTAGCAGCCTCAACTCAAGAGATGCCATTAGCACCACCATGCACCCCCAGTCTTTTTTAAAAAATTGATTTGAGAGAGAATGGAAGGAAGAGAGAGAGAGAGAGAGGGAGAGATCAATTTGTTGTTCCCCTTATTTATGCATTCCCTGGTTGATTCTTGTATGTGCCCTACCCGGGGATTGAACCTGCAACCTTGGTGCATCAGAGCGATGCTTCAACCAACTGAGCTACAAGGCCAGGGCCTCTACCCACAGTCTTCACATCCAAAAACATATTCAAATGTTGCCAGAAGTTCCCTGGGGAACCATATCACTTCCAGTTGAGAACCCCTGGTCTTCATTAGAGAGAGAGTATAATTCCCATTCATAATCAAGAAGATTTTGACGAAAGTAGTTATATTCCCATTAAATCTGTTTATCAAGGCTGCACAAAATTAACATTTATTATTCCTAATATATTTAAAATGTAGTCAAGGCCAGAGACTGCCTTATTTCCATTTGCTTCTGGAATGCCCAAGACTCTATAAATGCAGAGCGCATCAATAACTCTTAGTGAGGGACTACAAAGCAGTGAGGCAACGTTCAAATTGTCACTCTTCTGCTATGACTAAAATTTTAACCATTGTTACTAGTCAGCTCAGGCAGCCGTAACAAAATACCACAGACTAGGTGCCCTAAAAACAGATATTTATTTTATCTCAGTTCTGGATGCGGGAAATTGAAGGCGAAGGTGTTGCTAGGTTTAGTTTTTTTCTGAAGCTCTCCCCTTGGCTTGCAGATGGCCTCTCTGTCACTTTGTCTTCATGTGGCCTTTTCTCTGTGCACCCACATTCCCAGTGTCTCTTTGATAAGAACCCCAGTAAGACTGGATTAGAAACCCATGATCCTCACCCATCCTACCTCATTTAACCTCTGTTACCTCCTTAAAGATACTGTCTCCAAATACAGCCATATTCTTAGGAACTGGGGTTTAGGGCTTCAACATACGAACTTGGAGGAGACACAGCTGAGTTGATAGCAGTTTGTTTACTCAAAAATTCAGTCCCCCAACTATAAAATGAGTGTGTCATATTGGGTCAGTTTTTTCCAAATTTTGGTGATTGGCATACTGTCTTTATGATTTGGGCTATTTCCACATAATATCTTTACTATTTTTGTTGCTATTTCAAAATTAAATTGCTGTTTAAATTGTAAACATATTTAAAAAGGAACTTTTGATCATTTCAGTGATTGGAAAGCAGTACATTTTGGTGTCAAAAAAGTATGGCAATATTAACTTTTAATTCATGACTCTAGATAAAATAAAAAATGTGCAAAGAAAAAAAATTATTACAGTTGGCCTATCATCAGATTTTAAAATCCCCAAATTAATTTTACTTTCTTAATGAAAAGATGACTTCTTAAAAAATAAAGCAGTCATATTTCCTTGCATTAAATATAAGATTACAAATACATACCTTTATCATGCCCTAGCATAAGGCTTTAAGTGTAAGGTCCACTCTATCTTAATTATAACAGCAAGTGTTAAAAATGTGTTGAAGACACATTAGCAACACACCGATTCATTTTCCTTGCTGTACCCAGAGGGGATGAAGGAACGCTGAGATGAGAATACATTTCTCTCTATAAGATTCAAGGTTAATTATTGACTTGCCAGCATGCCATCTAAAACCATCTTGAGTTTCACTAAAAATCATTCTGATTTATACCCCGGGTTCACATCCCCCACTCCGGCAAACCCTGTACGAGCTGATTTTTAATTCTGTTTCAAAGATCCTACCAATCTTTTAGGATGTGTGAGTGTCAAATATTAAAACAAGTAGAAAGTAAAGTTAAGAGCGAAAGTTGTGGGGTTAACTGTAAGTCAAGTGGGTTGAGTCGAGTCGGTGAGTGATGTCTTCATAACCGACGCCAGCGTGCTGCACAGTTCAGTTCAGCCCTAATGCGACTGTCTTAAAAAGTTCAAAGACAAGAGACTACTCTTCCCTCTTTGGTACACGTATTAAAGAGTTTTGCAATAATTCATGAGATGATGGACGGAGATTGTTCTGTGATTGATAAACTCAAGGGATATAATATATCATTTTTGAAGTAGGTGTTACGGTGATTGGTTTAATAATGATACGAGGTGTCAAAGATTAAAAATATCAGGGGGAAATGTCTATATAATATGCAAATGACTGCTAAGTGCAAGCATTTTTTAACTAGATAAGGACAGGAAGCACATGCACCATAAAGACAGACGCGAGTGTCATCCTCTCTGGAAGCCTCCTGTCTCACACAGAAATTTGGAGCACTTTCAAGTTCATCGCTGGAGCGCGTTTATGAATCTCACGGAGCAGCTCTCCCTCTCAGAGTTCAGGGGTGTGCACACCACATCACAAAGCTGAAAATCATGTGAAAACATGATCACGAGGAGCATAGAATGTTTTTATTTAGCAAGAGCTATTCTTAATTTTTTTTAAAAAGAGATGGACTGAAGTGATTAACCCTGTTTTACCCGTTCCTGCTCCCCCCCCCTCCCGGGCCCTTCCCTGTAGATCAAAGTTGGAGTGGTTAATTGTAATGTCTGGTATTGTTATTGTTGGGTGCATCCAATGAGCTTTATTGCCTCTTGCATGGGATATCCACGTTCATGGGAGATTGTTCTGGATTCATGAATCTCTGGAGTCCCACAGGACTAACAGGAGGCATGTCAACTGCTCCCTTACCCAATGAGGCCACTTCCATGACACTGGCTTCATCTACTAATCCGCTTTTTTTATTTTTAAGCCTGAACACAAGGCCTTATCATAAAAGCATTCTTTCACAGACTTTGCACATTAACAGTGACTATTTAAATCTTCTTGACTTTAAAAGGGTGAATAATTCGAGTTTAAGAACATGACACATGTGGCAGAAGCTACACCAAGTGTTGTGTGTCGCACTTGTCTGCCGACGATTCGTGACAGTTAAGAGCAGCCTCTTGCTTGAAAAGACGTACCATTTGCAAGAAGCAGCCCCAACATAACAAACACCCCGTCTCCAGCATGGTCCTGCCTTCTGTCTACCCAAGCCTTCTGAGTCGTGTCTGGAATCATCACAGTCCCTCCACCGGAGAAAAGGCCCCACAATGCTCCAAGTAAACCTCATTACCCTCTGGGGCCAGGGGATCTACCAACTCATTTTTCCTGTTCCAATGGGCGATGTACATGCCAAGCCACCACCTCTGTCCTTGCATCTGCCTTCAACTAAGCAGGTGGAAGCAGAATAAGCTCTTTTCTCTGCATCTGTTTGTTGCGTTCCCGCTCCACAGAGAGTAACAGGAATCCATGTTTCACCCAGAAAAGCTACTTACTACATAGATGTCCCTGAAATCAAAATGCTCCACAGCATGAAGTTGTGCGCCATTAGCCTCACCCACTCACCTCCCCCAAACGCCTATTTCTGTTCACTCGCTGGGGCTCTTGAATCCAAGGTTAGCGTATCCCCAGGTCATTTAGGAGGAATGTTAGGAGGGCCATGTACTCAGAAGTGAAATTTCAGCGCGGATCCTCTGGCTTCCACGTGCAGACTCGGACACAAACCACCCAACTGGAATCATAATAGAGAAGACAGGGGGGCCAGTGGGGGCAGACAGCCCCACATCCACGATGCACACTCCTTGTGTGGAGAGAGGGCCCTGCCTTGAGCTCCTCCGCACTGCCAGCACGCACTGAGTGCCTGCAGCTAAGAGACTGCTGACTGAATGAAGGAGTGATTTAAGAAAAGAGAGACTAAATAACTGAAAGAGTCCCATCCTACTTCCCTGGGGTTTCCCGGGAAATTAGCACCACATGCCCCTCTAGCATATCGCAGTGTTTATCAACCTCAGTGGCATAATGAAATAACCTCTAAACATCTACCTCGGAACACCAGTCCCCTCTCCAATTACATTCAACGGAATCGGCCGTTGGTATTTTGAATATCAAGTGATTCTAACAAGGCAATCAGCGTCAGAACCCCAGACAGGGACATAAATATTTTTATAGGAATGAGTATAGCCCAACGTTGTCTAGTGCTCCTCACAGAAAATGAATATTAATGCCTAAGAAACTGTAATTGGCTGGTAAAATTTTAGCCCAGTGGTACTTAAATTTGAAGGTGCATCATAATCGTGTGGAAAGCTTGTTCAAACGGATCGGCGTCTCCAACCCCAAAGGTTCTAATCTAGTAGGTCTGGGGTAGAGCCCAAGAAGTTAACATTTATGACATGTTTCCAGGTGATGCTTCTGCGGTTGGTTCAGAGACCATTTTTAGGAAATCACTGCTTGTAATGCAATGGTTTCCAATGACCTCTGTAATTGTAATGTTATCACAGCACCTAGACATTCTGGAAAAGGCAAATAGGACAGAATACAGATCAGTAATTGTCGGGGGATAAGGGATGGTAGGGGCAATATGAGCATAATTTGGGAGAATGATGAACCTGTCCAGTATCCTGTTTGTGGTGGTGTTTACACGAACTTATACATGTTTTAAACTCATATTGTCCGTAAATAAAGTCCATATTTGATGGACTGTCCATCAAAAAACGTCAATTTTACTATGTAAAAAATAAACAGTTTCTATCTCATAGTAGGCTCTCAAATATTTTTTTAAGATGTGATTCCTATGCTAATTTAGCAATTTAATTTGAGGGGAACAAAAATGTTATAACTTTATACTATTTTCCATTGTGTGATTTCCTGAGGAAACCTCAGATGACTCCCTCTCCACTCTACAGATGCATTGCACCGAGTGGATTCAATTTGCTCTACACATCTCTGATCCAATTCATTTTCTCCTAAAGACACACTTTGATTGCTTCAACAAAAATATCTATAGAGTAAAATTTCTCCATCTTTTCAGGTCAACAGAAATAAAAACTATTACTTTACCTTTCCAAAAACCTGTATTTTGGGATTGAAATGCATGTTGGCAATTCTCTAAGCGATAGGCAAGAGCCTCTTCGTCCGTTGTTTGCATGTGGAAAGGCATCTAAACCGCCATCTCTCACATGCTGTCCTCTCTAGGTAGGTGACAGCTAATTTACCTTACCCAAGTAAGAATACCAAGTTCTTCTTTGCAATATAAAAAAAGTCGGTATCTACCTATGAACAGGATCCAACCATGTGAATTTTATAGGAAACCACATCACATGTTAAACTTGTTCCATTTGGGGGGAAGAAAGAGAATTGTAGATGCTTAAATTTTGAATTCTGGAAGTTTGCCATCTGACATTATAAGAATTTATAAGATTTCCCTATTTATTAGATATTTTGTGACAATAAATGCATAAAATTTATTCTTTTTACAACTTGGGAAAGCCCAGGAATGTCTCCTCCCACACCGCAGAGCGTAACAAGCTCTCCCACTGCTGTTTCTGGGAGGGCAGATAGAAACTGCATTGGTTTTACTAAAACACTCTCTTAAACAGAATGGGGAAGGTGCACAGAACCCTTATTTAGTGGACTGATTCAGAATAGGTACCAAAAGTAGGCCGCCTCAATGCAACAAATCTAGGTTCTAAGTAAAATTGATTCCTCTAGGTTGCTGTGTAGATTCAGTCTATTTGCTACACCTGTGGCCTTCTCTTTTCTTTCCCCTATGATAGGACAGGAATAGGTTATTTCTAAGCTACACTGAGTGATGAAATTCTATATTTCACTCAGTAGAGAGGGGGGGAAATTGGGATAGTCGTGTTGGAATCAGAATAAAATAGATGATGGTTACTATCTACTTTAACTTACATTATTCTAACACCGTAAATTGCTCTGAGGAAAGAAACACATGCAAAGTACAAAGATAGAGGGAAAGGCCAAATGTCAATATTTGCGGTTGGCATGATAGTCTTTTTGGAAGATGCAACAGAAACAACTGGAAACCAAGTATGGTGAAAAGTGAAACCCATGGCACTGGGGAGATGCACTGTGCATACGGGTAAAGCAGTGCTCCTCTCCACATCCACGGCGACCAGTCAAACATCGCAACAAAGACTTCATCTGCCAAGTAAAACAGAGACTAAATATAACGAGAAATGTGTAGGACATATATAGAGAACATACAAAATTTGTTTAGGGACCGTAAAATCGTTTAATGAATTGAGAGACATACTGTATTTCTGGCTAGATTCAGGGGTAATTAATACCAATAAAGCATTTTGATTCCTCAGGAATTGATCAATGGATTTAATATAATTCCAATTAAAATCACAGTGGGGTGAAAGGGACTTAGAAGCAACTTTAATAAATAGTCTACATCTCGTGTGGAATAAGAAACAGAATAGAATAGTCAATATTTTTAAAATAGTGTGCTATCGGTGAACTGAAGCTTGCCACGCCAAATGTTAAGCTGTACCATATCAATCGTTTATATCACTCCCCATTCTCTGTAAGGCTGGGCCTCTTCTGAGAGCTCTCTAGAGGCTCACGTTTTCATTCTTTTCTTTACAGGCTGAACATATCATACATACAAGGTGTGTTCAGTGTGTAAATGAAAAAACTGAAGCAAAGAGAGCAATAAGTCGCATGCCCTGTTATACACGGCACATCGGTGGCTGACCAGGGCTTAGACTCTTGATCATGTGACATCAGGTTTTGTGCCACTAACCACTATGGTGTGAGAGCTAGAAATAACCTAAAATAGCGAGGTACGCCCATAAGTAAGTAGGAAGATACAAAGATAGGGCCTGAATCAGAGAGACGAGAATCTGTCAGAAATTACTCATCGGTGAGTGACATCACTAAAACGGAACTTCAGTGTCCAAATTGCCAAGGAGCTAGACCCACTCATCGAAATTCTCCACATCCTATGCTTCATTTTTAGTGCTTTGTACATTAAAGCATCACTGATTTTGCCATAAGAATGGGCAAAACAGGGTGACGGAAGATTTGGCTTGGGGTGGCAAACACACAATGCAATATACAGATGATGTTTTGGGAAATTGTATACTTGAAACCTATATCATGTTATTAACCAAAGTCACCCCAAAAAATTTAATTTTAAAAAGACCCCCCAAAAAGATCACTTTCATGCTTTTTGTTTCCCTCAAATAGGTAAAAAGGGCCAAGGCTACAGCCTTCTGATTTCTGAATATCTGGACTTTGAGAACAGACATCAGATAATCTGGTAATGAGAATGTCACATGTGCATGTACGTGTACACACGTCCTGCATAGAGGTACATTCCTTATTTTAAAAGACTGGGACACTTCCAATGGCAGTTCATTCGTCTTTGGTATCAAATGAATGGGCAAAGGAACACTTCATATATATGAAAAATAGTAGCTTCTATTTAATGAGATTTTGCTACAGCAGGTGATTTGCTAAGAATTTCTCATGTGTTATCTCATCCAAACTTCCCACAAAACCCCCATGATAGAAGCGCCAAAAGCCCTGCATTAGGTATAAGGGAACCACTAAGCAGAGAGGTTACATCCCCAGATCACACTGGTTTTGATGCAGAATTGAAAACAAGGTTTCAGAAACAGAATTTCAGCTTCATTTTCTATAATTTAGCACCCCATGCTCTTAAGCACTGCACCACAGAGCCCTTGGAACTAGCTAATATGAGAGTGCAAGACAAGAAATTCTATTAGGGCCCCCAGATGTGCAAAGGTGGGGGAGGGCGGATTTTGAAACGTGCTGGTGGCTAACAGGGACACGGCGGACATCGGGTGCGGCGGGGAGACGTTCTTGTCGGAAGTCAGTTCACCACCGCAGGCAGTCAATAAACGTGGTCCTTCCTCCGTCTTGTGGCTCCAAAACATCTGCTCTTGGCTTTTAAGGGTTTTATCATCTCGTGTGTGAGGAGGTGACAAAACAAGGCCAGAGGAAGGAAAGCGGCTCTCACAGGTGTGGAGGGTAGAAAGTGGGCACTCAGCTAAGGAAAGGGGTCCGGCAGAAGCTGCGCTCACTTGTCAGTAAAAACCAGTCACACGTAAGATTAGTGATTGCTTCCTGAAAAGAAAATCGTAGACCAAGGTAAACACTGCACACGCAATAGCCATAAACCAAGATCAGACAGATGAAGTTATCCAAGACAAAACTGCATTTTAAGAATGGTGGCTTTTGGCCTGGCCGGCATGGCTCAGGGGTTGAGGGTTGACCTATGAACCAGGAGGTCGAGGTTCGATTCCTGGTCAGGGCACGTCCCAGGGTTTCAGGCTCCATCCCCAGGAGGGGGCGTGCAGGGGGCAGCCGATCAATGACTCTCTTGCATCATGGATGATTCTGTCTCTCTCCTTCTCCCTTCCTCTCTCCAAAATCAATAATAATAAAAAAAGAATGGTAGCTTTTAAGAAAAAAGAAAGCTAGGGGGAAAAAGAAGAGAACAGGAAAAACAACTTTCAGTTTCAGTGGAGCATGGTGATCTGTCCCGAGTTGCCCTGCATAGGAGATTTTCGAGTTTCTCAGCAGTGACCTGTTCTTTTATTTGTGGATCAAATGTTTACTGAGTGACTCTCATGAGTAAAGAACTGTTTAGATTCATCAGTGAAAAAAATAAAGACAGAAAGCATTGTTCTTTTGTAGCTTAAATTCTATTAGGGTTTTGGGTGACGACAGAAAAACGCTATACAGAATAAATAAATGTGTACACTTTGTGCTCTCCTAGCAGTGATTCATGCTGTGGGTAAGAAGGCCGAGGGGAACAGAGCCACAGAAGAGAGATCGGCAGGTGCGGGGTGCGGAAAGAAGAGTGGAGAAAATAATTAGGGTGGTGAAATTGGAGGGGGAAATAAGCTAATGGGGTAGACAAATTACTTGAGAAAAGAGCCTCAAGACACAAAGCCCGTAATAAGAACGTTGTCAAGGAACTAGGAGACCTTCCTAACCAGGAGAACATAGGACTGCTAGGAACACACAGGCATCCTTGGGAGACTCTCAGAGGTACTGGGACAGGATCTGGAGGCACTATTTGTTGACACTTTCAGGGAAGCATCACCTCCAGTAGCCTATTACCATTCCCCTCAAAGGGCGGGGTGGTGGTGACCACAGGTCAGACAGGAGGCCTTCGTGTCTAACACATCCACTTATTGGCTGAGCCAGAACTAGAGCTTAGGTCACCTGCATCCAACACTGATTTGCTTTCAATTCTCCATTGAATTTTTTGGTTTTTTAAAAATATGTCTTTATTGACTTCAGAGAGAGGAAGGGAGAGGGAGAGATAGAAACATCCATGATGAGAGAGTCATTGATCGGCTGCCTCCTGCACGCCCCCGACTGGGGATCGGGCCCGCAACCCGGGCATGTGCCCTGACCGGGAATCGAACCCCGATCGCCTGGATCCTAGGTCGATGCTCAGCCACTGAGCCACCCCCGCCTGGGCTCCATTGAGCTTTGAATGAACTCTCCCTGGTCACTGTCCACAGATGACCCCGACCTGGTCACTGTCTTCAAGGTATGCGTGATCATGTAACATGACTTCAGATTCATCGGCAAAATTATTCTGAGCAGGCAGGAGAAAATAATATACTAACCGCTGGAACCAAAAGCCAAAAGGGATGAATGGGCATCTTGACCAAAATGTGTTTACCATTTTGCAACCCGAGTGTCATCTTTAGTGAGTCATTTCTATCGAATCTAATAAAAAGCATGTCAGAGAGTTTATGACCAAATGCAACACAAATCAGGAATGAGTGCTGCGGCGAGTGTGAATGAGTTATGGCCACTGTCCCCGTGATGCGGGAGAAGGCAATAAGACACTTTGAAACGCGTCAAAGTTTCAAACTATGACTTTTAAAAAGTTCTCGCCGAAGTACATGCATTTTCCCAGCGGCTGCATCCGTTTTCCTGCCAGAGCCCGCGCTTGGGCGATGGGTCCCAAGGTGTGGGCATTAAATTCCCACTCACATAGTAAATCCTTCAATTCACACGGCTGAGCTGACAGCGCCACTGAAATACTTTTCCATAAACAAATTCCACCCCACAGCCCGTTTTCCTCTTTGTTTCTGAGGAGAATGGTAATGGTGAGCCCAGAGCAAAGGGGGGAGACACCTGCAGTGACATGGAAGCCCAGACCCCAGGAAACTGTCCCTTACTGTGCCCTGCTGCCTGGGACTGAGCTGCAAGCACCCCTTCTCTCTCACTAATTGTCGAAGACTTTGTCTAACTGTCCTTTCCTTCCACCGTAATTATAGCGGGAGGACACTGCTCTTGTTTAATCTTGCCTAATAGTTCCGCTTCGTTATTTAAGTCTGAAAGCTCCGGATTTAGGCAGACCTGAGTTTACATCTCAGATCAAGCCATGTGAAACTGGGCGCTTTAATTAAAACTGCCCGAGCAAAGTTTAATCATCTATGAAAGGGTGCTAATATGTGCCTCTAAAGCATAGGGCGCTTGTTCATTCCCATCAGTGTTTTTCATGTAATCGATCGACCACAGATCTGGCATATCAAAACTCTCTGAAAAGCACTAGTGGAAACAGGTCATGTGGTAACACTCGTGGGTGAGCATTTCAAGCCATCGGAGATACCAGTACTCTCACGGTGACCATAAAGTGAATTGGTATTTATGATACCACTCACGTCAGTGTTCATGCAGATGAAGAATTTAGCCTTGTCTTACTAAACAGGGAAATACTAAGAACAATACTTATAATTATTCTTATAATTATTTATTAGTAGGCATTGGTGAGAGTTACTACATGATAGATGTGTGTGTGTGTGTGTGTGTGTGTATATTTTTTTAATCCTCCCCGGAGGGCATTTTTTCCAGTGCTTTTCAGAGAGAGTGGAAGGGGGGAAGGGAGAGAGAGAGAGAGAGGGAGAGAGAGAGGAACATCAATGTGAGAGAGACACACAGATCAGTTGCCTCCCGCACATGCCCCTATGGGGTTGGGGATCGAGCCTGCAACCGAGATACATGCCCTTGGGCCTAATCGAACCCAGAACCCTTCAGTCTGAGGGCCAACGCTCTAACCACCGAGCCAAACTGGCCAGGGCAGGATGTATAGATACTTTGATCAGAACCTTACAGTAAACTATCAAGTATCCTTTTAATCTATTACATAAAGAAAACTGAGCTACAGATATGTACAATCCCTTTTACAAAGTCACACTAGTTGATGAACGAATTATGACTCGAACTCCAGTCTTTTGAATGAACATGCAATTATTCTTTGAACTAATTAGGATTACATCATACCATTCTTGAATTTAGCAGTGTGTATGTACTATCTGGAACATAATTATGAGAGGCTGCTGTAAGTATATTTGAGGAGCTTATAAGATCGTGATAACTGAAAAGGTTGGATAACAAAACCAGCAGAAAACTCTCTTAATGAAAAAAGGGATATGACATGTCCAACAGGATTACTTAATATGTTACAAATTTGCCAAATCTCCCTCAAAGAAAGTATTTGGAAGCCTCATGAAATTTAAAATGCATTGGTGGGAAAATTGAGGTAGGGAAAGGAAGTTCATGGAAGCTCAAGACAATCATGAAAATTGAGCAAATATAGCTTTGCTCTATTAAATTTAAAATATTTTTCAAAGGTGTTAAAAATAGTTGCTTCTGCTGAAATAGACAAAAGTGAAATGGAACCCAGGACCCAGAGGCAGAACCTTCTATGTGTGAGAACTTAGTTTGTGAGAGAGGGTTAGGCTCAACACTCACTCAGGAAATGACAGGTGTGTTTATGGATACATGAGAGAGCTCTCATTATGTGTGAAGTAATAATGCGATTACTTTACAACCTGCAAAAATAAACCTTAAAGGGTTTACACGATTAAATACGAAATTTAAAATGGTTAAGGTAATAAAGGAAATGATAGAGCAACATTGTTCATTGGGATAGAGAGAATTTCTCAGTTCATGGAAAATACAAACTATATAAAAAAGGCTGGGTTGATCTCCATTAAATTTAAGAATTTATATTCAAAACAATGAAGCTGTAGACAAAGATAACAGACATATGTCAAGGCAGGACAAGTTATTTGCAAAATTTAAAGCTGGAAATGAAGAATGTGAATTTTACAAGGTTTTGCTGCAAAACAAGAACATGATGGGAAATCAAGAGAAATAGGCACATTGTATGAATAGCAAAGAACATAAGGGAATACAAAGTGTGACAAGTATGTGACAAAAAGTGCAATCAACAGAAAAAATTACAGAACAAAGGGCGATCACTTTGCATTGTCATTTCGGTAGAGTAGAAATCTGTAGAATGCTTGAGAAAGTGAGGGGATAGAGAGCCCCTGGGTGCTTTTCGGATTGTTAACTGGTGTAGGCATTTCAAAGAGCAACGGCCATTAGGATGTATATTCCCTAGACACAAGCATCACACCCCTGGTTGCATCCGTCCTGCCAGACACTGTCACGAATGGTCACAAGGACTCCTATGTGAGGGTATCTAAAGGGAGCTGTTACTACAAATGACAGGAGGTAGGCTTTCAACTGAAATATCCCTCTGTACAATGAGGTAGTTCTCAGTATCTATAAACACTGGTGCATTTGTGGTGCTTATGTGACATCAACATTTTTAATCATTCCTCAGAACAATTGTGTTACCCTGTAAACAGAGTACTACAATCCAAATGTACAAAAATTAGGAAAGTACTGGGGGCGTTCATAATGCAAACATAATGCGTAACCCTTGAAACACACACGGCCATCAATGGAAGTTAGTTATTTTTTTTTTTAAGTACTGACTCCAGAGACTGATTGAGATATGATCTGAATTTTCTGGGTACATATTATGTATCAGACATTCGTGATTCATCGGCCAAATGGGAATGGTGAATGTGCCTACTTTAGGGACTTGTGATTTTTTTATTTTTTAATTAAGATAACTCATATAAAGCACTTCACGGAACACCTAGATCATCATGTGTCCTGATCAAAGTTTAGCTAATGCTTCTAATTTGGGGCTGCAATTTCTCATCCCAGACCTAACTGAATTCATTCAAAGAAATATAAGATATGTCAAGTTCTGCTATCCACATTTTAGTGATGAAAATAAATCATCTGCACTACACATCGATTTGCATTATGAAAATGATTAGATCTATGGTCTAAGCCTGGCACAATAAATTTTCGGGACCTGCCCACGAATCCCAGCACTTCAGTTAACCATGTGGTGGTCGGCTTTAGCTCAGGGGCCCAGAAACTCAAGCTGTGATGTGGCATATCTGCATATTCTTCCAAGTATTGCTTGGGTTAGTCATGCCTGTCTACTCTGCTGCACTGTCTTGTCGCCTTAATATCAGAGCAAAGAGAAGCTGTACCCGAAGTGATAAATTCCTACTACAGAAGCCTCCAATCTGTCCTGTGTCACCGCACACATCCCGTCATCTCATATTGGAATCAGGCCTTGACTTTTAGAAGGTCCTCCCTATGTTGATGCATTTGCGGAGTTACCTTTAGCAAAATCTCCTTGCAGCCAGGGATCCATGACCAGACGATGGGATCACTCATGCTGGCTGATTTATGCAGCAGCTCTTGAACTGTGTCCTGGAGAAGCTCTTTTATTCCTTCAGCCAAGAGCCTTTCAGATAGAAGTGACTCAAGCCATTTGAAGGAACAAGACGTGGAGAACGATCGTTTAAGACAAGGAAACAAAATGCTTTATTTACGAGTCCTTGTTCAAGCCTCCTCATGAATGTATCTAATTGAACATTTCCAACGTGTTTTCCATATGGGTCAACCCCTTTTCCTGGAATGGACTGTTGTTAAAATAAGACTGGGTGCTCTTATTAGTCAGGTCAACTGTGTTCTTGTTGGTTTTCTGCCTGCTTGGCCTGCGACAGTCTTACTTTCTCTGTAACTTTTGAAGGACAGTTTCCTCAATGTAAAATTCTAGGTTATTGGGGGTTTTTTGTTTGTTCGTTTGTTTTCTGTCAGTGCTGCTCAACTCAACTCCCAGCTACCAGAAAGGCTAGAGGGAACTGGGCAGACACGACCCAGTGTTGGTGATTATGGGCGAGGGGGCACTAGGAAGTGTCCGGGTATCACTTTGTAAAACCCTTTGGCAGTTTTTTATGAAGTTAAGCATATGTTATGATCTAGAATTTCCATGCCTAGTTATATATTCAACAGCATTCCTGTGTCACTTATTGAGAAAGCTTTCCCTTCGTTTATATCGTAAAACCTCGATATAATGGACTAATTCAGGAGGGTGTGGGGTGGGGTGTCTATTAAAGCCAAAAGTCCATTATATAATAAAACAGGTTTTCCGAATGCCCAGGTTAATTAAACAACTGACAAATTAGTTTACCTGTTTTTACTTATGTAGACAGGTGTGAAAAGTTTCATTTCACAGAAAAGTTTCCCACATGTATCCCAGTCATTTCAAACGTATGCTAACAGGCCTAGTAAATGCGGGCGTTGGCCAGTCCCCCAGGAAACAAATGCGCGCCCCGGGCCGGCTTAGCGCCCGTGGGCCCCCCCGCCCACAGCTGCTGACACTGCGGCAGTCACCCCAAGGCCAGGGGACAGCGCGGCCGACCGCCCGCAGCGACGCGCTGCGATCAGTGCTGACCGTTCCCCGAACATCGTTTACCAGCCGGGGGCTGACTCTCGGGTCTAAATAGGTAGACTGTGGTGTAGATATGTCATAGTTCTTTATGTCGGCTAAATTACTACAGTGTTTTTTCCAACATATGGCCTATTCGCTAAAGTTTATTTAAAGTAACAGTGAGTTAATAACAAAAAATAATCTGTTCCTTTAATTATAAGCAAATCTTGGTTAAAAGTATTTAAAAATTAACAGGGCGTTAATTTTCACATATGACATGCGGATCAGAAATGTCTGTTAAGTCTAAACTGTTAAATCGAGGTTCTCAAAATCCAGGGTTTCACTGTATTTTGGTGGCGTGGTTGCAAACCAAGTGCCCCCGTTTGTGTGTTCTTGGCCTCTGCGTACGTTCATTGCCTGGACCAGGTGGGGCCGGAGGGCGCCCCGCCTCCCAGCGGCCGGCAGGAAGGGGAGGGCCCAGGACAGGACGCAGGCGCGGGCCCAGAGACGCCGCGGGCAGGCCAGCAGCCCAGGGCCCCGTGACTCCGGGTGCAGAGGGACACCCTGGCGGGAAAGCCGGCTGGAGCCCCGCGCTGGCCTCACTTCTCCCACACTTTCCGAGTCCCTGTACCTGCGGGGAAGGCCTCACAGTCAGGTACAGTCGTGAGAAGGGCTTGCCAGTCACAGACAGAAGCCTAAGATTAAGGCCTCACAGTCAGGTACAGTCGTGAGAAGGGCTTGCCAGTCACAGACAGAAGCCTAAGATTAAGGCCTCACAGGTACAGTCGTGAGAAGGGCTTGCCAGTCATGGACAGAAGCCTAAGATTAAAACGGGGCACAAAGATTCCGGCCGCCTATGATGTTGTAGCCGTGACGACACAGTAACTGAGCATTGCTGGTCTGTGGAGATGCTGGGTACCGTGTGCATGAAGCCTCCGTGGAGCACAGTCCCGTCCTGGGCCTGCACTGTCCCTCGCCACTCGCTCGCTGACCCCGAGAGCAACGCCCGGTCCTGCACGCTCCATCCACGGTAAGGCCCATGCAAGTGCGCCGTTTTTTATCTCTTATTCCATATTCTCCTGTGTTTAGATGCGCAGTGACTTACCATTGAGTCTGGTGGCCTGCAGTATTCAGAACAGCAGCGTGACGCACAGGTTTGTAGCCTAGAAGCGATAGGCTGTACCACCTAGGTCTGTGTACGTGCCCTCTGGGATGTCCCCACGACGGCAAGATTGCATCAGGAGGCGCTGCTCAGAATGTACCCTTCCTTAAGCGATGCATTCCTGTACCCCAGGCCCTTGGATTTGCTCTTTAAGGTCGACTGGGCTCTTCTTAGAGTGTTTGCCTTTTGATATAAAGTTGAGGGTTAGCTTATCAACGTCTGCAAACGAAGGCCTGCTCTTCTTTTGGTTGGAACTGTCATGAACGTATAGATAAATTTGGGGAGAATTTGAAATCAACAATTTGGGTCTTTCCGTGGAGCGAGGTACATTCTAAGGTTGCTTGTACCTTTAAAATGACACGGATGTGGCTGCTGTTTCGTCCCTGGTTGCCGATCGTTCTGAATCTGAGGTTATTCGCACATCCCTCTGCGCTGCCTGTGACGTTTATGAATGCAAAGCTAACGACCATGGAAAACTGAAATTTACTTTTTTTTTCCCCCTCTCATTTTTTTATTGTCTGTGCTTATGTTTGGTTTCTTCCCTCGTTCATCTCCATTCGGTTTACCCATCTAAATCCCTTGCGTGTTCTGGTACTAATTTCATCCACAATAACAGTGGCACAGGAGAGGCCATTAGCCTTCTTACCGGTACTAAGAAACAACCTGTATTCGTGTTTATGGTGGAGAGTCATAAATTACATTGAAATATCATTCGGTTCGAGCCTTTCTCCAAGATTGCAAAGAGACGGATGGTCTCCAGGGGAGGGTTGTCATAGAAAGGAAAATCAAACCAGCTGAATAATACAGTAAGTCTCTGTATAAAGCTAGCTCAGCCAAGCAAGGATATGAAAGGTGGCAGCCTTAGAGGAGACGGCTGACAGATTTCATTTGTTGAGGATCAGATCCTGCCCGGTGTCACATGTCATCATTTCCCACCACCCTCTTGGTGTTCTACAGGCACCCTCTCCAGGTGCCGTCAGGGGAGTGTGCAGAGGCTGCCAGTTACAGGGCAGGCCTGGCTAAGTCAAGTGTATAAAAACCAGCCATTTTCTCCTAGCTTGTTGTAAGGTTCAAACAGAATCTCGAGTTGATTTCCTAATCGTACAGAGAGGAAGAGAGGCCAGGATAAAAAAGTTTTACTTCCCCCTCTCACTCCCTCTCGTCTTGGTTTCTGTCTTCCCGGCGTTCCTCTCTCCCTTTCTTCACTGTTGTTTTTTTCCCATTTTCTCTCCCCTAATTTTTCTTTAGCCCATCTTTATATTTTATTTAACTCACCCTCTGTCCCCACAACCAAAGCGACCACTTTCTACTTCTCGATTTCTCTTTCTCATTAGAGTTTTGTAATAATTCTTCCATAGTTCCTGCGTTCTGTCTTTTGATCGTCTGAGAGGAAATCCATCTAAAAATTGTCTAAGTCTCATGCTTGTTTCATCTGTAACCTTGAGGCAAAGTCTCCTTGACCTCTTCCTTCAGCCTCACCTCCTCCTTTCTCTTTTTATATCCGAATCCCAGCCTGTGTATCCATCAGGAAGGCAAGGTCTTCATAAAAAATCATACCGATTTTACGCATAACCTAGAAACATGGTATTCAGAGCTTTGCAAGTTATATTTGAACATGTGTATAAGCGCTTTAATACATCTTAACGATTTTCTCTCCCAAGGAAACAGAATTTGAGGTGTAGTCCATTCTGAGATTAGGATATCTGGGTCCCAATCTGAGCTCATGGTTCTCAGCCAACTTCATTTCTGACCCTACCCCGTTTCTCCTTTCTATCCTCAACAACTAAAATGCTGGCCGTGTAGTAATGATGGCAGTAATAATCCCCACAATTATTTCAGTAAACATTTTGAGTGTAATAATCAAATATGATAGCACTATAAAGCAGGCGTCGTAACCAGTTGTCCTCAACATACCTTATATGTACTATATGAAGTTGGATCTCTCTCTCCCCCTCTCTCCCCCTCACTCTTACACACTCACACACACAGTTCATACTGTATATAGTTATATGCCTATTAGATGAGTTTTGGGAAATAATTGTGAATGAATGGCTGAATAAATAAATCCTTTTGAAAAGAATGGAGACCCAATATTTATGATTTGATATTACCTATTCTGTTGTTCAAAAGAGCATTAACATAAAGTACACTGAAAACTGGACTTTGCTATAGTATTTTAAACTCAGACTTAATATAAAAATGTCTTTATTTCAGCCAAGTTAGACTGACTCCGCTAACATTTACATAATGCCCACTGTGTGTCTGTTACAGATCTAGGTGCTTTCTTATTTAAGGGACCAGTCAATGCATAAGAAAGCATTCCAATAAAAAGGCTTTAAAAATAGTATTTTAAACAGCACTGTCTGAGAAGAGCAAGGCAAAAAGAAAGCTGTTGTCTCGCAGTGATCAATTTCAGACAGTTTCAAAATGCCTCCGGCGATATCATTCTCACCGTCTCATAATGTTTTGCAAGTTGTTAGGAAGAAGACATTAAATCACCTTGGTCAGTAAAGCCATTATCTTCCCTATAACTCATATAAATCTACTATGTGCAAGAAATAATCATTTAATCACTCCACTGCTATTCTCATAGATAGAGCTCAGCCATTTTCTTTAGAGTTGTACTACAGAGGTTGCAGAACCTGTTTATACACACAAAGCAAAAATGTCCAAAAATGCACCACGTCCATCCTAATGGAGGGTTTAAGCATGTGCACACACTGCACACACACGCCTGCACACACACGCCTGCATACATACATAGACATGCAAGATTCACTTCTCTTTCACACTTCTAGCCACCCTCCTCCTAGCAGGAGCTCTCAGCTGCAATAGCTAACAAATTATTCTACAGTTTTCACTGTGGTTTACTTCATCCCAGTGCCTAGTTTCCAAATCTTAGGCAGAGTGATCTTCAAAATGTAAATCCAACCACTTACCTCTGTGATAGTCATCCAGTGTTCAAGCAAAAACTCCTTAATGATGTCTATAAACCCCTAGATTTTCTAGATCAGGAGTCTGAGAACTATGGCCCATGGGCTAAATAAATTTACAAGGTTATTTGTAAATAAAGTTGCATTATAATATAGCCATACATACTCACTTATGTATTGTCTGTGGCTGAGTCTGCACTATGATGACAGAGTTAAGCAATTGCAACAGGACTCTGCAGCCTGCAAAATCTAGAATTTACTATCTTGCCTGTATTTGTTTTCTACTGCTCTATAACCAACTACCACACATTTATCAGCTTAAAATAACAAAAATGTATTTTCTCCCAGTTTCTCTGAGTCAGGAATCTGGCACAATGTCACTGTAGTCTCTGTTTAGGGTCTCACGTGACTGAAATAAAGATGTTAGACAGTGCTAGGGTCTCCTTCCAATTACCTTGTGTTTGAAGAATCCAGTTTCTTGCAGTTTAAGACTCCTGTTTTCTTACTGGCTGTCAGCCAGTGGCTTGTCTCAGTTCCTATTAATGTTGGCTGCACCCATTGCTTGCCACACAGTCCCCTCCATCTTCAAGTCAGCAATAGAAAATGTCTCATGAGTTAAGTCCCCCTATACTGGAAATGTCTAAAGTCCCCTGTTTCTTACCTCTTTACCCAGATTTAAAGGTTCATATTATTAGGTCTGGCCCAGTAGGATAATTTCTTTATCTTAAGGTCAACTGACTTGGGACCTTTGTTACATCTGCAAAATTCCTTTCCAGCAGTATATAGATAAGTGTTTGATTGAATATTTTGGGGGAAAAAGTACGTGTACAACAGTGTCTGAAAATTTTGAGAGCCGTCTTAGGATTATGTCTACCATATGAGACGCTTTATAGAAAATGTTTGTTGACCCTGGTCTAGATCGACTTGACTAATCCAGACATACTTTTCATCATGAACCCCTTGCCCTGGGCCCCAGCAAAACTGGCTTTTTAAAAAATACATATGTTTTTATGAATTTAGAGAGAGAGGAAGCGAGAGGGAGAGAGAGATAGAAACATCAATGAGAGAGAAACATCAACACCAGTTGGTTGCCTCCTGCACTTCCCCTGCTGGGGATCGAGGCCCAAACCTGGGCATGTGCCCTGACCTGGAATTGAACAGGTGACCTTGTGGTTCATGAGTTGACACTCAAGCACTGAGCCACACAGGCCAGGCAATACTGGCTTTTATTGAGCTCTCATACTCACCAGGCTCTCTCCTACCATGATCATTTTTGTATGCCATTTTTTACTGTTAGAACACTTCTCTGTCTAATCTATATTTGGTTAACTCTTCTTTCTTCATATATTAGCTCATGGTCTCTTTCCATAGAGAATATACTTCAGCTCCCTGACCAGGTCCTCGCCACATCAAAAAGGTCTATCTAAAACTCCAACCTTCTCCACTTTTTAGCCATTGTCACAATTGTCATTCTATATCTATCACAATTATTCAGTAGGGTGACCCAGTGTCCCAGTTTACCTGGAACCGAGTTCCTGAAATCTGGACTTTCCATTTAAAACTATGTCAGTCTGGGGCAAAAACAAAAAGCTGGTCAACCTCTTATTTGATTAATATTAGTATCTCTCTTACCCCCTATTATCTAACATTTATGAGTTTATATATTATATATATTTACTAACTACCTGCAGTTTTACTTTTAGCAGGTGCTCAGTAAATAAAAATCTGCCTTTAGTTAAATCCTTCTAAAGAAATTCACAGAAAGGCAGTACTTTGCAACTTTCTACATAGAGTATTTGGTGCTAGCTTTCTCATATTTATTTGCCAAATCAGGTCTACCTTTCACTCATACTCCCTACACAAAAGCAGTTCTATGAACATCTGGAACAGAGTTCAATGAGACATAAACGCTAAAGAAAGTCCAGTGAAAGCTTGAAGCCAAGCGTTTGAAACACAAGGGAGATGGTATCGCTAATGTGTCTTTCTGATCTTGTTCAAATATGTGGATCCATTACTACAGCCAACTAGGTTTCATTTAAAAGTTTTATTTCCAGAAGAAAAACCCCCTTTTAATGGCAGAAGAGTTGCATACGTATTTAGCCAAACAACATATACAAAGGCTAATAAGCGCATAACAATTACTGTTGCTCAAAATCAATAGTAATTAGGGAATTTCAAATAGAAATCACTGCACATCTGGCAATACAGCTAAACCTAAAGGCCAGAGTTACCCAGTGTTATGGAGCAGGAGTTGCCAGAATGAGGAGCGGTAGGGAGCAATAAGGAACTTTCTGGAAGAATGCAGATGTTCTAAGCCCTGATGTGGTGCTTATTTCCAGAGGACACACATTTGTCAAATTCTGTACACTTAAATAGGGCAAATTTTGCTGTATTGGAATTACAAGTAAAGAAAGATGTTTTTTAAAGTTCATGGCTCATAACCTCCTCAGTTTTCTTCTAAAATTATTTTTAAAATATGTTTTCTTTTCCAAAGTATCCACAAATACATACTATGTACACACGCACACACATGCCCACACAGACAGGTCCACAGACACAGGTAGCTGGGAGAAGCTAGGCTGGTAAGTCTGGTTATGTTATTGACTAGTATCAGATCCAGGGGAATCCAAACCCATATGCAAGCTTAGCTATAGGGGGTTATCAAACAAAAAGTAAACAGAAAAATGTCACCTGTAGAGAAGAGAATTGAGCAGACACCCCACCAGTAAAAGAAGACCGTGTGTGTGTGTGTGTGTGTGTGTGTGTGTCTGTGAAAGAGAGAGAGAGAGAGAGAGGGAGAGAGAGTGAGTGTAGGATACAAGGATGCCACAGTATATGATTTTATACTTGTGACCCTTCAATCAGACATTCTCCATTTGAGTGAACTTGTATGGATTTTCTTTCTTACAAATAAAGAGACTTGATTAAAATGTAATGAGATGGAGAAGGAGATTTTGAATGCTGAATTTTAAAATGGTGACAAAACTCTTATGTACAAATATGCATATGTGCATGAGACTGGCTATCTTAGGACACTGGGCACAATTTGGTATGGCTTAAGTGTTGATTGAATGATAACTCTTGTTGTTGTACTCTGTATTGGGGCTGTAGTTCTACTGTAGTCCTACTGTGTATCAAGAGTGTATTTTTATATTTTCATACAGTTAATTATCATAAGAATTTTTAGATGAAGAAGTTGGTATTTCTGTTGTGTTACATAAAACTCCCCTCTTTCCATCTTATGTTTAGACCTAGCATCAGAATAAGACAAAGGAGACCTAGTGATAGATAGAAAAATGTCAGTTTAGCAAACAGTAAGTTAATTGCAGAATGTGCAGTCCTGGAAATCCACAGACGTCAACTATCCTCCTTGGTCGTCTGGCGATGTCTCCATAAGGTGATATATGGACCCCTGGTTGGGTCGGCCTGACCACGCATATTGGTCGTCTGGAGATGTCTCCATAAGGTGATACCTTGACCCCTGGTTGGGTCGGCCTGACCATGCATATCGGTCATCTGGTGATGTCTCCATAAGTTGATGCCTTGACCCCTGGTTGGGTTGGCCTGACCATGCATATCGGTCGTCTGGTGATGTCTCCATAAGTTGATACCTTGACCCCTGGTTGGGTCGGCCTGACCATGCATATCGGTCGTCTGGTGATGTCTCCATAAGGTGATACCTTGACCCCTGGTTGGGTTGGCCTGACCATGCATATCGGTCGTCTGGTGATGTCTCCATAAGGTGATGCCTTGACCCCTGGTTGGGTTGGCCTGACCATGCATATCGGTCGTCTGGTGATGTCTCCATAAGGTGATACCTTGACCCCTGGTTGGGTTGGCCTGACCATGGGTATTGGTCATCTGGCGATGTCTCCATAAGGTGATACCTTGACCCCTGGTTGGGTCGGCCTGACCATGCATATCGGTCGTCTGGTGATGTCTCCATAAGGTGATATATGGACCCCTGGTTGGGTTGGCCTGACCATGCATATCGGTCGTCTGGAGATGTCTCCATAAGGTGATGCCTTGACCCCTGGTTGGGTTGGCCTGACCATGCATATCGGTCGTCTGGTGATGTCTCCATAAGGTGATGCCTTGACCCCTGGTTGGGTCGGCCTGACCACGCCTGTTTAAAGATACATTGTCCACAGCTGCGTCTCCTCCTTAATTGCTTCGTCCAGGATCAGGGGGAGTGTACAGGGGCCAAGGCCCAGGAAAGAGAAACCTAAGGAAAAAGAAACTTAGACCCCTGCTCACATGAGTATGTGTGTTCTACAATTTATAAGTAATATAATTATATTTCAGATTAACTCAGGTGCTCAATCTTTGGAAATTATAAGTGCCCCTATCAACACAATTTGTAGGGGTGTATTTGAATACCGGCTGATTTAGTTCAGGGCTGAGCACAGAACTGTTATGCTATTTTGCTTCTCTCTGTATTTTATTTGTAGACTTCATTATCAAAAGATAGGGTCTGATTATAAAGACCTGCAATGCTGAGGAATTAGTTTGCACACTGAAATTAATTGAAAGCAATAAATATTTCTTGTAAGGCAAATGACACATTTGTTTTATAGGACATAAAACATACTTAATAATGTTTACATTCAAATCCAAACCACTTCCAATTCTTTATATTTTGAGTGATTAACTCCTGCTGTGGCCACTCATTACCCACCCTTGCTCCCTTCTGTGGGTGTGTTTTTACGTACTCGCGGTACTTTCACCTTCTCTTGCTTCCCAGGCATATTTGGAAAGCAAGGTGAATACTTGCATAATTGGGAAAAGTGAGTGTGTGAAGAGACGTTCTCTTAATGATTCTTCTCAGTATCTCCTGAGGTTCTCAGGCAAGACTCTGGATTCTGTGTGTAAGGGGGACAGAGGTGAGAAGTTGACCTCTGAACCTATGAATGAGGCTGGGGCATTCTGTGAACTTGGCTGGGAGAGGTAAAAGGTCCTTGGCATCTTTGTTTGTTTGTTTGTTGTTGTTGTAAAGCAGTCCTGTTGTCCTCTTGGCTCCGTAATACTGAATCTTATCCAATGTTGACTCCTACTCAGGGTCCTCAACTCTACTGCAAAGCTCTCACTGGGAAATGAACATTGTGCTTAATTCTCCAACATCCTGTTTCTGTAAGGGGATTCATTTGCTATTAACTACATCTTTTATTATTATTATTATTATTATTATTATTATTATTATTATTAACTACACCTTGAGTGAATAGATTCTTAATACCAAAAAAATAAAAATAAAAATAAAAAAGAATGTCCTCTAGAAAAGTTGAGCAATTAGCTAGACCAGCTCCTTCATTGTTCAGGTGGTGAAACCCAGTCCTCTCTCTCGACCTTGACCTTGAGTCCTGTCCTTGGCCCACTAATTCCAGTTTAGAAGGAATCCTGCTGAACCAGTTTATCAAAAATCCCATACCCTTGGTCTGACCACCATGTCACCTAGGCCTGCCCCTAGCAAAAATCCTGTGACATAAGTTCAGCAAAGAATTACCCTACCTATCAGTAATTGCCCCCCCCTTGGTTATATGTAATCCTTATTGTATTCAGAGCTGAACTCTCTCTCTTGTATTACAAACCCCATTGTATTAACCCCCATCTTGAATAAAACCTTCCTTAGTGTCCTTAATAAATATAATGAATAATTTGTCTTTAACATAAGATATGAAGTCAAATCTCTTGTCCAAACTTTGGCCTTAAAAAAAAAATCTTGATGTCCTTTGACAATAATTTTATACAGTTTATTCTTGTTTTTTTATGATCTGATGCTGTTGATTTCTTCTTTTTGTCTCTGCCTTTTTAAATTTTATACAAGGAATTTTACCCTGAAAAATCTAAGTGTTTTTGTGTGTGTTTTTTCTCTCTAGCTAACAGATCTATGGATAAGGGATAGTTGGTGGGGAAGGAGGAATATAAAGCTGGTGGCCAGATAATTCATCCTGTAATCCCAGTTTTGCCTCTACCTAGCTTTGGACTCTAAGGCAAATTACAGAATATCTTTAAACCTCCTTGAGAGTAGTTTACTGTATGGAAAATAATGCCCGCCTCAGAGAGCGCTTGTGAGTGATAGATAAGGTGGCACATGGTAAGCATGGCAAGCACTAGTTACCTAACAACTGTCCATTCCAGGGTCTTCCTTTTTGGAGGGCTTCCTCGCCTCTATTCTTGATTTTTTTTTTTTTTTTTTGATAAGTAATTACAGTTATTTATCCTAGTCACATAGAAGCCGGATAATATGATATGAGAGGCATTCATAATTTCTAGTGCTGGTGTGGGGAAACTTGGAAACAGTTCTTTTATACACCCCCCAAATAACTCATTAATTAAAGCTTTAAAGTCATTAGCTTCAGAGTATTTAACTGCACAGTTTTGTTTATATTACCCAGCGTTGAGGCTTCTGTTGTTGTTATTGCTTGTTTGTTTACTTGCTTTCTTTAATAATTTCAGTATTTCTCAAAGTATGCCCAAGTTTTTAGGGAGAGCACATTAAAATTCATATCCCAGGCCCTAGCCTCACTTCATATCTACTCAGTCTGAACTTTTAGGGCTGATCTCTTCTAGTATGTTTTTGTTTAACAAGAAAATGTTTGAGAACTGTTTTAAAGAGAGAAAATTAAAGTGCGTTAGCAGCTCAATGAGGATTTTCTTTCCTCTGGAATCTACTGAGAAAGCAGCCTACTCTGGGAGCAGGAAGGCAGGGGGGAGGGGAAAGCCAGAATATAAATGGAAAAGACGTTTTAATGTGTTTGACACTGATACACGTCAACTCTGGGAGCCTTGAGAAAAATGTGTACACTGAAGCATCGCAGGCATGGCGATGAAGATCATCTTCGGCTGGCAGCTGAGATCAAAGTCAATCCCAAGGTTTTTGTTAGGAATTTCCGCCACTTGCTAAAGTATACACAGTGTTCTGGTCAAGAGAAGCGGGATCTTAATATGTTACCTTAAAGTGATAACAGTGCAAATATGTTTACGTTTTTTGAAAGAAATGGCATAGATCATAGATTGTAAAGTTTATTCAGTGACATAATGAAAACAAATATGGAGCAGTACTCAGCAATTAAAAGGAGTGAACTATTGCTACAAATAATAACTTGGATGAAGTTTAAGGATATGCAAAGTGATAATAACCAGCTTCAAAAGTGTGTGTTTGTAAACTATATATAAAATATATCTTATATATACAATTATTGATAATAATATATTATAGGGTGTATAAAATTTATGTATGTATGTATACTTTATTGGTCTATGCCTGTAGAGAACCCTAATACAAATGGGAACAAATCAGAGACTAGGGGAGATAGGGTGTGATTATAAATTGGTTGCATGCGGGTGCTTTGAGATGAGAGAACGGTTCTGTATCTTGATTGTGGTGGTGGTTATCAATATCTATCAATGTTCCCTGGCTGGGTAGCTCAGTTGATTAGAGCATCATCTCCATATGCCAAGGTTAGGGATTCAATCCCTGGTCAGGGCACATACAAGAATCAACCAATGAATGCATAACAAATCAATGTCTCTCTCTCTCATCAATAAATAAATATATTTTAAAATGTAGCCCCGCCAGGCATGGCTCAGTGGTTGAGCATCAATCTATGATCCAGGAGATCTCGGTTCGATTCCCTGTCAGGGCACATGCCCGGGTTGCGGGCTCCATCCCCGGTCGGGGGCATGCAGGAGGCAGCTGATCAATGACTCTCATCATTGATGGTTCTCTCTCCCCCTCTCCCTTCCTCTCTCTGAAATCAATAAAGATATATTAAAAATCTATAAATGTAATTAAACATCCTAGGACTATACAGAATGGCATATGAAAGATTTTTAGAATAACACTATCCCATTGCATTTTTGCCCCAAGCACAGTGTTAGTATATAGAATGTACTATACGGACATTGATTCCCTTTGTTTTCATTTTATGTATGGAAATCCCTGAAACAGAGCTTGCGACTTTCCCAGGACATGCAACAGTATTCGAATTTTAGAATCAGAGAATGTTAGTGTAGGAACTGTCTTTTGATCATGCCGTCCCGTCCTTCCCTGGATGGCTGGGACCAGGACTCATCCACCCCTTTGTAGTCTGTAATGCTTTGCATTAAAGTAATGGTTTATCTACTGGAACAGCTGAATATCTATTCAGAGCCTCACTGCTTAGATTAAACGGAAAGAACCACAGTGTATCAAACACAAAATAAATAATTTGACTTCTAGAGTGTCCTGACCTGGATTATGTTGACTTGGAGTGCTGCTTTTGTTCCTGGTCACAGAGTGTCCTTTTTAACAGAACGTTTACTTGAAGCAAGTTTCTGAATTTTTCC